>NC_072418.2:3143863-3457500 GCF_028858775.2 Pan troglodytes | reverse complement strand
TTGGGCTCCACCTCACAAAACTGGGAGAAGGTTGCCGGCCTGGAGAAGTCTGGTCCCTCAAGGCCGATGTCAGCTGGTCCCTCCGGGGTGTCAGCCTCCTGCCTCTGGCAGGCTCGTTTGGGTGAGAGGAAGCCAGATTTCCCCCTTGCAGGGGTTGAGATCCAGGTCCCTGCCCCCAGCAGCGTTTCTTTTTCTTTTTTTTTTTTTTGAGACGGAGTCTCGCTCTTTCACCCAGGCTGGAGTGCAGTGGCGCGATCTCGGCTCACTGCAAGTGCCGCCTCCCGGGTTCACGCCATTCTCCTGCCTCAGCCTCCCGAGTAGCTGGGACTACAGGCACCCACCACCACGCCTGGATAATTTTTTGTATTTTTTAGTAGGGACGGGGTTTCGCCGTGTTAGCCAGGATGGTCTCGATCTCCTGACCTCGTGATCCGCCCGCCTCGGCCTCCCAAAGTGCTGGGATTACAGGCGTGAGCCACCGCGGCTGGCCTCTTTTTTTTTTTTTTTTTGAGGAGTTTCGTTCTTGTTGCCCAGGCTGGAGTGCGGTGGTAGGATCTTGGCTCACTGTCTCCTCCAACTCCTGGGTTCAAGCGATTCTCCTGACTCAGCCTCCTGAGTAGCTGGGATTACAGGCGCGCACCACCATGCCTGGCTAATTTTTTGTATTTTTAGTAGAAATGGGGTTTTGCCATGTTGGCCAGGCTGGTCTCAAACTCCTGACCTCAAGTGATCCACCCGCCTTGGCCTCCCAAAGTGCTTGGATTACAGGTGTGAGCCACCATGCCTGGCCCCCCAACAGCATTTCTGAGGATAGAGAGGGAGGGTGGCACCCTCTGGAGGAGAGGCGGGGTCTGGGGCCCCAGGGGCTGTGGGTCTTCATCCCGAGGTCTTTAAGCTGCTGCCGAGCCGGAACAGAAGTGCGGCCCCATTGGGCTGGGCTGTGGTTTAGGTGGACACCCCTGGACTGGTGGGCAGGTGGGTGTGGAGGGCGGAGGGAAGATGGACGGTTCCACAGCTTCTTCATTCATGGACGGGCAGCTTGGCAAGGGGTGGGGGACCCAGCTGGCCCTGGGGGAGGAAACACGCACACGTGGCGCTCTCAGGGATCCTGAGATGCAGGCATCGGCGTGTCGGTCAGCGTGACGCACACGTGGCTCTCCAGGGATCCTGAGACGCAGGCATTGGCGTTCAGTCACACGTCACTCTCAGGGTTCCTGAGAAGCAGGCATTGGCATGTGAGTGTGACGCACACACACCACTTTCGGGGCCCCTGGGGTGCAGGTGTCCGGCATGTTGGTCATTGTGCACCAGTCGAGGTGCCCTTGGGAGACCTGGCCCTGCGCCTTGTGGTAAGGGGGGTCCACCCGGGGTCCGTGCTCCCTGGACACAGCCTGGGCCAGTGGTGCCCTGGTCCTTTCACGGGCGGGCTGGGCTCTGAGCAGGCAGCGAGCCCGGGGAGGGAGGACTGGGTCTGGGCCCAAGCCTGGGGCCTCCCCCATGATTGGCTTTTGGGCTGCACGGGGGATGAGGGTCAGAACTGCCGCCCGTGTGGCCGGGTGCCACCCGCGTGCCTGTGGTTTGCCAGGCTGGCCTTTTCCTGCATGAAGGTTTGCGGCAGCTGAGGATGCAGCTTCTCCCACAGCTGGTGGAGGGCCTGGCGGGCAGCAGAGCCGTGAGCCCAACATGTTTTCCCAGTTCATGCTGGGAATTACGCTTTTTAAAATTTTTATTTTATTTTATTTTATTTTGAGACAGAGTGTCACTCTGTTGCTCAGGCTGGAGTGCAGTGGCGTGATCTCGGCTCACTGCAACCTCCGCCTCCTGGGTTCAAGCGATTCTCCTGCCTCAGCCTCCCGAGTAGCTGGGATTACAGGTGTGCACCACGACACTGGCTATTTGTGTGTGTGTGTGTTTAGTAGAGACGGGGTTTCGCCACGTTGCTCAGGCTGGTCTTGAACTCCTGACCTCAAGTGATCTGCCTGCCTTGGCCTCCCAAAGTGCTGGGATTATAGGCGCGAGCCACCACTCCCAACCACAGTTTTTACTTTTGAGATAATTGCAGATTTGTGGCTATGGTAAGAAGTGATACAATTATGGTAAGAAGTGATACAAAGAGATTCCCCCTACGTGTTTCCCTCAGTGGTAAGGTCTTGTACAATGAGAGAACAATGTTACCAACTAGATATTGACGCTGGCATGGGCCAACTTCCCCATTGTGTGGTGGCAGGTGTGAGTGTGTGTGCAGGTGCATGTGGGGGTGGGGTAGGGTGTGCCTATGCAGGTGGGTGTGTGTGCAGGTGCAGGTGGGGTGCCCGTGCAGGCACAGGTGCCATTGGGGTCTATGTGCAGTTGTGGGTGGGGTGCGTGTGTGGGTTCATGTGTGGGTGCAGGTGTGGATGCCTGTGCAGGTGTGCGTGGGTGTGTGGCACACTCGTGTCTGTGGCCGCGTGCTGAGATGCGTGTGGGTGTGACACACTCGTGTCTGTGGCTGTGCACTGGGATGCCTGTACAGGTGTGTGTGGACGTGGCACACTCGTGTCTGTGGCCGCGTGCTGAGATGCGTGTGTGAGTGTGACACACTCGTGTCTGTGGCTGTGCACTGGGATGCCTGTACAGGTGTGTGTGGATGTGGCACACTCGCGTCTGTGGCCGCGTGCTGAGATGTGTGTGTGGGTGTGTGGCACACTCGTGTCTGTGGCTGTGCACTGAGATGCCTGTACAGGTGTGTGTGGGTGTGGCACACTCGTGTCTGTGGCCATGTGCTGAGATGTGTGTGTGGGTGTGTGTGGACATGGCACACTCGTGTCTGTGGCCGCCTGCTGAGATGCGTGTGTGGGTGTGACACACTCGTGTCTGTAGCTGTGCACTGGGATGCCTGTACAGGTGTGTGTGGGCGTGGCACACTCGTGTCTGTGGCCGTGTGCTGAGATGTGTGTGCGGGTGTGACACACTCGTGTCTGTGGCCGTGTGCTGAGATGCGTGTGCGGGTGCGTGGGTGTGTGGCACACGTGTCTGTGGCCGTGTGCTGAGATGCGTGTGTGGGTGCGTGGGTGTGTGGCACACTCGTGTCTGTGGCCGTGTGCTGAGATGCATGTGTGGGTGTGTGGCAAACTCGTGTCTGTGGCTGTGCACTGGGATGCCTGTACGTGTGTGTGGGTGTGGCACACTCGTGTCTGTGGCCGTGTGCTGAGATGTGTGTGCGGGTGTGTGTGGGTGTGACACACTCGTGTCTGTGGCTGTGCACGGGGATGCCTGTGCAGGTGTGTGTGGGTGTGACACACTCGTGTCTGTGGCCGTGTGCTGAGATGCGTGTGCGGGTGTGTGGGCGTGGCACACTTGTGTCTGTGGCTGTGCGCTAGTCCCTCAGTACTCAGTGTTGCTGTTTTTAGGATGGTGGCTTTCCTAGCTGGGCCACCTAGTATACTATGAGTCTGTATTTGTGTTGTTGTTTTTTCTTCGAAAACCATCTGTAACCATTATTTTTATTATTTTATTTTATTTTTTAAGTTTTATTTATGTTTTTGAGACAGGGTCTTGCTCTGTTACCCCGGCTGGAGTGCAGTGGCATGATCATAGCTCACTGCAGCCTCAAACTCCTGGGCTCAAGCAATCCTCCCACCTCAGCCTCCCGGGTAGCTGGGACTACAGGTGCATGCACCACACCTGGCTAATTTTTAAATTTTTTTGTAGAGATAAGGTGTTGCTATGTTACCCATGCTGGTCTTGAACTCCTGGCCTCAAGCGATTCTCCCACCTTGACCTCCCAAAGTGCTGGGATTACAGGTGTGAGCCACTGTTCCCGGCTGTATTATTTTAAAAAAAGAATAAAACCTTAACTTTAAAAGACCCCATCCCTGCTCCCGTCTAGGGTGTGGAGTGGTTCCTGAGCCCTGTGTCCCCCACAAAGGAGCCCCGCAGCCTCGGGGCCAGGAGGATGCCTGCAAAGGCCCCAGGCGCCATCTGTGGCCGTGCCTGCTCACCTTGGGCCAGGACGTCCATCTGTCTGGCCGGCTGCTGGGGAAGCTGTATGTTGGCTCCTCCCCGCAGGCCTGGCCCAACCCCCCCGCGGCTCCCCAGGGAAGGGAGTGGATCAGCTTTCACCCTCCTGGCCCTGCCGCCTGACTGACCACTCTTTCACAAGACAGCAGAGCCATGACACCCACCACCTGCGTCAGGGAGGCTCCGGGCCTCACAGGTGACCCACACAGCTCCCTATGCAGTTCTGATAATCTTGGCAGCAGACTTGAGAACTTTTAGAAAATTTCAAGAGGAGAGGTAGAAAGCGTAGTATGACGTGGCCGTTCCTAAAATGTGGGTCCTGGGCATCCTGAGACCCGCTTCATCGGGCCCGAGAGGTTAAAGCTGTGTTGAGACAGGAAGGCACCCCCACCCCCAGCTCCCAGTGCTCAGGCACTCCCACCCCCACTTCCACCCCCCAGTGCTCAGGCACCCCCACCCCCATCTCCACCCCCAGTGCTCAGGTACCCCCAGTGCTCAGGCACCCCCACCCCCACCCCCAGTACTCAGGCACCCCTACCCCCAGTACCCAGTACTCAGGCACCCCCAGTGCCCAGTACTCAGGCACCCCCACCCCCAGTGCTCAGGCACCCCCACCCCCAGTACTCAGGCACCCCTACCTCCATCTCCAGTGCTCAGGCACCCCCACCCCCACTTCCAGCCCCCAGTACTCAGGCATCCCCACCCCCAGTGCTCAGGCACCCTCACCCCCAGTACTCAGGCACCCCTACCTCCATCTCCAGTACTCAGGCACCCCCACCTCCAGCCTCCAGTGCTCAGGCACCCCCACTCCCAGTACCCCAGTGCCCAGGCACCCCCACCCCCACCCCCACCTCCCGGTGCTCCCGGTCTGGCTGTGCCTGGCTGGAGGAGCAGCCTGAGCTTTCTGGGAAGCACCTCAGGACCCTCCACCCTTTCTTTCTGTCCTCGGGCCCTGCCCACCCTGGGAGGGGCCGTCCAGAGCAAATGCCCCCTTGTGGTCCTGGCAGAGCTGCCCACAGGTTTCCCTGGCCACAGTCTAGTGAGTTACAGAGATTCATGTTACTATGAAAATGATTTCCATTCGGGCCGGGCCTGGTGGCTCACGCCTGTAATTCCAGCACTTTGGGAGGCCGAGGTGGGCGGATCACCTGAAATCGGCAGTTGGAGACCAGCCTGGGCAACATGGTGAAACCCCTTCTCTACTAAAATACGCAAATTATCCGGGCCGTGGTGGCGGGTGCCTGTCATCCCAGTTACTCCAGAAGCTGAGGCACAAAAATCACTGGAACCCAGGAGGCTAAGGCTGCAGTGAGCTGAGACCCCCGGTGGGTCGACAAAAATCACTTGAACCTGGGAGGTGAAGGCTGCAGGGACGAGACCCCCAGTGGGTCCAGCCAGCTGCCTCTGCTCTGTAGCCACCCCCTGTGCGTCCTCCCCCGGGTCTCCCCACTGCCCTTCGGGGGTGTCCACCAGGCACTCACTGCAGCCAGGCGGCCGCCATTGTAATACTGGGCCTCCTGTGAGTCCACTGTGCAGACCCCCCGAGGCCGCCCCACAGACCCCCCAAGACCTGGGCAGGGGTGTGGGAGTGGTTTCTTCATGGGCTCTTGGTGCATGAAGTTGGATGTACCCAGTGGGTGGGGGGCTGCCCATGAGGGCCTGGGGCCCGTGAGTGGCTTGCTGGGCCCCAGCCGGGCTTCAGGGATGTGGGTGAGCGGCTGCTCTTCCTCTGCCAGGCCCAGCCCTTCCCGCTCCCTCAGCCTCGCTGCCGGGGCGGCTTCCCCCATCACAAACAGGTGCCAGGCTCAAGCTGCCCACCAGCACCCACAGCCAGAGGGCGGGTGCTGCCCCTGGGGTGGAACATGTGAGAGGGTGGTGCAGGAATGTGGCCGCGTGGCGGGGCAGGCGGGGGCACCCGGAGGCTGATGGCTGCAGAGAGCAGCACCGGCGTGGGCGGGGGCAGCGCCGGACACTCTGGGGTCTCCCTCACCCACTTCCCTTCCCTAGCCCCCTCCTCTGCCACTGCCCAGCTCTGTGGGGGGCGAAGTCCTCTCAGGCAGGCACCTTGGCCCAGGAGTAGGGGAACCTCACGGATGTCTTGAATGTGTCCCCTCCTGTCCCCCCACTGTCCCCCCGCTGCTCCCCCACTGTCCCCCCACTGTTGCCCCACTGTCACCCACTGTTCCCCTGCTGTCCCCCATTGTCCCCCACTGCCCCCCCGCTGTCCCCATCTCCCCACTGTCTCCCTGTTGTCCCCCCGTCCCTTGCTGTCCCACCGCTGTCCCATCCGCCGCTGCCCCCCCACTGTCCCCCACTGTTTCTCTACTGTCCCCCTGCTGTCCCCCACCTTCCCCTGCTGTCCCCCCACTGCCCCCCACTGTCCCCTGCTGTCCCTCCACTGTCCCCTGCTCTTCCCCCACTGTCCCCTGCTGTCCCCAACTGTCCCCTGCTGCCCCCTGTCCCCCCACTGTCCCTTGCTGTCCCCTGCTGTCTCCTGTTCTCCCCAACTGTCCCTTGCTACCCCCTCTTGCTACCCCCGTCCCCCCAAGGTCTCTCACTGGGCTGACCCTGCCTTGGCTCCAGCCCTTCAGGCCTCCCTTGCCCCGGGCTCCATGTTGAGGGACGAAGCGCTCTGTCTGCAGGGGTCAGGACCTGAGACGGCCTGCAGTGTCCTCCCCACCAGACGGTCCTGGCGGCCGAGTTGGGGCCTGCCCAGGTGCCTGAGCTTGCAGGGCTCTCTGCCCCATATTAGCTGAGCCTTGTGAAATCGCCAGCCCCCCCCCCCCCCCCGCCCCACCGGGTCCTAGGATGCGAGTTGTGCGCCCGCCAGGTAGAGGGTGATTGCCCTGTCCTGAGCCCATCTGGAGGCCAGTGTGCGGTGGTCATAGCTGCAGGTGGGGTCACGGCTGTTGGGCGGCAGTCGTGGCTGCAGATGGGGTCACAGCTGCAGGTGGGGTCACGGCTGTGGGGTGGTGGTTGCAGCTGCAGGTGGGGTCACGGCTGCAGGTGGGGTCACGGCTGTGGGGCGGCGGTCATGGCTGCAGGTGGGGTCACAGCTGTGGGGCGGCGGTCATGGCTGCAGATGGGGTCACAGCTGTGGGGCGGCGGTTGCAGCTGCAGGTGGGGTCATGGCTGCAGGTGGGGTCACGGCTGCAGGTGGGGTCGCGGGTGCAGGTGGGGTCACGGCCGTGGGGCGGCGATTGCAGCTGCAGTGGGGTCATGGCTGCAGGTGGGGTTGCGGCTGCAGGTGGGGTCACGGCTGTGGGGCAGCGGTCGTGGCTGCAGGTGGGGTCATGGCTGCGGGGCGGCGGTTGCAGCTGCAAGTGGGGTCATGGCTGCAGGTGGGGTCACGGCTCCAGGTGGGGTCGCGGCTGCAGGTGGGGTCGCGGCTACAGGTGGGGTCACGGCCGTGGGGCGGCGGTCACGGCTGCAGGAGGCCATCATGGCTGTGAGGTCACCGGAGGCCGCAAGTCCACTCTGTCTCGTGGCCGTGGCTCTGTGTGGGGTTCCTGGGACACCCGGGGGCCTGCTCCTTGCCATCTTCAGGACCTGGGACGCAGGGAGCGCCTTGTGCCTGCCCGGAGAACCTCGGCTGAGGTAATGCAGCCTCCAGGGACTGTGCAGTGGCCTCTGCCGGGCTCCATCACCACGGCCACGCCCGCTCGCCCGGGCCTCGCTGCGTCCTCCTCAGGCCTCCATGTCCGCCTTTGCTGGCGCAGGCCTGGAGATGCTGCCAGGTGTGCCAGGAGACCAGAACCCGGGCCTGGGCGGAGCGCTCTGGGGTGTGCCGTGCGCCCTGGGTCCTCCCGTGGTCTCGGTTATGGCTCTGCGGCCAGTGTCTTCTCAGGGTCTCCGCTTTGCCGTCGCGAACGTGGGCACAGCGTGGCCTGAGCTGCTGAGTCTGGCTCTGGGGGTCACGTCAAGGCTCCACCTAGGGGCCTCCGTGTCCACATCAGAAAGTGCGGGGGTCACAACCCTGCTCGGCGAGAGGACCGCAGGAGAACCGGGCCCCGAGGACACAGCTCCCCATCTGCAGACGGCTCGGGTCTGAGGGAGGAGTGAGCGAAGGGGCTCCACACGACAGGTGCTCAGGGACCTCCAGGGGGAGGGTCCGCACAGTGGCCAGTTCTGAACATCAGGAGGCTGAGCTGTCGCTGCACAGCGTGGAGTGAGACCCTGGGGCGTCCAGCCAGGAAGACGGGGACTTCTGCAGGCTCAGGAGAGAGAGGCGGGAGGCAGATGCAGTTACCCGGACTCAGGAGAGAGAGGCGGGAGGCGGCCGCAGTTACCCGGACTCAGGAGAGAGCTGGGAGGCGGCCGCAGTTACCCGGACTCAGGAGAGAGAGGCGGGAGGCGGATGCAGTTACCCGGACTCAGGAGAGAGAGGCGGGAGGCGGACGCAGTTACCCGGACTCAGGAGAGGGAGGCGGGAGGCGGCCGCAGTTACCCGGACTCAGGAGAGAGAGGCGGGAGGCGGCCGCAGTTACCCGGACTCAGGAGAGAGCTGGGAGGCGGACACAGTTACCCGGACTCAGGAGAGAGCTGGGAGGCGGACGCAGTTACCCGGACTCAGGAGAGAGCTGGGAGGCGGCCGCAGTTACCCGGACTCAGGAGAGAGCTGGGAGGCGGACACAGTTACCCGGACTCAGGAGAGAGCTGGGAGGCGGACACAGTTACCCAGACTCAGGAGAGAGAGGCGGGAGGCGGACGCAGTTACCTGGACTCAGGAGAGAGCTGGGAGGCGGACGCAGTTACCCGGTTCCTCGGATTCTCCCGGATCTTGGTCCTGTCTGAGGTTCTGCCTTCCCAGCGGTTGTCCTGTCTGGGCCACCAGCACCTTCATCGTTCTCTTTTACAACGACTCCCTTGAAGACCTGATTTCAGAAGGAAGCCACATCCCCTCTGGGTGTCAGTGTGCTGATAAAGCGCGGGCCCCCTCCCAAGGTGGGAACCGTGTGACCCCCAACCCCCACACCACGCATCCCTCCAGTCATGGGACTCGTGCCCAAAAATAAAACCAGGCAGGGGACACAGCTTTGCTGCCTGCTGGACGTTTGGCTGGCCCGTGGCTCTGAGGCTCGGGGTGGGCCGTGTCTCCAGGGCCGCGTGGGGAGAGGGTCTCCGGGGCCGCGTGGGGAGAGGGTCTCCGCGTGGGGAGAGGGTCTCCGGGGCCCCGTGGGGAGAGGGTCTCCGGGGCCGCGTGGGGAGAGCGTCTCTGGGGCTGCGTGGCAGAGGCTGCGTTGGGGTGTTCTCAGGCCCCAAGACCCCACCCAGTATCCCACTAGGGTTTATCCTGGGGATTGGGGCAGCTGGATACCCCAGAGACATGGCGTGGTCACAGCTGCTTCAAGAAACGGCGGCGGAGTCAATGGGGGAAGGGTCCGGAGGCCTCAGGACCACGGGGCAGGAGCCAGCCCTTGGGGGCATGGGCCCTCGAACAGGACCGAGTCTGTAGGCAGGGCTAGGGGCTGGGGGCTGCGGGAGGGCCTGGGGATCGGGGCAGCAGGGGTCGTGAGATATGGCCGAGGACAGGGTGGGAGGCGATGGGGGGCTGGCAGTGGGCGGAAAGGCAGGGCTGTGGGTCCTGAGGGATTGCAGAGGGTGGGCGTTCTCAGGGGTGGCGGGTCCTGGGGGATTGTAGAGGGTGGGCGTTCTCAGGAGTGGCGGGTCCTGGGGGATTGCAGAGGGTGGGCGTTCTCAGGAGTGGCGGGTCCTGGGGGATTGCAGAGGGTGGGCGTTCTCAGGAGTGGCGGGTCCTGGGGGATTGCAGAGGGTGGGCGTTCTCAGGAGTGGCGGGTCCTGGGGGATTGCAGAGGGTGGGCGTTCTCAGGGGTGGCGGGTCCTGAGGGATTGCAGAGGGTGGGCGTTCTCAGGGGTGGCGGGTCCTGGGGGATTGCAGAGGGTGGGCGTTCTCAGGGGTGGCGGGTCCTGGGGGATTGCAGAGGGTGGGCGTTCTCAGGGGTGGCGGGTCCTGGGGGATTGCAGAGGGTGGGCGTTCTCAGGGGTGGCGGGTCCTGAGGGATTGCAGAGGGTGGGCGTTCTCAGGGGTGGCGGGTCTTGAGGGATTGCAGAGGGTGGGCGTTCTCAGGGGTGGCGGGTCCTGAGGGATTGCAGAGGGTGGGCGTTCTCAGGAGTGGGCACAGCCTGAAGTGTTGGGTTGTGGGAGGACGTGGAAATGGGCCCCGGGTGCAGGGTCGCCCCAGCCCGGCACCCACGCATCCCCTTCTGTCTCTGGATGGGCCTGTCCTGGACAGTGCATAGTAGTGGGATCACACACATCTGTGCCTGGCGTCTCTCACAGAGCGTGACGTCCTCAAGGTGCGTCTGCGCTGTGGCCTAGGTCGGCCTCGCTGCTGTTCATGGCTGTGTTGTGTTCTGGCACGTGGATGGGCCACGCCACATGCTGGTCCACTCGCCTATCCGTGGACACTGGGCTGCTTCTGCGGGTGGCTGTTGTGAGTGGTGCTGCTGTGGACGTCCATGGCCACATTTCTGTGTGGTGTGGAATTGCTCGGTGGTGTGGTGACTCCAGCGTTAGCCTCTTGAGGAATCCCAGACTGCCAAGCAGCCGCGTGTGAGGATCCGCCTCCGCCTCTGCCTCCTGGTTTTGGGCCCTGACTCTTGGTTGGTTGTGCCTGGTGTCCGCATTGCTCTCCTGCCCCCATCCCCTCCCGGTCCAGGTCTCCACACCCTGCCAGGTCCCCAAGGCATGGACTCCAGGTCACATGCCATGTGTGAAGCCCTCCCCTTGAAGAACCCGGTCCCCTGAGCCTCCTGGGGTTGCCGCCTGGAAGGGGCGTCCACAGACGTGGGGGGCTCAGAGACCGTAGGGAGGGAGGAGCTGCCAGGAGCACCGTGCTGGCCTAGGGGACTCGGACACAGGCGAGCTCAGGGCCCCTGCTGCTGGAGGGGTCCCTCAGCTATGGTGTACCCCGAGGACGGTCATGGGGTCGCCCCAGAGCTGCCCAAGGTGCCCCCTCCCCAAGCTCGTCCACCGTGGGCCCTGGGCCCTGCTGCCCATCAGCTCAGGACTGTGTGGCCTCAGAGCTGAGGAGCGCCCTGAGTGTGGAAAGGGTCAGCGTAGCTCTGGGGCTGTGGCTGCCGTGAGATGGAACCTGCAGCAGGAAGGGGTGCTGACAGGAGCTGAGGGGAGTCCCTGCAGGGGAGGGGCTGCTGAGCCCCAGGGCAGGGGGTGGGCCACCGCCTAGCACTGGTGGGCCCCTGGATGGGGACCCCGGTATCAGCAGCTGCCTTGGGCCCAGCAGAGCTGTTTGTGGCCACCAGCGCACGGGGCCGGGGTGGGGGGGTCCCAGGCTCTACCCAGGGAACCTGTCTCCCAGAGGAACATACCGAGGCTTGGAGGAGCTTGGGTGTCTGAGGTTATTCAACTCAGAAGGTGGAGCCAGGCTTTGATCCTGCCTGACCCAGAATCTTTGACAAGGATTGGCCAAGACCCCAGATCCCAGCGGGCCTGTCCCTTCCCCTAAAGGGCCGTTCTGGCAAGGGTGTCGCAGGTCCCCGTGGGCAGCTGGAAGGGCCGCCAAGGGTCCCAGCTCTGGTGGCAGTGGGTTGTAGCGTCCTGACCGCAGGGAGCAGGCAGAGGCCGCGGACAGTCGGGACGGCCTGGCAGGGTGACCCCCACTGTGCCTGACCACCTCCATCTGGTCTCTGGGACAGGAGTCCCGACCCCCAGCCCCTGTTCCCCAGCCACTGTCTCTGGAGCGCCGGGCAGAGACGTGCCTCTCCCCCACGGGATTGCACAAGTGCCTGCGTGTGGCTGGACGGCAATTACTGGAAGTCCCGGAGATTTCTTCACTCCAGGGCTTGGCCGGGAGTGGCCGCCGCCTCCCCTTCCTGCCGCCCTCGGCAGTGAGCATGCTGGGCGGACGCCTGGAAAGCTTTCCCTGCCACCACGGGCCAGCCTGGGTCCCTGCACTCGCCAGGTAGGGCCTGGTGGGGGCTCAGCCTGGCGGGCGTCTGGCCGTGTGCCAGAGGCCGCAGGGCACGTGGGAGCTGTCCCTGGCGTCTGATGGTGTGGGGCTCGGCTCTGTAGCCCAGGAACGTTCTCAGTGGGGATGCTGGTGTGTGATTAGCCTGAAACGAGGTCTGTGTGCTCTTCCAGCTCTGCGTGGCCCCTGACCCCCCTCCTTGGGAGACCTCACTGTGGAGCCCCTGCTGCCTCTGAGGGACAGGGCTGGGTCCAGTGTCCCCTGGGCTACCCTGGGTGCCGGGCCCGGGTTGGACTCTCCCTCCACAGTCTCAGACAGGCTGCTGACAAAGCCAGATGTGGGGGAGTCAGCCGGCAGCTCCACTGCTCACGGTCTGGATGCCTGGTCCTACGGCTGCCCTGTGACCTGGGCAGCCCTGTCGGGCCCACCTTAATCGTTGTAGTTGGGGCCGGGGAGGCCAGGAAAGGCGCTGTGGGCAGCACAAAGGGGTTGGGTGGCACTGCTGATGGCGGGTGGGGGTGAGTGGGGAGGGGAAGGAGCACCTTTTGGTTCTGGCCCAGAGGGTAGCAGGAGCTGCAGCCCAGGCTGGGACCGGTCATGCCCGAGGGAGAGGCGGCCGGGGAGCACCACTCTCCACCACCGTCGGACTCTCAGGACGTCCCCGTTTCCCTCTGCAGATCATGATGCTGCCGCCACCGCCGCCACCACGGAGCGAGAAGCCCAGATAGACACCCCGGCGGCCCCGGGTCCCGGAGCCCCACCGCCTGCTGCCCGGCCGAGGACCCCACCCCGCCTGCCGCCCGATGCTTGCAGTGGGGCCCGCCATGGACAGGGATTACCCGCAGCATGAACCCCCGCCGGCGGGCAGCCTCCTGTACAGCCCGCCGCCCCTGCAGGTGAGCCCCACCCCCGGCCCCGGCCCACCCGACGGGGTCCACGGGCGCTTGCCCCGCTCCGAGTGCCCGGGGTCACGTCGTGCGGAATGCTGCCCCAGTGGACGCGGCGTGACCTCCACCTGACCTTCCTGGCCCAGAGCCTGTCTCGACCCGCCCCCGTGGGCCCTGGAGAGGGTCCCCATGGGGATGTGAATGGGAGGCTACTCATGGCCCCAGCTTTTCAAGAAGCACATTTGAGGAGATTCTCCCTGCTGCAGAGCTTCCATTTTCTTCGCCGTCAGCTGTGGGGGGGGCTCACTTTACTTGTAGGAAACTGTCAGTGAGGGAATTACTTAAAAAATATGTTTCTGGCCAAGCACGGTGGCTCATGCTTGTAATCCCAGCACTTTGGGAGGTGGAGGTGGGCAGATCACCTGAGGTCCCGAGTTCAAGACCAGCCTGGCCAACATAGTGAAACCTCGCTTCTGCTAAAGATACCAAACTTAGCCAGGCGTGGTGGCGGACGCCTGTAATCCCAGCTACTCGGGAGGCTGAGGCAGGAGAATCGCTTAAATCTAGGAGGCAGAGGCTGCAGTGAGTGGAGACGGCGCCACTGAACTCTAGCCTGGGTGACAAGAGTGAGACTCCATCTCAAAAAAATGAAAAATAGGCCTGGCGCGGTGGCTCATGCCTGTAATCCTAGCACTTTCAGAGGCCAAGGCGGGCAGATCACTTGAGGTCAGGAGTTTGAGACCAGCCTGCCCAACATGGTGAAACCCTGTCTCTACTAAAAATACAAAAAATTAGCCTGGCGTGGTGGCAGGTGTCTGTAATCCCAGCTACTTGGGAGGCTGAGGCAGGAGAATCGCTTGAACCTGGGAGGCAGAGGCTGCAGTGAGCAGAGATTGCACCACTGCACTCCAGCCCGGGTGACAGAGCAAAACTGTGGCTCAAAAAGAAAAAAAATTTTTTTAAATTAAAAATATATAAACATGTATATATATATTTATTTTTATTTTATTTCATTTTATTTTATTTTGTTTTGTTATTTTTAAAACAGGGTCTCGCTCTGTTGCCCAGGCTGGAAGTGCAGTGGTGCGATCTCGGCTCACTGCAGCCTCTGCCTCCTGGGCTAGTGATTCTCCTGCCTCAGCCTCCTGAGTAGCTGGGACCACAGGTACGCGCCACCATGCCTGGCAGATTTTTAAATTTTTCTTGTAGAGATGGGGTTTTGCCCCGTTGGACACGCTGGTCTCAAACTCCTGGGCTCAGTTGATCTGCCTGCCTTGGCCTCCCAAAGTGCTGGGATTACAGGCGTGAGCCACCGCGCCCGGCCCTGCCTGGGGATTTCCTACCTGGAGACAGAGGGGCTGCCCTCTCCTATCAAGCAGCAGGACCTGCTCCAGGACTCCAGGGTCTCCTGGGCACTCCCTAGCCCAACACCCAGGTTGGCCTGTGGGGCGAACATCACGGACACCCCTCGGCAGTCCATCCTCAGAGGGCTTTGGGCAGCTTCCTGCCATGTTCTGACCGTCCAGAGGGGGCTCTGAGCCGGGGCCAGGGCACCCCTCTCATAGCAGGGTCCCTGTTGTGGCCCAGACCCCTCTTGTCCCCCTCCCTAGTTCCTGAGTCCCTTGGGGTTGAGGCTGGATCCTCACAGCTGCCCCGGTGGAGCTCGAGTACCGGCCGTCGATCAGCCTCCTGGGCCACCATAAAGGGGACTGGCCAAGCCACATCCCCACCGGAACAGCTCCATCCCCCGAAACCCGCCAGGAGCTTGTTCCGATCCAAGAATTCTATCTCGGAAACACACCCTGGGGACTAATCCAGGAGGGAGGGGAAGACAGAGCGGCACTATTTATAGCGGCAGGAAACTGGAATCTCCCCAGAGGCTCCACGGTGGGGAAATAATTAAGCGAATTATGGGATGTGGAGACAGAGGAGCCATCTTCAAGGATCCGAGCGGGAGCAGGAAGGTGTTAGCAGTGACAGTCGGGGGATGCGACAGGGCTGGAACCCGGCGGGGGCACTGGACACCAGCCACAGGGCTCAGGCCGGGGCGCACCCGTGCGCATAACCGGCTTTGCTCCCCATCCCGTGTGTGAGGCTCATCCCACCCTCCCTGTTCCGGGTTCCGTCACATTCGGGTACGTCATGGACACCTCTGGGCAGGGTCGACTGAGTTCGCACACGCACGGCCCAGCCTCTTCCAGTGCCCAGAGTATTCAATTAGAAATAAAAATATACCGGCCAGCACAATGGTTCACGCCTGAAATCCCAGCACTCTGGGAGGCCGAGGTGGGCAGATTGCTTGGGGTCAGGAGTTCGAGACCGGCCTGGCCAACATGGTGAAATCCCATCTCTACTAAAAATACAAAAGTTAGCTGGGCGTGGTGGCGGGCGCCTGTAATCCCAGCTACGCATGAGGCTGAGACAGGAGAATCGTTTGAACTCAGGAGGTGGAGGTTGCAGTGAGCCACGATCGTGCCACTGCACTTCAGCCTGGGTGACAGAGTGAGACTCCATCTCAAAATAAGGAAAGGAAAGAAAATCCCCAGGCAGGCTCTGATTGTCTGGGCAGGGTCAGGTGTCCATCTCTGGACCAATTATGTGCTCGGGCCTGCCATCTAAAGGTGAAGCCACACCCTCTGGCTGCCAGAGAAGGTCCCAGGGAAGACTCTGATTGGCCTGCCATGCCCATGGCACCCCTGTGGGGCGGGACTCGGGTGTGTGTGGATGGCAGGTCTCAGAGGAGCCACGGGCTGTGGGAGGGAGGAGGCTGGGATAGAGGAGCCATGGGCTGTGGGAGGGAGGAGGCTGGGATAGAGGCAGTCAGGACTTTCCCCCCGTCCCATCCCCTAGCCTGGCCTGGGTACAGGTGGAGCATGTTGGGTGAGCCAGGGACCCCCGGATCCTCCCGCCCTGCGACCCCAAGCCCCCCGCCCCCTTCCTGCAGCTGCAGTTCCCTGGCCGTGGCCCTGCCCAGCCTGGCCCAAGGCGCCGTGTGTGCCTGAGACAGGGACTCCAGCTCATCTGAGGAGGCTGGGTTGGTCTGGAGTCAGAGTTCTGTTCCAGAATGTTCCGGATGTGCCACATGGCCTTGGGAAGTTCCTGTTTCTCTCCAGGGCTGGCTTTCTCTCTTCCCAAAAGGGCAGGAGGAGGGGAAGGATCAGGAGACCCGGGCTCTGGAGCCCCTGTGGCTGGTGGCCCGGCTTCCTGCAAGCCACTTGCACGGGGTCTTCTCACGGGTGCAGGAGCTCAGGGTGCCCAGGCTGCCAGCCTCTGTGCAGGGGAGGAGCTGTGGGCTTTTGCTGATAAACTTATTTTATGCAAAAGCTGGAGGAGCGGGGCAGCGGTCACCCCGAGGGCTTTGCCTATCTCGAGGCTGTCGGGGGTCCTGGAATCCCCCACCCAGCACCTGCGGGTACAGAAAGTGGCCCCCGGCCATCCGGGCTGGTTCCCAGCCAGTGTGAGGTGAATGAGGGGCAGAGGTGGTCGAGCCCGAGGGAATTGCATCAGGGCCTCATAGAGGAGCAGGGCTCGCGTGGGCCTGGGAGAGGTCACTGGGGGACTCAGGGAAGCAGGCGAACCCCCCACCCTGTTCTGGAAGCCAGCGTGGCCCCCAGTCTTGCTGGGATAAACAGGATGATGCCCCCGGCTGGTGGTGTCTCCCCCATGACCACAGGGGCGTCCGTGACGGCAGGGTCTCCCCCGTGACCGTGGGGGCGTCCGTGACGGCAGAGTCTCCCCTGTGACCGTGGGGGCGTCCGTGATGGCAGGGTCTCCCCCGTGACTATGGGGGCGTCTGTGACGGCAGGGTCTCCCCCGTGACTGTGGGGGCGTCTGTGACGGCAGGGTCTCTCTGCTGCAGGTGGGGTTGGCCCTGTGCAGGTGGGGGCCCTGCTGAGGGGTGCCCATTCTGCAGGGCACGAGGTGTCCACAGCCCTGCCCCCGAAGCCGCAGGTGCTGACCCCGGGCCCGCTGCTGCCCCGTGTGCTCCCCATCCTCAGGTTTTGGGGCCTGCCGTGTGCCCCATGCCGCTCTCATTCCCAAGGGCAGGCATAGTGAGCTTTTCCCAGAGAACCATGGGGTGGGGACATCGGCTCCTGGCGAGGGTGTTGGGTAAGCCTGGCCTGGAGTCAGACCCACCAGAGATTCGGCCAACCTGGAGCCACTCACGCCTCCACTGACCTCGGGCTGAGCCTCCAGGCCACTGGGCACCATTTCCCAAAGCAGGCTCCCCGCACCCCAGCCCCGTGCAGCTTCTGAGAAGTCAGGGCCCCGTCCCGCAGCAGCCTGAGCTTCCCGGGCACATCAGCTTGTCCGAGGGGCCTGGAGGTGGTGTGAGGCCCTCGCCTGCCCCAGGCCCTGCCCGAGGAGCCCCCCACACCCACCCTCCACCACAGGCAGCGGGTGCGCGTCTCCCTCACGCAAACGGTCCGATCCTCCACCTCCTAGAATGGGGCCTCCAAGCAGGGTCCTGGGGCCAGCGGCACCCCCAGGTCTTGTGTGAGATGCAGACTCCCGGGCTGCGGGCCTGCACGGGGCTGCTGGTAGAGCAAGACCTGTGCTGAGCCCTTCACGCGGGTGGTTCGGTGCCTTCAGACCACACCAAAAGCCTTGGGTGGGGTCTCGTGCAGGTGGGGAAACTGAGGCATGGGGCGGTTAAATGACTCCCCAGGAGATACCAGCAGGGGCGGGATGGGACCCTGACTGCGGGGCCTCCCTAGCCTCTCGGCCTCTCACGCTGCCCGGAGGGCTTAGCCGGGCTGCACCGCAGGTCCTCTGCTTCCCACTCACTGATGCCCGCTGTCTCTTCTAGAGCGCCATGCTGCACTGCCCCTACTGGAACACCTTCTCGCTGCCGCCATACCCCGCCTTCTCCAGCGACAGCCGGTGAGTACCGGGACCCCCCCCGCCTGGCCCCTAGGCTTGCTCATTCTGAAGTCACAGTTACAAACGGAGTTCTGGGTGCAGGGCGCGAGGGCCCAAAGTCCTGTTGAGGGGTTTGGAGGGTGGTGTGCACGTGGTCCTGGAAGGCTCCACCCCACGGGCCAGGTCCAGGCTGATACCCCTGTTTGTGGAACGCTGTTTTGTGATCCATGGCTTCCCTCTCCTCGAGAGCCCAGCTTGGTAGAGGGCGGGGAGGTGTGGGCTAGGGGCCGGGGGGGCCTCCCGTGGAGGTGACACCAGGATGGGAAGGGGCAGGAGGTTTTCTGGGGTGAAGGAGGGTGGGAAGGGGCGGGAGGTTTTCCGGGGTGAAGGAGGGTGGGACGGGAGGTTTTCCGGGGTGAAGGAGGGTGGGAAGGGGCGGGAGGTTTTCTGGGGTGAAGGAGGGTGGGAAGGGGCGGGAGGTTTTCTGGGGTGAAGGGTGGGAAGGGGCGGGAGGTTTTCTGGGGTGAAGGAGGGTGGGAAGGGGCGGGAGGTTTTCTGGGGTGAAGGAGGGTGGGAAGGGCACTTTTCCCACAGAGGGCAGCAGCTGGGCTGGGTTTTGCAGGGGGGGTAGGAGTTGGCCAGGCGAGCAGGCGAGCAGGCTGTGCAAAGGGCTTGGGAGCAGGTATAGCCAGAGCCTTGGGAGACTCCAGGAGATTGTGGAGCAGCTGTTTGTGGCCCAGGAGTGGAGTGGATGCTTCTTTCCTGCTGGTGGTTGCAAACCTTTCTATGCAGGAGGAGAGTGGCCCCCAGGCGGTCCCTGCCCCGGGAGCAGGTCTGCCCAGGGCCGCCTCCAACCCAAGGCCTGTGGCTCCCACTGGGCAGAGACCTGGGCCTGCTGCCAGCCCTGCTGGAGAGAAGCTTCTGGAGGGAGAGCCTGGGGAGCCTGGCGGGAGGGAAGGAGGCCCTGGGGACGGCGGCCACCCCTCTCCCAAGCGGAGGAGCTGGCCAAGGGGGCCGGAGTGGAGAAGGGCAGAGAAGCCTCCCTGCCAGCCGCATTTTACTCCTGGGATCATCTGGAGAGAAGTGCCCTTGGGCGGGGGGCCCCCAGGACCTTCTCCTTGCTGTGTCCTCTGCCATCCTCAGGGTGACAGGGCAGGGGGTTCCGACCTGAGCCCTCCCTGGAGGACGGTGATCCTGGGTTTCTGCCCGTAGCGCTCTCCTCCTTCGAGGCGGGAGTGAGGTGTGGGTCAAGGGGCCTGTGTGGAGGAGGGATGGCCAGGCTGGGGTTCTGAATCGCCAGAATGAACCCTTAGCCGAGTCCTGCTGATGGGGCGGGGAGGGCGGGATGGTGGCCCTGGATACCCCCCAGCCCACCAGGCAGCTGTTCCGTAGGAGCTCTGCCGGGCTGTGCCCAGTAGGGGTGGGAGGGCAGCCCCAGGCTTGACCACCACACCCCTGGAGGCCCTTCCGTATGTGCAATGGGGCCATGGGTCCTGCCAGGCTGGGCACACTCCAGTGGGGCCTCGAGGGGCCCCTAGCTGCGGCCATGGGGGTGCAAGTGTGTTACTGAGGGAGTGGGTTGAGCACCCCATCTCACCTCCCCCCGTCTCCCTCCAGCCCGTTCATGAGCTCCGCCTCCTTCCTCGGCAGCCAGCCCTGCCCAGACACCAGCTATGCCCCCGTGGCCACCGCCTCCAGCTTGCCACCAAAGACCTGCGACTTTGCTCAGGTAGGAGCCCCAGGAGCTCACCGCGCCGTGGGGGACAGGGTGGAGTCTGGGCCGCCCCTCCAGCTGCCCTGCGACCTCTCTCGCTCAGGCCTGCCTGGGACTCAGTGACCTCGGCTTGGCCCCCCGGCCACAGGGTTTACGGTGGGGCAGTAGGAGCCCAGAGATGTGGCTTGGTTTTGGGGAAGAGCCAGTGACTGGCCCTTCATGTCAGCAGTGAGCCCCGCCCAGCCCTTGGGGTCCCTGCGAGCATCTGGGCAATGCCACAGAGGGAGTTGCGGGGAGGGCGGTGCTGGGAGAGACGCCCTTGGCAGCCTTCGCCCCCACGGCCCTCCCTCTAGGTGGGTCCAGACACCCTGCACATTGGAGTCCCAACCCCTTAGCAGCCACCTGAAAACGGAACTCACATACCAAAGGAAGAGAACCTTCCACCTCCTTCTCCCCAGGGTCGCGGGGGGCTCCCAGCCTCCCACTGTGGCATCAGGCGGAGCCCACCCCCACCCTCACAGCCTCCCCCTTCGGCGGACCCCACCCCCACCTCACAGCCTTCCCCAAGGGGTTCCCAGTGCCCCAGCTTCCTCTCGGCAGCTCTGGAGCACCCAGTGCCACAGAGATCGGCTTCCCTGGGACGGTTCAGATACCACAGCCTCTCGTGTGGGACCCAGGGCCAGGGGCTGCTGCTGGGCCGGACCACGTCCAGGGCCTGCCGGGGAGCGAGGGTCACCTGGTGCTCAGCTCCCCCAAGCCTCTGCTTCCCCTGTGTAATGGGCATGTGAGATCTGCCTGGGCCTCAGAGCTATTGGGGGGATGGGCACAAGCCGGCCAGATCCAGAGAGAAGCGGTCAGGTGTGGCTGCCGCAGAATGGAGCCAATTCAGGTCCCAGGGCTCACCCAGACCCAGGCCCCGCAAACAGCTCGCCGGGTGGACCCCGGGCCCAGTTTTCCCCACTCAGGGCGGTAGCAGAGCAGGGCAAAGCCAGCCGGACCCTGAGTCTGTGCTGGGGTGACCGCGTCCGTCAAGTCCGCCCCCCCAACAGAGACTGTGAGGAGACCTTCCTGGAAAGTAGGGTCTTTTTGGATGTCATTGGGTAAGGATCAAGATGAGATGAGGTAGCTCTGAAATCCAGCACAAGGGTCCTCAGAAGAGACAGGAGAGATGAGGAGCTGGCGCCACGCTGGAGGCCGGGGCTGGGACGGTGTGGCCACAGGTCAGTTTCTCCTGGAGCCCCAGGGCTGGAAGAAGCGGGTCAGAGCTGTGGGAGGGAGCAAGGCCCTGAGACACCTTGGCGTCAGACTCCTGGGCCCTGGGACGGGAAGAGGGTGGATTCCTGTCCTGTAGCCCCCAGTGTGTGGCCTAGAAATTGGCCTACCAGCTGTGTTCAGGGGAGGGGGGCGCCCCTGCTCATCTTGGGGCTGAGGTCAGCGGGGTGCACACAGGGGCTCTGTCCTCACCCGCAGTAGCCCTGGACCCCCATGTGATCTGGTCCTGGCCAAGGTGTGGCAAGCTGCTGTGCCATGCCAGCCGGACACACAAGGAAACTGAGGCAGGGGAGGCGCCTGTCCAGAGCCGGCATCTGTGCCGCACCCTTCAGGGGACACACAGGGATGGAGCCCAGGGTGTGATTGATGGCGGTGGCCCCTTCCTCACCGCCACTGCCTTCCTACCAGCCCCAGCCCTGGGTCAGCCTGTCCTTGCCCCGCCCCCCTTCTTCTCTTTCACCCCTTCTCTGCCTCTTTCTGTGTCTTCCTTCTCTCTTTCCTTTCTTTTTTTTCTTTCTTTTTTTTTTTTTTCAGACGGAGTTTTGCTCTTGTTGCCCAGGCTGGAGTGCAATGGCACGATCTTGGCTCACTGCAACCTCTGCTTCCCAGGTTCAAGCGATTCTCCTGCCTCAGCCTCCTGAGCAGCTGAGACCACAGGCATGCACCATCATGCCCGGCTAATTTTTTTTTTTTTTTTTTTTTTTGGTAGAGACAGGGTTTCTCCATGTTGGTCAGGCTGGTCTCAAACTCCTGACCTGTGGTGATCCGCCCGCCTCAGCCTCCCAAAGTGCTGGGATTACAGGCGTGAGCCACCGTGCCCGGCCTGTCTTTCTTTTCTCTGTCTCTCTCTCTCCCTCTTCCCCCTGCTCCTAGTCTCTCTCTCTGTCTCCCTCTCAATCTCTCTCTGCCTATCTCCCTGTCTCTGTCTCCCTCTCTGCTCCATCTCTCTGTCTCCCTCTCAGTCTCTGTCTCTGTCTCTCTCTTTGTCTCTGTCTCTGTCTCCCTCTCTGTTTCTGTCTCTCTGTCTCTGTCTCTCTGTCTCCCTCTCTGTCTCTGTCTCTTTGTCTCTGCCTCTGTCTCTCTGTCTCCCTCTCCACCTCTGTCTCTTTGTCTCCCTCTCTGCCTCTGTCTCTGTCTCCCTCTCTGTCTGTCGCCCTCTCTGTCTTTGTCTGTTTCCCTCTCTGCCTCTGTCTCTATGTCTCTGCGTCTCTGTCTCCCTGTCTCTGTCTCTCCATGTCTCTGTCTCTGTCTCCGTCTCCATCTCTGTCTCATGAATTCTCCTGCTCCTCCCCTCCTGAACAATTGCTGCTGCGTCTGTTCAGCCCGGAGCCCTCGGGGCCACTGTGCTGGTTCTGTGAGCACCGCCCGCCCGGCTCCCTGCCCACCCTGCCTACAGCCGCCTCATGCTCCAGCGTCCGTGTGTGGGGCAGCTTGGACCCAAATCTCCCTGTTAAAGCAGCAGAACTTCATTTGGAGGAAGTCTGACCCTGGTGCCGAGTGTGGGACGGGATGCGTGGTCCCCCAGTGCCAAGTGTGGGACGGGACGGGTGTGAGTCAGCCCAGGCCTGTGGGCCGGGCCGCGTGGTTCCGCGGTGCCGAGTGTGGGATGGGATGCGTGGTCCCGCGGTGCCGAGTGTGGGACGGGACGGGTATGGGTCAGCTCAGTCCTGTGGGCCGGGCCGCATGGTTCTGCGGTGCCGAGTGTGGGACGGGACGGGTGTGGGTCAGCCCAGGCCTGTGGGCTGGGCCGCGCGGTTCTGCGGAGCCAGGAAGGAGTCCAGACCTGAGCCTGGTGTTCGAGGCCCTTTGCGCCGTGCCCCCCAGCGCAGCCCAGCCAGCCACAGAAGCCTCTGCTCCCGACTCAGACCTGAGGAAATGTGCTGGCCACGCGGTTACAGCCTCCAAGACGTCCCCGTCCTGATCCTCAGGACTTGCCGCCGTGTCGCCTCTCATGGCAGACGGGACCTGCAGATGGGACTGAGTGATGGACCCGAGACGGGAGAGCTTCCTGGGTGACCTGGAGGCCCAGTGTCCTCACAGGGACCTGCAGATGGGACTGAGTGATGGACTTGAGATGGGAGAGTTTCCTGGGTGACCTGGAGACCCAGTGTCCTCACAGGGACCTGCAGATGGGACTGAGTGACAGACCCGAGACGGGAGAGCGTCCTGGGTGACCTGGAGACCCAGTGTCCTCACAGGGCCCTCATGAGAGGAGGCGGGAGGGTGAGAGCCAGAGAGAGACGGGAAGAGCCTGCGCTGTGGCTGTGAAGGGGGAAGAAGGGGCCCCAAGCCAAGGGATGCGGGTGCCTCTGGACACTGGAAAGGCGGGAACTGGGTTTTCCCCTGGAGCCCCCGGGAAGGACCTGCCCTGCCCACCCTTGATGTTACAAGTTCTGCCTTGCAGACTGTGAGAGGATAAGTGTGTGTTTCATTTATATATTTTTTTAATTTTTATTTTTAGAGACAGGGTCTGGCACTGTTGTTCAGCCTGGAGTGCAGCGGTGCAATCTCGGCTCACTGCAGCCTCCACCTCCTGGGCTCAAGCTCCCACCTCAGCTTCCCCAGTAGCTGGAACCATAAGCACGCACCACCACGCCCAGATAATTTTTAATGTTTTGTAGAAATGAGGTCTCACTGTGTTGCCTAGGCTGGTCTCAAACTTCTGGGCTCAAGCGATTCTCCTGCCTGAGCCTACCAAAGCATGGGGATTACAGGCGTGAGCCACCATATTCAGCTTGTTGGAGCCATGAGGTTGACAGTAGCTTTTCACGGGAGCGAGGGGAAACGGAGGCACCATTCGAAGCCATCGTGTGACCTGTGGCATGTGTGCATTCCCTGCAAATGTTTCCTGCTGTTGTATAAACCAGGAGGGATTGGTAGGGAGAACCCGTTCCTGGGCTGGGAGTGAGGGTGAATGTAAAACCCCACAGGCCATAACGAGACAGCTAGTCATTACTTTTTTTTCTGGAGACCGAGTCTTACTCTTGCCCAGGCTGGAGTGTAGTGGCGCCATCTTGGGTAACTGCAACCTCCGCCTGGCGGGTTCAAGCGATTCTCCTGCCTCAGCCTACCAAGTAGCTGGGACTACAGGCGCCCACCACCACGCCCGGCTAATTTTTATATTTTTAGTAGAGATGGGATTTCGCCATGTTGGCCAGGATGGTCTCGAACTCCTGACCTCAGGTGATCTGCCCGTCTCCCAAAGTGCTGGGATTACAGGCAAGAGCCACCGTGCCTGGCCTATTCTTTTTTTTTGATATGGAGTCTCGCTCTGTCACCCAGGCTGGAGTGCAGTGGTGCAATCTCGGCTCACTGCAACCTCTGCCTCCCAAGTGTGAGCCATTCTTCTGCCTCAGCCTCCCGAGTAGCTGGGATTATAGGTGTGCGCCACCACGCCTGGCTAATTTTTGTATTTTTAGTAGAGACGGGGTTTCACCATATTGGCCAGGCTGGTCTCGAACTCCTGACCTCAGGCGATCCGCCTGGTAACTATTGATACACCTGAGCCCTGAGTTTCTTGGCAGCCAGAGCAACAGGAGAAAGCAGATGAGCCGTGGACCCGGGCAGTGCCTGGGGCCAGTGGACTCCGCAGCACTGTTGGTTCTGCTAGAGAGCCTTCACGGCCTGGGGAGGGAGGCCACTGAGGGGCAGATTGATCATGGGGAGGGAGGTCATTGAGGGGAGGGTTGGTCGTGAGGGAGGTCATTGAGTGAGGGTTGATCATGAGGAGGGAGGTCATTGAGTGAGGGTTGATCATGGGGAGGGAGGTCATTGAGGGGAGGGTTGATCTTGGGGAAGGAGGTCATTGAGTGAGGGTTGATCTTGGGGAAGGAGGTCATTGAGGGGAGGGTTGATCTTGGGGAAGGAGGTCGTTGAGTGAGGGTTGATCATGGGGAAGGAGGCCATTGAGGGGAGGGTTGATCATGAGGGAGGTCATTGAGGGATGGTTGATTGTGGGGAGGGAGGCCATTGAGGGGAGGGTTGATCGTGAGGGAGGTCATTGAGGGAGGGTTGATCATGGGGAGGGAGGCCATTGAGGGGAGGGTTGATCGTGAGGATGGATGTCATTGAGGGAGGGTTGATCTTGGGGAAGGAGGTCATTGAGTGAGGGTTGATCATGGGGAAGGAGGCCATTGAGGGGAGGGTTGATAGTGAGGGAGGTCACTGAGTGAGGGTTGATCATGGGGAAGGATGTCATTGAGGGGAGGTTTGATCTTGGGGAGGGAGGCCATTGAGTGAGGGTTGATCTTGGGGAAGGAGGTCATTGAGTGAGGGTTGATCTTGGGGAAGGAGGTCATTGAGTGAGGGTTGATCGTGGGGAGGGAGGCCATTGAGTGAGGGTTGATCGTGGGGAGGGAGGTCATTGAGGGAGGGTTGATCTTGGGGAAGGAGGTCATTGAGTGAGAGTTGATCATGGGGAGGGGGGCCATTGAGGGGAGGGTTGATCGTGAGGGAGGTCATTGAGGGAGGGTTGATCTTGGGGAAGGAGGTCATTGAGGGGAGGGTTGATCATGGGGAAGGATGTCATTGAGGGGAGGTTTGATCTTGGGGAGGGAGGTCATTGAGTGAGGGTTGATCTTGGGGAAGGAGGTCATTGAGTGAGAGTTGATCATGGGGAGGGAGGCCATTGAGGGGAGGGTTGATCGTGAGGGAGGTCATTGAGGGAGGGTTGATCTTGGGGAAGCAGGTCATTGAGGGGAGGGTTGATCATGGGGAAGGATGTCATTGAGGGGAGGTTTGATCTTGGGGAAGGAGGTCATTGAGTGAGGGTTGATCTTGGGGAGGGAGGTCATTGAGGGGAAGGTTGATCGTGGTGTGGGATGTCATTGAGGGGAGGTTTGATTTTGAGGAGGGAGGTCATTGAGGGAGGGTTGATCTTGGGGAAGGAGGTCATTGAGTGAGGGTTGATCATGAGGAAGGAGGTCATTGAGTGAGGGTTGATCATGGGGAGGGAGGCCATTGAGGGGAGGGTTGATCGTGAGGGAGGTCATTGAGTGAGGGTTGATGATGAGGAGGGAGGTCATTGAGTGAGGGTTGATCGTGGGGAGGGAGGTCATTGAGTGAGGGTTGATCTTGGGGAAGGAGGTCATTGAGTGAGGGTTGATCGTGGGGAGGGAGGTCATTGAGGAAGGGTTGATCTTGGGGAAGGAGGTCATTGAGTGAGGGTTGATCGTGGGGAGGGAGGTCATTGAGGGAGGGTTGATCGTGGGGGAAGGAGGTCATTGAGGGGAGGGTTGATCTTGGGGAAGGAGGTCATTGAGTGAGGGTTGATCGTGGGGGAAGGAGGTCATTGAGGGGAGGGTTGATCTTGGGGAGGGAGGTCATTGAGGGGAGGGTTGATCATGGGGAGGGAGGTCATTGAGGGGAGGGTTGATAGGGAGGTCATTGAGGGGAGGGTTGATCGTGGGGAGGGAGGTCATTGAGTGAGGGTTGATTGTGGGGAGGGATGTCACTGAGGGAAGGGTTGATCATGGCTCACCTGGTGGTCTTCACTTCACAGACTCCGAGTAGGGCCACTGTGCCTGGGAGATTCTGCCCCTGGGAATCCAGGAGGTCACGTTTGAGTCAGGGCTGGGCACGGTGGCTCACGCCTGTGATCCCAGCACTTTGGGAGGCCAAGGCGGGAGGATTGTTTGAGCCCAGGGGTTTGAGACCAGCCTGCGCAACATAGTGAGACCCTATCTGTATAAAAAATAGAAAAAATTAGCCGGGCATGGTGATGCAAGCCTGTAGTCCCAGTATTTGGGTCCCATCTATTTGACTGAGGCATGAGGATCGCTTGAGGCTGGGAGTTCCCAGTGGGAGGCCCATTGTGTTTGTCCGTGTGTCTGTGATGGATGCGTGGAGGGCCCCACTGTGTTTGTCCGTGATGGACGCGTGGAGGGGCCCACTGTGTTTGTCCGTGATGGACGCGTGGATCCAGCCTGGGCCACATAATGAGACCTCATCTCTATACAAAATTAAAAATTAGATTTACAGGTCAGGCGCAGTGCTCAAGCTTGTAACCCCAGCACTTTGGGGGGCCAAGGTGGGCAGATCACCTGAGCTTAGGAGTTTGAGACCATCCTGGCCAACGTGGCGAAACCCCGTCTCTACTACAAATACAAAAATTAGCTGAGCATGGTGGCGGGCACCTGTAATCCCAGCTACTCAGGAGGCTGAGGCAGGAGAATCACTTGAACTCGGGAAGCAGAGGTTGCAGGGAGCCGAGATTGCGCCACTGCATTCGAGCCTGGGTGACAGAGCAAGACTCTGTCTAAAAAAAAAAAAAAATTACAAAAAAATTGCAAAAACTAAGAGCTTGTTGGACTGGGGGAGTCAGCAGCCTCTGCGCTTGCCCCCAAAGAGGCAGTTCTCCAGGGTGCCTCTTCTCCGGGGCGCCTCTTCTCCGGGGCGCGTCTTCTCCGGGGCGCCTCTTCTCCGGGGTGCGTGTTCTCCGGGGCGCGTCTTCTCCGGGGTGCCTCTTCTCCTGGGCGCCTCTTCTCCGGGGTGCGTCTTCTCGGGAGTGCATCTTCTCCGGGGTGCGTCTTCTCCAGGGTGTGTCTTCTCCAGAGTGCCTCTCCGTTGGTTTTGTCTGGGGTTGTCTCCTGACTGGATGGAGGAATCCCTCAGACGGCACCATGTACAGTGCGGCGTGGACCGGAGTGCCTGGCGTTGCGCGTGTTGTGCTGATGGTGGTAACTTTGGCCGCTTGGCGGGGACGGGGTTCCTTCACCATCCAGTTCCTGTTTCTCTCAGCCTGGGGGAGGACTCAAGGCTGTGCAGAGGCTGGTCCTGCCCAGGGCGGGGTCAGCAGCCTCCGCCCATGGGAGCTGCCTGCGGGCATCCCTGCTGCGTCCGTCTGTTTTCCGTGTGCCTTCTTCTGCCGACGGCTGGGTCTGTGTGGGACCCCCACCCCTTCCCTGCTCTCCGCCTGCTCCCCGGCCACCCCCACCCCTGGGGCTCACACTGCGCCAGGTGCCGCTGCTGTTTCCCGTGCTGCTGGCATCCACCCTGGGCTGCGGGGCTCCCGCGGTGTCACGTGTGTGCCTTGCCCAGCCCTCCAGCCACCCTGGCCCGGAGGAAGGGCCCCCCTCACTTCTGCTCAGCCTTCCGTCTCCAGGTTGGCGCGAAGCCCTCAGGCTCAATGTCCCTGGTGGGTGATGGCTCAGCCCCGTGTGTCCTGGTGGGGCCCCCCGCCGCGGTGTGCAGGTGAACCGTGGTTCTGTGGACACGTGGCTCTGTGTTGCTGCTGCTGCTTTTTTTTTTTTTTGAGATGGAATCTCGCTCTGTCGCCCAGGCTGGAGTGCAGTGGCGCGACCTCGGCTTACTGCAACCAACGCCTCCTGGGTTCATGCCATTCTCCCGCCTCAGCCTCCCGAGTAGCTGGGACTACAGGCGCCCACGACCACGCCCAGCTAATTTTTTGTGTTTTTTAGTGGACACGGGGTTTCACCGTGTTAGCCAGGCTGGTCTCAATCTCCTGACCTTGTGATCCACCCGCCTCAGCCTCCCAAAGCATTGGGATTACAGGCGTGAGCCACCGCTCCCAGCCTGCATTTCTTCTTTATTTTCTTTCTTTCTTTCTCTGTCTCTGTTTTTCTCTAGTTTTTTGTTTTGTTTTGAGATGGAGTTTTGCTTTTGGTGTCTAAGCTGGAGTGCAATGGCGTGATCTATCTCGGCTCATGGCAAACTCTGCCTCCCAGGTTCAAGCGATTCTCCTGTCTCAGCCTCCTGAGTAGCTGGGATTATAGACGCGCACCATATTTATTTATTTTTGAGACAAAGTCTCACTCTGTCTCCCAGGCTGGAGTACAATGGCACGATCTCAGCTCACTGCAGCCTCTGCTTGCCTGGTTCAAGTGATTCTCCTGCCTCAGCCTCCCGAGTAGCTGGGATTACAGGTGTGCGCCACCGCGCCCAGCTGATTTTTGTATTTTTAGTAGAGACGGGGTTTCACCATGTTGGCCAGGGAGGTCTCAAACTCGTGATCTCAGGTGATCCGCCCGCCTCGGCCTCCCAAAGTGCTGGGATTACAGGTGTGAGCCACTGCGCCCCACCCCTTTTCTGTCACGTGAGACTCAATTCACGTGACAGAAAAGTCCCCATTTCTAAGTGAACGATGCTGTGGCTGTTACAAAGTCCAGAGCTGTTCAGCCATCACCATGTAATTCTAATTCCAGATCATTGTCCCCCTAGAGGAGGCCCCGTCCCCGTCAGCTGTCACTCCCCGTCCCTCCCCTGCCCCGGCGCCCACGCATCCCCTTCCTGTCTCTGTGGCTTGGCCTGTCCTGCACATTTCATTGAAATGGGATCACACGCTGCATGGCCTCCTGCCTCTGGCGTCTCTCACTGAGTGTGATGTCCTCAAGGTACATCCGAGCTATGGCTGGGTCAGAGCCTGGCTCCTGATTATGGCTGAGCCGTGTTCCGGCACATGATGGGGCCCCACCTTGTTTGTCCATGATGGACGCGTGGAGGTACCAGATACCACTGTGTCTGTCTGTGATGGACGCGTGAAGGGGCCCACTGTGTCTGTCCGTGATGGAGGCGTGGAGGACCGACTGTGTCTGTCTGTGTGTCCGTGATGGACGCTTGTGCTGCTTCCACCCGTGGCCGTCGTGAGTTGTGCCGCTGTGAGCACGGGTGCAAACCTCCGAGTGGACACGTTTTCGTTTCTCTTGGGCTCATACCCAGGAGTAGGTATGGGTTGACAGCAGCTGTGAATCGCTGTTAGCAGCGTCCATATGCAGGTCCATGTCTGTGTGTTCCAGGCATGACTGGGTCTGGCTGAGGGGTGTTGGGTTCCTGCTCGAGGATAAGGGGCCCTCGGTGCTGCAGCCCACCCTCTGCGCCCAGAGCCTCCCGTGGGTCCCCTGCTCCAGGCCCAGCCCAGCCTTGCGGCCCCACCCCCAGGCTCTCCAGCACCTGTTTGTGTGTGGGGTGAGCGTCCCCCAGGGCAGCCCCTGGTGCCTCTTCTGGTCTCTTCCCCACCACACCCCAGCCTGAGCCTCTCCCCACCGCACCCCAGCCCAAGCCTCCCCCCACTGCACCCCAGCCCGAGCCTCCCCTCACCGCACCCCAGCCCGAGCCTCTCCCCCACCGCACCCCAGCCCGAGCATCCCCCCACCGCACCCCAGCCCGAGCCTCCCCCCACCGCACCCCAGCCTGAGCCTCCCCTCACCGCACCCCAGCCCGAGCCTCTCCCCCACCGCACCCCAGCCCGAGCATCCCCCCACCGCACCCCAGCCCGAGCCTCCGCTCACCGCACCCCAGCCCGAGCCTCCCCCCACCGCACCCCAGCCCGAGCCTCCCCCCACCGCACCCCAGCCCGAGCCTCCCGCAACCGCACCCCAGCCCGAGCCTCCCCTCACCGCACCCCAGCCCGAGCCTCACCCCAGCCCGAGCATCCCCCCACCGCACCCCAGCCCGAGCATCCCCCCACCGCACCCCAGCCCGAGCCTCCCCCCCACTGCACCCCAGCCCGAGCCTCACCCCAGCCCGAGCCTCCCCCCACTGCACCCCAGCCCGAGCCTCTCCTCCACTGCACCCCAGTGTGAGCCTCCTCCAACCGCACCCCGGCCCGAGCCTCCCCCCACCGCACCCCAGCCCGAGCCTCTCCCCAGCCTGTGCCCCTACACAGGACATTCCCCAGGTCCTGCTCGCCTCACTGCCCCTCGCCCATCCCTTGCCACCTGTTCCTGGGGTGGGGATGCTCCTTCACCTCTCCCGACATCACCCAGATCCCTTGCGTCTCTGCTGGGCCCCGGGGGCTCTCGGCACCCACAGCCCATCCGCATTCCCCAGGTGCTGCCCCCTTGCCCACCACCTGTCCTGTGAGGACATCTCCACCTGCCGGGCATCCATCCCGGGTCCCCATGGGGCTGCAGGGACCATTGGGAACGCAGCTGTCCGGTAACAACACTCTCTGCCTGGCAGCCCAGGGGCTTCTGGGAAGCTCAGGATGAGCTCACGGCTCAGAAAAGCGCTTTGCAAACTCTGGCTGCTTTCAGGCAGGGAGGCAGGCAGCATTGACTGTTCTGCAGATGCGTTTCAGCAGGGGTCAGATGCCTCGGCCCAGCCGGCACCATGGAGCCCCCACAGTTACTGGCATTGGGCAAAAAAGAGGGAGAGAGATGAGGGAGCGAAGGAGGGAGAGGGAGAGAGGGATTTCTTACAGGAAGCCTTTGGTTCACACCCAGCCAAGGCCAAGAAGAGCCACCTTCTGTCCCCTGGTCTGTGCTGAGGCCACAGCCCCCCGGAGGAGGAGCCTCCGCCCAGGGCCTGGGCAGGTGCAGGAGGGGCTGGCAGAGCCGCCCACAGACAGCCTTAGAGAGGGAGACTCAGCAGGAAGCTGTGCGCCAGGGTTCGGCCCTGCCCGGCTGCAGCGCCAGAAGGCACTGAGGCGGCGGCCCCAGGGCCCATACCAGGCACCTGGCCGGAACCCTGACAGAAGGGAGCCCAGTTTCCTGGGGAGCCGTGCCGGCCTCCCAGGGCTGCTGTGAGGAAGCAGCACACACAGCTTCAAAGGCCAGGACTCTGTCCCCTCCCAGCCCTGGAGCCCGGAAGTCCAAAGTCAAGGTGCGGACAGGGCCGCGTTCCTTCCGGCCCCTCCAGCATCTAGGGGATCCGGGCATCCCCTGGCTGTGGCCGCAGGGCTGGGATCTCTGCTTCTGTGTCCTGTGGCCTCCTCCCGGGGACTGTGTCTCCTCCGTGTGAGGACACCAGGCACAGATCACCCCCTCGGCCAGCGCGGCCTTTTTTTTTTTAAACCACTCACATCTGCGAGGACTGGATTCCCAAATAAGGCCACACACACAGCTTCCAGGTGCCAGGACATGATCACACCATTTTGGGGACACAGTTCAGCTCTGCCTGGGGCACTCTAGTGACCAGGCCTGCTGAGGGGCCCTTCTCCCAGCCACCAAAGACTGGCAGTGTCCAGGAAGTGCCACCTGTGCCCCACGACCACCTGGAAGCCTCTTCTCTCTGTCTGCCCCCCAGCCCCCTCCAGGAGGAGCCCCTCCCATCCCCGTTGCCTGTTTCCCTCCCTGTAATGCAGGGCAGGGTTCCTGTGAGGGCTGAGGCAGCGGGCATTCAGCCAGGCTTACACGGATCCCTCGGTCAGCGTTGCTGCGGGACTGGTCAGTGAGGGGTGCACCCTGGACAGAGGCGGAGGGAGAGACTGGGCCACGGGAGCCCAGGACCGGGCACAGGGCGCTGGAGGTGGGTGGGGTAGTGCCCCGCAGGTCCCTAGGCGGCGCACCCCTATCCTCAGTCTGACCTCCTCCAGGGACCCCGGGCTGCGCTGTCACATTGGGGCCTGGGGAGCACGTCGGAGTCTGTGCTTGTTCTTTCTGTGTTTCGTTGCTTTCCAGGTCTTTTAAAAACTGAGACAAAATTCACATGCCATAAAATCCACTTTATTTATTTGAGACAGTATTTTGCTCTGTTGCCCAGGCTGGAGTGCAGTGGTGTGATCATAACTTACTGCAGCTTCCACCTCTCTAGCTCAAGTGATTCTCCTGCCATGGCCTCCTGAGCAGCTGGGACCACAGGTGCCCGCCACCATGCCCAGCTGGGACCACAGGTGCCCGCCACCATGCCCAGCTGGGACCACAGGTGCCCGCCACCATGCCCAGCTGGGACCACAGGTGCCCGCCACCATGCCCAGCTGGGACCACAGGTGCCCGCCACCATGCCCAGCTGGGACCACAGGTGCCCGCCACCATGCCCAGCTGGTTTTTGTATTTTTTGTGGAGATGGGATCTCACTATGTTGCCCAGGCTGGTCTTGAACTTCCTGGGCTCAAGCTGTTTGCCCACCTCAGCTTCCCAAAGTGCTGGGATGGCAGGTGTGAGCCACTATGCTTGGCCAAATCCACCTTTTTTTTTTTTTTTTTTTTTGAGACAGAGTCTTGCTCTGTTGCGCAGGCTGGAATGCAGTGGCACGATTTCAGCTCACTGTAACCTCTGCCTCCCGGGTTCAAGCAATTCTCCTGCCTCAGCCTCCCCGAGTAGCTGGGATTGCAGGTACCCACCACCACACCTGACTAATTTTTGTATTTTTAGTAGAGACAGGGTTTCACCATGCTGGCCAGGCTGGTCTCGAACTCCTGACCTCGTGATCCGCCCGCCTCGGCCTCCCAAAGTGCTGGGATTACAGGCGTAAGCCACCGTGCCGGGCCCAAATCCACACTTTAAAAAAGTATATTCACAGAGTTGTGCAACCACCACCTCTGTCTAGTTCCAGAACATTCCATCCCACAGGAAGCCCCGTTCCCATCAGCTGTCACTCCCCGGCCCATCCCCACCCCCTGATAACCTGAATGCTTTTCCTGTCTGTGTGGATTCCTGTTCAGGACAGGACATTTCATAGAAATGGCCTCACACACTGCGTGGCCTTCTGTGTTTGGCGTCTCTCACTGAGTGTGACGTCCTCAAGGTGCATCCGTGCTGTGGCTTGGGTCAGAGCCTTGCTCCTTTTCATGGCTGGGTCGTGTTCCAGTGTGTGGATGGCCTCACTGTGCTGGCCCCGTTCCTCCGTGGGTGACCGTGCTGCAGGAGCCAGGCTGTCATGAGCTGTGGGTCCACCCGGGAGCTGAGGGTCCACCCGTGAGCTGTGGGTCCAGGCGCCTCTGAGCTGTGGGTCCACCCGTGAGCTGTGGGTCCACCCGTGAGCTGTGGGTCCAGGCGCCTCTGAGCTGTGGGTCCACCCGTGAGCTGTGGGTCCAGGCGCCTATGAGCTGTGGGTCCACCCGTGAGCTGTGGGTCCACCCGTGAGCTGTGGGTCCTGTGGGCTGCGGGTCCACTGCAGGATGGTTCCCAGGCCGCTGCCCCGCGTCCTCAGCAGCGCTTGTGGTTGTGGGTTTTTTGCGTGGAGCTGGTGTGGAGCTGTCTCTGGGAGTGGCTGTGATTGGCTGCTGGGTTGAGCGGTGGCTGTGATTGGCTACTGGGTTGAGCGGTGGCTGTGATTGGCTGCTGGGTTGAGCGGCTCCGTGGGTTTCTTCCCCATTGGTTGTTTTCCATTGGCGGGCGGGGTGCCTGGCAGGCGGGCCTCTCGCCCCAGCCGCACGGACCTGTGTTGTCGCCCAGCTTCCAGGAGGTGATGGGTCGTGGCAAGCGGTGTGGGCGACCGTCTGCACCAGCCTCCGCTGCTGCGGTGCCTGGTCGCAGGGCCCCAGTGGGGCTGGCACAGGGCCTCAGGGTCTAGAACAGGGTGAGCCCGAGGGGGCGGAGTGCACAGGGTTTGAGGGCCCCCTGGTCCCACTCTCCCCTCAGAGCCCTGGCGGGGGTCCTACAAGCCCAGAACTGTCCTGACCCCTCCGGCCCAGCCACGGGCTCCACTGGCCTCTCGGGGCGGTTTCCTTCTTTCCCAGGGCCCCTGGCCACAGGGCCGGGCCCTTCCTCCCCTCACAGAGGAGGAGCCGTGGCCACCTGCGCGGTCTTGGCCGCGGTCTCGTGGGAAATACAGCCTCTGCCCCGTCAGTCGCTGAGTACAGGCAGATGGGGCCCGTCCTCTCCGCAGCCCGGCCGTCCTCCCACCCCCTCTGGCCCTGGGGCCTCCCCAGCCCCTCCGAGGACACCGAGAATGACCGCCTGTGGCTCAATGTGAGGTCCCATCAGGTGTCTGCGCCGCGGTGTCTAGGCCCCTGTGATGCTGCGGGGTCCTCACAGTGCGGGCAGGAGTGTGGCCGCCGGCGGGTTCGCGGCCCGGGGTTGCCCCAGCAAGTGCATCATTGACACTTGGTTTTCTACCAAAGCGAGAACGTTCTTTTCCCAGGACGCTACCACTTGTTCCTGCCCAGGGGGCCGAGGCCGGGTCTGGCCAGAGCCTGGAGAGGAGGGGCCCAGGCTCAGCTCTCCCTCCGCCAGCCCCAGATCAAGGGAGGCCACGGGGCCCGCTGAACCCCCTGGGCACGGACAGCAGGGAAAGAGCAGGGAGGGGACTTTGCTTCGGCGGCAGGGGCTTCTCGGGGACCTCAGCCTGCAGGGGTGGGGTGGGGAGAGCCCCAGGGGGGCGCAGCAGGGCCTGAGGCGCGCTCGGCATGGGTGGGGTGCTGGGTGAAGGGAGGCGGTCCTGGCCTCAGTTTCCCTGCCTGTGGTTTGGGGGCACCAGGAACAGCAGCTGGTCCCCGTGGAACGGAACCCAGCTCCCTGCAGTCTGGGGAGACTGAGGCCCATGCCCACCTGGGCGTTCTGCACGTCCGCCGGGTGCCCCAAAGGGGGCTGGTCCTGCGGCGGGGCACGGGTGGGGGTGCGTGTTGACAGCGCCTGTGGGAGATCCGCCCCGTACAGTAATTCTCCTCGCACTGCCAGTAATTGCCCTGACTTACGGGGCCGGCATCATTTCCTGAAAGTCAGCCCCGGCCTTAGAGGAAGTAGGCGCCAGCGGCGGTGACTAAACCGACATGCAAATGCAGCCGGGCGGAGAGCCGCCCCCGTCCGCCCCGGCCGACCCAATGCTGGGGCTGCTGCCGCGGTCATGAGGGAGCCGCTCCCGGGCAGCGCTTCCTGGGGGACCCCTGGCCCCCCGAGCGCCGGGACCATGTCCCAGCTGCAGCTGTGGCTGCAGTTTGAGGCTCTGAACAAGGTAACACTCCCTTCCCGGGGCGGGCGAGGCCCTCGGGGGCAGGGGTCTGGGAGGTGGGACCCCATTCAGGACGGCCGGGCCACCTGCCGGAGCAGCCGGCATCTCATCCTAGAGTCCGAGGCCGCCAGGCTCTAAAAAAATCCCCACCCCGCCCCGTCCGTCTCTTCTGGCAGTGAGAGGGAATCTGCCGGAAGGTTCCGAGGCAGAGATTTAAGACTTCGGGCTGGGAGTGGTGCCCTGTGCGTAGGCTGGGGGACCCGAGCGGAGTGGGGGGGTCGGGCTCAGCCCTGCCCGGACGGGGGCCCTCAGTGACAGTGGCAGTGGCTGTTGGGAGGGCTGCGTCCCCCTCCTTCTGCCCCTGGGGTAGGACCCAGAGCTGTGGCTTTCCTCTGGAGAAGCCTCAGGTGGAGGGGCTCTGGGTGTCTTATGGGGCTCTTGTAGGGAGCGGAGGCTGGGTGGGCCTGGTCAGGGCTGGCTCTGGTGGCGCAGGCCGGCAAATCCCTGTGGCTCTGTGGCTCCCCATGGGTCCTGGAGCACAGGGCAGCGGCAGCACATCAGGTCTGGAGTCAGTTCTGGAGTCAGGTCTGGAGTTGGCTGCCCAGGGCAGGAGGAGCTGTGTCTGCTGCTTTTGAAGGGGGCAGAGCCAGGTCCTCCCAGCTCCCCGCCTCAGCCCAGGGCTCCTGAAATGCTACAGAGACAAGAACCACAGCGGGCAGCCCCGGCCCTCCCTGGGGCCCCAGAACTGGGGGCTGGCGGGGAGGGATGCAAGTGTCACCCTTGAGGGGCCTTGGTGCTTGTCCTCACTACAGACTGCAGAGGGGCCCGGTTCCCTGGGGAGGCACTGGGTCCGCTGAGCTGAGGCTGGAGGGTGGGTGGGTCATGTGGTGAAGGATGCAGGAGCCTGGGCCGGCCTGGAGGGGCTGTGGAGGGACACACAGGCGCGGGTGGGACTTAGGCTGTCTCTGAGGTGAGCTGGTGGCTGCTAGGAGTCAAATCCAGATGTGGGCAGAGGACGGAGCCACTGTGGGGGGAGCTGGCCTGGCTCTGTTCAGCCTCCCACATGTGAACAGGGCCAGCCCTGGGAACCCCGTCTCCCTCTGTCCCTAATCGCTGAGGGCACCTGCTAGAGGTGAAGGCTTCGAGGGCTCATGCACCTGGTGGGGTGTCCTGTGCTGGGAAGGACCGGATGGGGAGCAGGGCGGGGCCTCGAGGCTGCATTCTTGAAGCCTGAAAGCTGCAAGCACTCCCTCATTATTAGACTTTCACTTTTATTTATTTGTTTTTGTGATAGGGACTTGCTCTGTCACCCAGGCTGGTGTGCAGTGGCACGATCTCGGCTCCCTGCAACCTCCAACTGGGTTGAAGCAATCCTCCCACCTCAGCCTCCTGAGTAGCTGGGACTGCAGGCACATGCTGCCATGCCCAGCTAATTTTTAAACATTTTGTAGACATGGAGTCTTGCTGTGTTGCCCAGGCTGGTCTTGAACTCCTGGGCTCAAGTGATTCTTTCACCTTGGCTCTAAAACAGTAGGATTACAGGCATGAGCCACTACGCCCTGCTTGACTTTAACTTTTTTTTTGAGATAGGGTCTCGCTCTGTCTCCCAGGCTGGCGTGCAGTGGCGCAATTATAGCTCACTGCAGCCTCGACCACCTGGGCTCAAGGGATCCTCCTGCCTCAGCCTCCTGAGTAGCAGACGTGAGCTCCCCCCTGCCCGACTTGACTTTAACTTTTCAAACTGTTTTAGAATGACAGAAAAGCTGCAGGGACAGTGCAGAGAGTCCCCGTGCACCCACTCCCGGGCTCCCTGCTGTTCTATCTCCCGTCTGTGGCTGTCACGGCTGATGAACCAACATCCGTACGCCACCGTTAACTCCTGAGGCCCACGCTTTGCTTGGATTGCCTCAGTTTCCCCCATGTCCATTCCTGCCCAGGACCCCACGTGGTGTTTAGGCATCTCCTCAGGCCCCTCTGGGCTGTGATGGTTTCTCAGAGGCCCGTGTTTCAGATGCGTTGGGCGGTCCTGGGGCTGGTCGGGTGGTGTGGATGCCCTGGAGTAGTCGGGCTGGTGTTTCCTCAGACTGGGGCAGGAGTTTTGGGAGGAGGACCCTGGGCGGGAGGACCCTGTTGTCCTGTCTTCTTGGGCCAAGGGCACCTGGTGAGGGCGTGGGGCAGGTGTCTCTGCCTGAGGTCCCTTCCCTCTGTCCACGCTGAGCTCCGGGGAAGGACTCGCTGTGTGACCCACGCATTTGGGTTTGGGGAGCTCTCCTCCACTCTGCCTGCGCTCCCTGCACCACCAAGGCCTGGGCGGTTCTGGGCCCGATAGCAACTCACCCCCGCTCCTGGCTGGGGCCTTGACCAACTCAGGAGGCCCTGACCTTGCCCGGGAAATGCTTCCACGGAGGGTCCGGGCCACAGGTCAGCGTGACCAGGCCCTCTGCAGCCTGGGTGGGCAGTGTCCGGAGGGCCCTCGTGGGCCTCAGTGGGGCGAATGCTCCCCAACCCTGCCGACTGGGGCCTCCAGAGGCTCTGGGAGGTGGACTGCTCCTACCCTCCTGGGGTCGGGGGGGCTGCACCCTACCTGGCTCTGGGCCTCAGGCGGGCAGCATGGACACCTCTGTCCCAGGGGTCTCTGTTTGGGGGCAGGTTCCTGAAGGTCCCTAGTGATCAGTGCCCAGGTGCTTGGGTCTGACAGGGTGGGCAGTGGGCAAAGCTGAGCAAGGTGAGGGGGACGGAACCCACAGCTTCCAGGGAGAGACAGCGCCCCCTTGACATGCCTGGTTTTTTTCTTTGTTTGTTTTTCTTGAGATGGAGTCTCCCTGTGTCACCCAGACTGGAGTGCAATGGCACGATCTCAGCCCACTGCAGCCTCTGCCTCCTGAGTTCAAGCAGTTCTCCTGCCTCAGCCTCTCGAGTAGCTAGGATTACAGGCACGCACCACCATGCCCAGCTAATTTTTGTGTTTTTAGTAAAGACGGGGTTTTACCATATTGGTCAGGCTGGTCTTGAACTCCTGACCTCAGGTGATCTGCCCACCTTGGCTTCTCAAAGTGCTGGGGTTACAGGCGTGAGCTACCATGCCCAGTCTATTTTTTTTTTTTTTTTTTTTTTTGAGACAGAGTCTTGCTCTGTCACCCAGGCTGGAATGCAGTTGTGCAGTAACAGCTCACTGCAGCCTTGACCCCTCTGGGCTCAGGTGATCCTCCCGCCTCAGCCCCCCGAGTAGCTGGGACTACGGGCATGCACCACCACACCCAGCTAATTTTTGTATTTTTAGTAGAAATGGGGTTTCGCCATATTGTCCAGGCGAATCTTGAACTCCTGGACTCAAGCAATCTTCCACCTTGGCCTCCAAGTGCTGGGATTACAGGCGTGAGACATCACATGTGGCCGGGCACGGTGGCTCACGCCTGTAATCCCAGCACTTTGGGAGGCCAAGGTGGATGGATCACCTGAGGTCAGGAGTTCGAGACCAGCCTGACCAACACGGTGAAACCCCGTCTCTACTAAAAATACAAAAATTAGCTGGGTGTGGTGGCACGCGTCTGTAATCCCAGCTACTCGGGAGGCTGAGGCAGGAGAATTGCTTGCACCTGGGAGGCAGAGGGTGCAGTGAGACGAGATCACACCATTGCACTCCAGCCCGGGTGACAGTGTAAGAATCCGTCTCAAAAAAAAAAAAATGAAATGATGTACATGCATCTCCTCCACTGGGCAGCACGTGTGTGTGTGTCATCCCCATGGCGAGCCCCACCTCTGGGTGTGGCTGCCCCCCCCCTCCTCGGGCACAGGGCATGGCACCAGGCTCACCCCAGACCCGAGCTGCTCAGAGTTCCTGCAGCATTGCTGCCCTTCAGGTGCTGCAGAAGTCAGACGCCGTCCTGCGTGGCCCTGAGGGTTGGTGTTTCTCACCCATTGCTTGTTTATTTTTTTCTTTTTTGAGACGGAGTCTCACTCTCTCGCTCTGTCACATGGTGGCTCACGCCTGTAATCCCAACACTTTTGGATGCCGAAGCAGGCAGATCACTTGAGGTCAGGAGTTCAAAACCAGGCTGGCCAACATGGTGAAACCCCGTCTCTAGTAAAAATACAAAAAAATTAGCTGGGCATGGTGGCGCACACCTGTAATCCCTGCTACTTGGGAGGATGAGGCAGGAGAATTGCTTGAACCCGGGAGGGCCGTGGTGTCTCCCATTCCCACATGCTCCAGTGTGTGGAGGGCCGTGGTGTCTCCCGTCCCCACGTGCTCCAGTGCGTGGAGGGGCCTTGGTGTCTCCCGTACCCCCCTCACCGGGCCTGGCCTTGTCTTCCAGGACTCCTCCTATTTTGAGGACTTCTCCAACATCTCCATCTTCTCCTCGTCCGTGGACTCCCTGTCGGACATCGTGGACACGCCCGACTTCCTGCCGGCTGACAGCCTCAACCAGGTGTCCACCATCTGGGACGATAACCCTGCCCCCTCCACCCATGATAAGGTCAGTGCGCCCGGTGCCCCCAGCCAGCCCCGACCCACCAGCGTGGCCTCCCCAGCCCGGGACCCACATGGTCCAGTGAGGTCTCAGTCTCCCCCACTCTGCGTGCCAATGGCTGTGCCTGTCACTGTCGGCGCCGTCTGTGGCCGTGGGTGAGGTGGTTAGGTGAGGGTCCTCCTGTGTCCTGAATAGGAGAAGGCGACGTCCAGGACATCTGTGGCTACCACATCTGGGCGGTGCTCCTGGCATGGAGTTGGGGGGGCCAGGACGCTGCCCAGCGCCCTGCAGTGCCCATTGTGGCCCCACCTGAGAGGGACCCTGCCCCGTGTCCACCGCACCTGGGGAGTCCCTGGTCTAGAGAAGCACAGGAAGGTGACGGGACAGAGAGGCGTGGTCAGGAAGGGCCCTCTGGAGAGGCAGCGCCCAGCGGGCCCAGGCAATGTGGCTGTCCAGGCAGAGGAACAGCACCTGTGGTGGCATCAGCCCCATGGTGCCTGGGTCAGCAGTGGCCGTGTCCCCGCTAGTGGGGAGCTGAGAGGGCGAGGTTGGCGGAATCCTGTCAGCAGTGGCCGTGTCCCCGCTAGGGGGGAGCTGAGAGGGCGAGGTTGGTGGATCCTGTCCCAGGGTGGGGAGCTGGACATTGTTCGTGGGGGCTGAGGGGCTGGGGTTTGCCTCCAAGAAGCTCCTGAAGGACCTGGGTGGGCCAGGCCTAGAGCAGGGGTTGTAGGGCAGCAGGGCCCCCAGGTTCTTCGGGCCTAGCCTCTAGCCGTGCCCCAGTGCCACGCAGTGGAGGTGTCTGGTGAGGGAGGCATGGCCGGGAGCCAGGCCTGGGGAGTCCCTTCCCCCATCCGGGCCTGTCCAGGAGAGAAGCTTCTAGACTTTGGGAGCAGACGTTGGACATGTCTCTGGGACTGAGCGCCTTCTGGTGAGGGCCCATGCCAGCCTCCCCACGCTCCCGGCACAGTGGTGGGCTCACACCCATAGGCCGCTCTCCCGGGCCCTCAGGAAGGGGCAACCCGGGCAGCAGAACTCACGGGCTTGGGGGCCCAGGCAGGAAGCATCAGGGCACCCCGCAGCCACGGTGGTCGGCTCAGGAAGCATCAGGACACCCCGCAGCCATGGTGGGCGGCTCAGGAAGCATCAGGGCACCCCGCAGCCACGGTGGGCGGCTCAGGCGTGGTCCCTCTGGCACAAGGGCCCAGCAGAGCATTTCACCCAGCCCGGGGCCCGTGCCCTCCCAGCTAGCTCCCAGGTCCTCAGCAGGGCGTGAGGAAAGAAGCTGGGGCCTGACCGGCCTGCTGTGGCCGGCACGAGGGCATCTGAAACCCAGTGCCCGCCAGCCCCACCGGGAATGGTGACTCAGCCTTCCAGGAACCTGCGTGGCGTCTGTTTTTTTGTGTTTTGTTAATTTAAAAAAAAAAGGAGAGGGCAACTGAGTATAGGTTTCCAACCTTCCTGTGCTACGCTTCCACTTTCTTTAAAAACCCTCAGGAGTGTTCCTAGTGTTAGAAAATGCAGAAGCTGTGGAATCAGTTCATTAGCATCACTAGCCCGGTGGCTCCCACACACTGCTGAGAACCTGGCCCAGGCTCAGGCAGGCTTGGGCGGAAACCTCACCCGTCTCAGGACGTTGGAGTTCAAGGGGGGGACCGGGTCTAGAAGAGATGCTCTTATTTATTTATTTACTTATTTATTTTGAGACGGGATCTCACTCTGTCGCCCAGGCTGGAGTGTGGTGGCGCAACCTCAGCCCATTTCAGCCTTGACCTTCTGGGTTAAAGCGATCCTCCTGCCTCAGCCTCTCGAGTAGCTGGGTCCATAGACACACGACACCACGCCTGGCTAATTTTTGTATTTTTTGTAGAGACAGGATTTTATCATGTTGCCCAGGCTGGTCTGGAACCCTGGCCTCAAAAGATCTCGCCCGTTCTGCCTCTCCCTCCCACAGGCCTGAGCCATGCACCCGGCGGGATTCTCCACTTTCCAATTCTTCACACTCACTTTTTTTTTTTCTTTTTTTAAGACAGAGTCTCTCGCTCTTGTTGCCCAGGCTGGAGTGCAGTGGTGCGATCTCAGCTCACTGCACCCTCCACCTCCCAGGTTCAAGAGATTCTCCTGCCTCCTCAGCCTCCCTAGTAGCTGAGATTACAGGCATGCACCACCATGCCCGGCTAATTTTGTATTTTTAGTAGAGATGGGGTTTATCCATTTTGGTCAGGCTGGTCTTGAACTCCCAACCTCAGGTGATCCACCCATCTTGGCCTCCCGAAGTGCTGGGATTACAGGCGTGAGCCACCATGCCCGGCCTACGCTCACTTTTTTTTTTTTTTTTTTTGAGATGGCGTCTCGCCCTGTCACCCAGGCTGGAGTACAGTGGCGTGATCTCAGCTCACTGCAACCTCTGCCTCCTGGGTTTAGGCGATTCTCCTGCCTCAGCCTCCTGATCAGCTGAGATTACAGGCGCCCACCACCACACCTGGCTAATTTTTTTTTTTGTATCTTTAGTAGAGATGGGGTTTCAGCATGCTGGCCAGGCTGGTCTCGAAATCCTGGCCTCCCAAAGTGCTGGGATTTACAGGTGTGAGCCACTGTACCCTGACCATGCTTATGTTTTTTATGGCTCGTATTACTGTTGGGATTTTTGCTTTTTAAGAGTGGATATATTCCAGAATCACACAGACCCTAGTTTGGACCCTACCATCCCCCAGCCATCCGTCCCGGGGTCCACACTGTCTCAGTGTTGGCGTCTGGACAGTGGGCATGACGGGCCACACCACCCCCGACCCACCCGTTCACCGGCTTTACACGCCCAGTCAGTTTGGAGACCCCCGGGTGGGCCACAGACTCATCCAGAGGCCCAGCACACCTGTCTGCCAAGGCCTGGGGTCAGCTCCCCAAGGACAGTGCCACTGCCCACCCTGGTGAATCTGCATGAGGCTCCGGGCAGTCCTTCTCCCCAGGGTGGGGCCGCAGTGGGATGTGTCCTCTGGTCACTACAGTGGCGGGCATCCTCGCCCCATCTCTCACAGAGGAGCTACTGCCCTCGAGGGGCCTCGGGGACTGCACCCACGGGGGTCCTTGGAGAGTGCAGGGCTGCCCTGGGCCACCCACCCTGTGTGCTGGGAGCCATCGGGTGAGGGACAAGGCCCAGGCCCGCCCACCCCCACTGCCTCTGTCTCCTCTTCCCCCTCGACAGGGGGCTCCCAACCCCTTGTCTCCCAGGCCCCCAAGGGCCTCCTGCACTGCATGGGGCTGGCACACGGTGGGTCACTCCCGTCAGACCCCTGTCCACAGCCTTCCTGGCAGCTCCCATGGGACCAAGCTGTGTTGTCTGTCAGAACTAGCCGGGCACCTTCCTCCCGGGCACTCCAGGCAGGCACACCGGGCATCAGTGAGAAGGCAGCCAGGTGCTGGCCAGGAGGAGCGAGCCTTAGGCCCCAGGGAGGTGCCCACTGGGGAGGCTTGGGAGGCACCAGGGTCACCCTGAGAACAGCAGGAGAGCAAGACCCAGGGCCCTGGGGAGCGAGGATGGGGAGCGAGGACGGGGCAGTGGGGAGCCTCCCTCTGGTGGCCAGGCTGCGAGGGCCCACCAGCTGTGACCTGTCCCGTCCGGCCCGGGCCAACATCCTGCTCCCCTTCCAGCTGTTCCAGCTCAGCAGGCCGTTTGCAGGCTTCGAGGACTTTCTGCCCTCCCACAGCACCCCGCTTCTCGTCAGCTACCAGGTGAGCCGGGCCCAGCCGAGAGCTCCCTCCCCTGCCCTCTCATGGGACCTAAGGAGAGGGCTCAGCACAGGCATCTCCATTGTGGGGAGCACTTGGCTGGCCTAGAAGCTGGGAGTGCCCTTTTTACAGCTGAGGAGGTGGAGGCCCTGGGGGAGCACCTTGCTGCAGGGGCAGACAGAGCCGTCTCCCACCCCTGGGTCACTCAGCTGCCCATGGTCAGCCTGGCCCCTGCCCCTGGGGGAGCCCAGTGCCCACGGCCGCTCAGGCCTGCAGTCTCCACTGAGCTCCCGCCACGCACGCAGGAGCAGAGTGTGCAGAGCCAGCCAGAGGAGGAGGACGAGGCTGAGGAGGAGGAGGCGGAGGAGCTAGGGCACACAGAGACCTACGCCGACTACGTGCCGTCCAAGTGTGAGTGGCCCGGCTGCACCCAGCCCTGGGACAGGTTCAAACCCTTTTGTGGGACCGAGACCCTGCAGGTGACCACTGCCCGCACAGCCCACAGAGGGAATGTGAAGCTTCAGGGAGGGCCGGAGAGCCCGGGGACAGGTTCTACAATCCAGGCTTATACAAAACTGGGGTTCGCAGAGCGGAGAAGTGAAAAGGAACCTCAGAGGCACTGGGAGGATTTTTATGCATTTGCCCCGCCTGCAAGCTGCTGGCCACGCCCCCAACCAACCCAGCAGGCCGCGGCCACGCCCCCGACCCAGCCAGCCCTGACCACTCCTCCACCCAGGCATTCCTGGCCACGCCCATGACCCGCCCAACAGGACCTGGCCACGCCCCCAAACTGCCCCGCCAGCTCTGGCCACGCCCCAGACCCGCCCAGCGGGCCATAACCGGCCCTGGTCACCCCTTGGCCATACCGTTTACCTTGCCCTCCGTCCTTGCTCCTCCAGCTAAGATCGGGAAGCAGCACCCAGACCGCGTGGTGGAGACCAGCACACTGTCCAGCGTCCCACCCCCAGACATCACCTACACCCTGGCCCTGCCCTCGGACAGAGGGGCCTTGTCTGCCCTGCAGCTAGAGGCCATCACCTACGCCTGCCAGGTGACCGCATGTCCCCAACCCAGCCCAGCCTGTGTCCGCGAGGCCCCTGGGGAGGGGCCGGGCCAGCACCCCCAGGCCCTGACGCCTGCTCTCCGGCCACAGCAACACGAGGTCCTGCTCCCCAGCGGGCAGCGCGCGGGCTTTCTCATCGGCGACGGGGCCGGCGTGGGCAAAGGCCGGACGGTGGCCGGAGTCATCCTGGAGAACCACCTGCGCGGCCGGAAGAAAGCATTGTGGTGAGGCCCTGCCTGGGGCAGGGGGTGGGGGGCGGAAGCGGGGGGCGAGGGGGAAGGGTGGGCGCCCCTGACGCCCCCACCCCGCAGGTTCAGCGTCTCCAACGACCTCAAGTACGACGCGGAGCGCGACCTGCGGGACATCGAAGCCACGGGCATCGCGGTGCACGCGCTCAGCAAGGTAGGGGCTGTGCTCGGCAAAGTAGGGGGCAAGGTGGGGACCGTGCCCTGCAAAGTGGGGGCTGCTCAGCTGGGTGGGCCAGCAGCCAGGGCAGGCTCTGCCCAGCACCCTTACAGATAGGGAGACCCAGGTCCAGAGCCTGCTGAGCCGGGGCCCCATTCCACACCTGTTCTGTGCATCCCCAGATCAAGTACGGTGACACCACTACCTCAGAGGGCGTCCTCTTCGCCACCTACTCCGCCCTGATTGGGGAGAGCCAGGCCGGTGGCCAGCACCGCACTCGCCTCCGGCAGATCCTGGACTGGTGTGGGGAGGCCTTTGAGGGCGTCGTATCCTGCTGGGGGCAGTCAGGGGAGGGGAGGGCTGGATAGGGGGTCGGAGGGAAAGGGAGGATGGAGGAGTGGGAGAGGAGGGGTGGGAGTCAGGGGAGAGGAGGGCAGGTTGAGGGGAGGAGGGGAGGGGTGGGGCTGGGGAAGGGCTGGAGGCCACTGGAGCTCACTACCCTGGATGTGGCCACCCAGCCCCCAGCTTTGCTCAGGGTTTAGGACTCCGGATAGAAGACTTTTCTGGTCCTGGGAGGCTGGCCCTGTGGGTACCACACGAGTGACCATCATCATTCACCACAGGGCTCCGGCTTGGTTTCTTGGTTCTAATAAGTGGGATGAGTGACCATAGATGTGGTCATGATGTTTGCCATGATGCCATGGGCAGAGGGTGGCCACTGAGCTGCTCCCCAAGGCAGGAAGGTACCAACCCCAGCTGATAGTGTGGTGGGCTGCGGTTCGGAGGGGCTCCCCCACAGGAGACCCAGGACAGTTAGCAGCAAAGGCACAGCAGGGCACCCCTTGGCCAGGTTCAGCCCTGGTGCTCGGCCCTGCAGGGTGCACCTTGGGTGTTGGGGTGTTGGGAGCACAGGCTCAGATAAGGGAGGGACGTTGGCCTGCAGCATCCACTTCATGCACAGGACATGGCCATGGCTTTGCTGTTCAGTTAACGCCGAGACACAGAACATTCAGACTGGCCAGAAACAGAACGGGAGACTGCTGGTGTCTTCGCACCCGGCTGAACAATCTATGTGCAACAGTCTACGAAATAGCGATAACCCTGAGATCATACCTCGCTGAGCTGCTACGTGGTGGCAGGGCTGGCCGTTTAATTTGTATTCTCCCAGTTTTCCTTCCTCAGACTGCTTTTCTGGAACTTGCTTTCTTTTATCTTAAAATATTAAGAACGTGGCCGGGTGCAGTGGCTCATGCTTGTAATCCCAGCACTTTGGGAGGCCGAGGCAGGCGAATCACGAGGTCAGGAGTTCGAGACCACCTGGACAACATGGTGAAACCACGTCTCTACTAAAAATACAAAAGTTAGCTGGGCGTGGTGGCAGGCACCTGTAATCCCAGCTACCCGGGAGGCTGAGGCAGGAGAATCGCTTGAACGCAGGAGGCAGAGGTGGCAGTGAGCCGAGATTGCGCCACTGCACTCCAGCCTGGGTGACACAGCAAGACTGTGTCTCATCTAAAAAAAAAAAATTAAGAGTTCCAGACCGTCTTGGCCAATATGGTGAAACCCCGTCTCTACTGAAAATACAAAAATTACCCAGGCGTTGTGGCGCACACCTGTAATCCCAGCTACTCAGGAGGCTGAGGCAGGAGAATCGCTTGAACCAGGGAGTCGGAGGTTGCAGTGAGCTGAGATCGAGCCACTGCGTTCCAGCCTAGTGACAGAGCGAGACTTTGTCTCAAAAAAAAAACAAAGAATTAGGGCTGGGCACGGCTCACACCTGTAATCCCAGCACTTTGGGAGGCTGAGGCAGGCAGATGACTTGAGGTCAGGAGTTTGAGACTATCTGGCCAACCAAACGGCCAACCCCGTCTCTACCAAAACTACAAAAATTAGCCGGCTGTGGTGGTGGCACACACCTGTAGTCCCAGCTCCTTGGGAGGCTGAAGCAGGAGAATCACTTGAATCTGAGAGGCAGAGGTTGCAATGAGCTGACATTGTATCACTGTACTCCAGCCTGGGTGACAGAGCAAGACCCTGTCTCAAAAAAACAAACAAAAAAGAAAACAGGTTCCAGGTATCCTCCTCCGATGGCAACGTCCTGCGATATCATGGTTTAGGGATCCCACCCTTCCTCGCCGGAGGCCCCATCCTCGGTGTGTGTTGTTTAGAGTCTGGGAGGAGCCATCCCAGGCCACACCCATCTAATGGTCGTGTGGGGGCCGCCCGCCCGCCCGCCCCCCATTGTAGCCGGCTGCCACTCTGACCTGGGCTTCCCTCGTGGAGTTCTCAGCCACACAGGCGTTTGCCCCCCGCCAGGAAGGTGGGGTCTTGGGTGGTCAGGACCTGGGCTCCTGGGGTCGCCCCCGTCCTTCAGAATACTCCTTAACCCACGTGTGCCTCAGATCGTGTTCGACGAGTGTCACAAAGCCAAGAATGCCGGCTCCACCAAGATGGGCAAGGCCGTGCTAGACCTGCAGAACAAGCTGCCCCTGGCCCGCGTGGTCTACGCCAGTGCCACAGGTGGGGCGGTGCGGATCCCATGTGACCCACCCGCAGCAGTGTCTTTCTGCCTGGCTGTCCCCGCGAAGGGGGTATCCCACACGCGTGCTCAGCCTCCGTCTGCACCCTGCTCCTCCTCGGACACTGGGGCACCTCTGCACCTGTCCCAAGGCCACGCTGGCTCTCCTCAGGCCCATGGCTCCAACCCCGCGGGGCCCCTCGTCGGGCGGTCCCAACTTAGTCGTCCCCTGACGCGGCCTCCGGGCCCTCCCGGGTTGGGGAGCTGACGGCAGCTTCCCCCCACAGGTGCCTCTGAGCCTCGGAACATGATCTACATGAGCCGCTTGGGTATCTGGGGCGAGGGCACACCCTTCCGGAACTTTGAGGAGTTCCTGCACGCCATCGAGAAGAGGTGAGTGCCCTTCTCACCCACGTGGAGGGGCGGCGGGGGGTGGGGAGGAGGCCTCAGGCCCATCAGCCCAAGGCCTGGCACTGCCACGTGTGCTTCCCCAGCACCCAGAGGTGCTGAATGTGGGTCGCTCGTTTCACTGCCTCGGGCTGCCCAGCACTCCTAGGGAAGCCAGCCCCTCCGCAGCCCTTCCTGCCCCGTCCCCGCCAGGCTCAGCTGCCAACTGTCTCAGTGGCCGCCAGGGCTCTGCTCCTGCTGACCCCGCCCTCTCTGCGACTGGCTCTGCCTCGCGCTCCGAGTGGCTCCATCCCCATGGGCTCTGGCCGTGCTCACGGGGGCTGTGTCCATCCGCAGGGGCGTTGGCGCCATGGAGATCGTGGCCATGGACATGAAGGTCAGCGGCATGTACATCGCACGCCAGCTCAGCTTCTCCGGCGTCACCTTCCGCATCGAGGAGATCCCGCTGGCCCCAGCCTTCGAGTGTGTCTACAACCGCGCGGCCCTGCTGGTGAGCCTGCGCACCTGACCCGGGGACCCCTGTGCATTTCCCGGGTGAAATTGCACCCCCGTGGCCTTGAAGATGCCACAGGCGTCATCAGGTGACGGCCCGCCCTGTCCTGTCCTGGGGTTTTTTTGTTTTTGTTTTTTTGAGACAGTCTCGTGCTGTCATCTAGGCTGGAGTGCTGTGGTGTGATCTCAGTTCACTGCAACCTCTGCCTCTTGGGTTTAAGCGATTCTCCCCCCTCAGCCTCTGGAGTAGCTGGAACTACAGGTGCCCGCCTCCACACCCAGCTAGTTTTGTGTATTTTTTGGTAGAGAACAGTGTTTCTCCATGTTGGCCAGGTTGGTCTCAAACTCCTGACCGCAAGTGATCTGCCCGCCTCGGCCTCCCACAGTGCTGGGATGACAGGCATGAGCCACGTGCCCGGCCATCACTGGGGTTTTTATGTGGCTGTGATAACGAGGGATGGGACCAAACCACCGCCCCCCTTCCTGTGGTGCCCAAGCCCTTTGCCCCCAGGTCCTGGCCCATGGCTGGCAGTTGGTAGCCGTGTTCAGCATCCACGTTGCTGTGGGCCACGTGGCTTGGTCGCTCCCTCCATATTTGGACAGGTCCTGTTTTCTCCCCCTCACACCCAACAGCCCTGTATGTTCAATGGTTTTTGTTTTTTTTTTTTTGAGACGGGGTTTCCACTCTTGTTGCCCAGGCTGGAGTGCAATGGCACGATCTTGGCTCACCGCAACCTCCGCCTACCAGGTTCAAGCAATTCTCCTGCCTCAGCCTCCCGCGTAGCTGGGATTACAGGCATGTGCCACCAGCCCGGCTAATTTTATATTTTTAGTAGACACAGGATTTCGCCATGTTGGTTAGGCTGGTTGGTCTCGAACTCCTGACCTCAGGCAATCTGACCGCCTCAGCCTCCCAAAGTGCTGTGATTACAGGCGTGAGCCACCACACCCAGCCTCTTCACTCGTTTCTTTAGGTGACACAACCAGCATCTCCCGTAACCCCCAGGGCCGGGTTGCTCTCTGGGGTGGGGCCGTCCTGAGCACTTTGGGGTGTGGAGCAGCATCCGTGGCCAGAGTCCCAGCCACCCTAACCCAGCCCACCCAGTCATGCCGGGACCAGCCCCCAAACCTGACCACCACAGCCAGCCCCAGACATGCCCAGTGTCCCCTGGACAGGATCACACCTGGGTGAGACCCTGGTCGAAAGCAAGAGAGGCGCGGCTGCGAGCACCCTGTGTTCTTGGAAGGAGCTGAGCCTGTTTGCCGCGGGCGCGGAGTCTGTGCCGTTTGCAGCACGGCTTCCCCACCACGAGTGTTTTGGTTTTTCAGGTTTTTGCCGTACAGGTAGAGGCAGTGCCTCTTACAGTGCACACCCCCAGCACCCCCATCCTGCCCTAAATTCCACCCGGCGTGGGGATGCCTTGCCCGGGGCTGGTGGCAGGTGGGCCGGGGCCCGGGTCGGGAGCCAGGAGCCACCGCTCAGGGGCGCCGTGTGACGTGTCATTGCAGTGGGCCGAGGCCCTGAACGTGTTCCAGCAGGCGGCCGACTGGATCGGCCTGGAGTCGCGCAAGTCCCTGTGGGGCCAGTTCTGGTCGGCACATCAGCGCTTCTTCAAGTATCTGTGCATCGCCGCCAAGGTGCGCCGGCTGGTGGAGCTGGCCCGAGAGGAGCTGGCGCGAGACAAGGTGAGCGGCTGCGGCCTTCGAGGGCTGAGGGCGGCCGGGCCTGCAGGGGCGGAGGCTGCTCTTCTTCCAGGTCCTTCCTGGCCCCTCCCCAGACGTGGGCGGGGGCTGCACCCTGGTGGGTGAGAGACGCCCGGATGTCCGTCTTCCGATCAGAGCCAGCCAGGGTGTCAGAACAGCGGAGTGTGACCACACAGTGGGCAGCTCACCATCCCAAGACAGGCAGCCGGCAGACCCCCACCCAGCAGTGTGTGTTGTAGGGGGGCCGTGGCCCCTCCTGGGGAGGCGAGCACAGCAGCAGAGTGAGGGATGTGGCCGTCACCCCAGGCCTAGCAGGTTCTGGCCCCACAGAGGCCCCACAGCAGGGCTGGTGGCTCACAGTCCTCTGTCGTCTCACAGTGCGTGGTCATCGGGCTGCAGTCCACGGGCGAGGCGCGCACGAGGGAGGTGCTGGGGGAGAACGACGGGCACCTCAACTGCTTCGTCTCGGCCGCTGAGTAAGTGTCACGGTGGGGACAGGACTGTGGGCTTCCTGCGCTCATGGCCACCCCTCTCTGTGGCCACCTGTGGCCTGACCCTGCCCCTTGGCCCCAGCAGCAGGAGGTGCTGGGGTGGGCTTTGCTGGGACCCCAGCCTCAGCCACAGAGGCCTTCACCGCTGCTCCAGGTCTAAAGCAGAGGCTTGGAGGTGGACCCCAGGCATGGTGGGCCTGGAAGGTTTGGGACATGGTCTCCAGGGGTCTCAGAAGGAGGCTTCCTGCATCTGTGCCGTTTTAACAAGGGGGCTGTGGATTTTAGGGGCTGGCCCTCCCAGCTCTCTGAAGCCCCAGCCTCTCCCCTGTTGGTTGAGAATGCCCCGGGAGGGTCACAGCAGCCCCCCCTAGATCGCCCCATTGCCTGGGGGTCGGAGCTCCCCAATGCCCCCAGCTACCCCCTCACCCTGCCCCCTGCCCCTGTCCTGGGAGCCATCATCATATCCGGCCACATTCCTCAGAGCGGGGGAAGCCTGGTGGGCCGAGGTGGCCCTGTGACACCAGGAGGCCAGAGGAGAGCTCACAGGCAGCCCCTAGTCCTCCCCAGCCCACTCCACACAGGAGACCCTCTGCCCAGGCCCGGTCCTGTCCGGGACCCCCACAGGGACCCAGGGGTGCGTCCAGCTCCTGGAGAGCAACCCCGCCTGGGCTCAGCTCCTCGTGTGAGAATAAACTCCGAGTCTCACTTTCAGAGGCGTGTTCCTGTCGCTAATTCAGAAGCACTTTCCGTCCACCAAGAGAAAGCGGGACAGAGGAGCGGGCAGCAAGCGGAAACGTAAGCCCTGCCCCCCATGGCCCCACCCACCCCTGCCCCTCTGCTTTCTCCCCCCGGGGGCCGGCCGGTCGCTCCCTGCTTCCCCCACTCCCCCGTCCACTCAGCCAAATGCAGGTCCTGTCCGTGCCAGGCAGGCTCAAGGCTCCGCTGCCAGTGGCAGGTCTTGCGTGGACCCTGCCATGGAACGCTCAGGGAAGAGGAAGCAACAGACAGCCTGAAGGACACAGACGCGGGTGCCGAGCAAGACCCGGGGGGTGGGACACGGACGCGGGTGCTGAGAGAGACCCCTCCCACCTTCCGTTTTCAGGGTCTCCACGGTCCCTTGGGGAGCCCATTGATAACCCCCAGGCTTCTGTCACAGGGAAGCCCAGAGCTGCCTGTCGAAGTCTGGTGTGTGGCCTCCCCAGGCACCCCGCGTGTCCACCATACTGGCCAGGCCTGAAACGATGTTGGATATGGGCTTATTAATATTGTCCCGTTCGCTGGGTGCGATGGCTCACGCCTGTAATCCCAGCACTTGGGAGGCCGAGGCGGGTGGATCACCTGAGGTCAGGAGTTTAAGACCAGCCTGGCCAACATGGTGAGACCCTGTCTCTACTAAAAATACAAAAATTAGCTGGGCGTGGTGGTGCACGCCTATAATCCCAGCTACTTGGGAGGCTGAGGCAGGGGAATAGCTTGAACCTGAGAGGTGGAGATTGCAGTGAGCCGAGATCACGCCACTGCACTCCAACTTGGGTGACAGAAAAAACTCTTGTTTCAAAAAAATGAATAAAAATAAAATATTGGCCAGGTGCAGTGGGTCACGCCTGTTGTAATCCCAGCACTTTGGAAGGCTGAGGCGGGCAAATCACCTGAGGCCAGGAGTTTGAGACCAGCCTGGCCAACATGGTGAAACTCCATCTCTACTAAAAATAGAAAAATTAGCTAGGTATGGTGGTGCATGCTTGTAATCCCAGCTGCTCAGGAGGCTGAGGCAGGGGAATTGCTTGAACCCGGGAGGTGGAGGTTGCAGTGAGCTGAGATCGCACCACTGCACTCCAGCCTGGGCAACAGAGTGAAACTCCATCTCAAAAATAAATAAATAAGCCAGGCGTGGTGGTTCACGCCTATAATCCCAGCACTTTGGGAGGCTGAGGCAGGCGGATGATGAGGTCAGGAGATCGACACCATCCTGGCCAACACGGTGAAACCCCGTCTCTACTAAAATACAAAAAATTAGCCAGGCGTGGTGGTGGGCGCCTGTAATCCCAGCTACTCGGGAGGCTGAGGCAGGAGAATCGCTTGAACCCGGGAGGCGGAGAGTGCAGTGAGATGCCACTGTTCTCCAGCCTGGCGACAGAGTAAGACTCCGTCTCAAAATAAAATAAATAAATAAAATAAAATATTGCCCCCCACACTGTATCCTCCTGGCCACAGGGCATGGGGTTCCCGAGAGGGCGTCCCTGGAGAACAGCTGAGCTGCTTGCCCAGAGGCAGGGGGTTCTCGGATGGACCTCCCCAGCTCGGACCACTGGCCTTGCTCTGTCCTGCTGCGTCTCCTCCACCTGCTCCTCCACCTTGCTGTGGTCTGGCCCTCGGTGACCCTGTCCTTCCCTGCAGGGCGACCTCGGGGACGTGGGGCCAAAGCCCCCCGGCTGGCGTGCGAGACAGCGGGCGTCATCCGCATCAGTGACGACAGCAGCACGGAGTCGGACCCCGGCCTGGACAGCGACTTCAACTCCTCCCCCGAGTCCCTGGTGGATGACGACGTTGTCATCGTTGATGCAGTCGGGCTCCCCAGTGACGACCGGGGTGAGGGCTCGCCCAGGCTGGCCAGCCACCTGTGGGTCAGGATTCCAGTCCAGGCTGAGCAGCCACCTCTGGGTCAGGATTCCAGCCTGAGGCTCCCCCGGCCTCCTGGCGGTCACCACCCGCCCCAGGTTGTAGCCCTCAGTCCAGCCCACCTGAGCCCAGCTGCTGCTATGGTGCCCACTTTACAGATGGGGGAAACTGAGGCCCAGAGAGGGGAGGTCAGGGGTTATACCACTGGTCAGAGGCAGAGCTGGGGCTTGGGGCTGGGCAGTCCCTACCCCTGTGGAGGCAGTGAGGTCACAGTGTTTGGTCCGCGACAGGAGGCTTAGTCTTGCCCCAGCTGGTCTCAGGGAGACAAGTGCAGGAAAGCAGTCCTGGGCCACGGTGCTGGGCTTCCCCGCCACCCTGCCGTCCCTCAGGGTTGCCCCGGGCCCCTTGTCCTTGCCCTCCAGGGGCCAGCCTTGAGTTAGGTGGGCCCTAGAAGGCAGCCAACATGTCCTGCCCTGACCCTCCACCTCCTCCCTAGGACCCCTGTGCCTCCCGCAGAGAGACCCCCATGGCCCCGGGGTCCTGGAGCGGGTGGAGCGGCTGAAGCAGGATCTGCTGGACAAAGTGCGGCGGCTGGGCCGGGAACTGCCAGTCAACACCCTGGACGAGCTCATCGACCAGCTGGGCGGCCCCCAGCGGGTGGCGGAGGTGGGTGGGACGTAGCAGCCTGAGTGTGGTGGGCGGGGCATGGGCAGTGGGCGGGGCTTCACGCAGGCTGTGCGCAGCTCTGGTGGCCCCTGCTGGTCACTCTGCGTCACCGCGGCCCTGCGAGGAGGGGGCGTTTGGGGAGCCCTGGGGCAGCAGCGTGCTGTCCAGCTCGGCCCGGGAGGCCACGACCTCCTGTGGATGGCCTCCCCCATCCCTCTAAGCCCCAGATCCCCCAGCCTGGCCTGCGCAGGCCTCTGCTTAGATCATTGCCTGAACGCACCCCTTGGGGTGCCCAGGGCCAGGATACAAGCCCCTGGGCCTGGTTCTGCGGCCTCCTCCTCCCTGCCCCCGCCCAGCTTCACTTTTTCACTCCGTGGCGCCAGCTGGCTGATAATACCAGGCCTTGGACAGGCACACATCGCCTGGGTCCAGCAGTCCCGCTCTCCCTTTCCCAGCACCCCCACCTCCTGTCCACAGCTGGGAGCCCATGACCACTGTAGGACATAGGGAAGCTGAGACACGGGTGGCCAGACTCCTGCGAGGCCACAACACTGACGGCCGGTTTTGTCCCTGTCTCGGCTGCAGATGACCGGCAGGAAAGGCCGCGTGGTGTCCAGGCCCGACGGGACGGTGGCCTTCGAGTCGCGGGCAGAGCAGGGTCTGTCCATCGACCACGTGAACCTCAGGGAGAAGCAGCGCTTCATGAGCGGCGAGAAGGTGCGGGGCTGCAGTGCACTGGGCGCGGCCCACGGGACCCAAGAGGCACAGAGGGACCCAAGGGTCCCCGGGGACTGTGGACCTGCGCACTTCTGGAGTGTGTGTGTGCCAGGTGCGGGCGCGAGTGGCCGTGTGGCGGGTGGTGTCCGCGCCGCGCAGGCCTCTCGCTGCCCCGGGACGTCCTGGTGACCTGGAGCGGGGGCCTAGTGGGTGAGGAGGTGGTGGCAACGCTGGGGCGGACCTTGCACCAACCGTGGCCCGGCCCCTTCTTTCCCCCCAGCTCGTGGCCATCATCTCGGAGGCCTCCAGCTCGGGTGTCTCCCTCCAAGCCGACCGCCGCGTCCAGAACCAGCGGCGCCGCGTGCACATGACCTTGGAGCTGCCGTGGAGCGCCGACCGCGCCATCCAGCAGTTCGGTGAGTCCGGCCCAGCCCCAAGCGCTGCCTGGCCCCGCCCCCAACATGGTCTCGGCCCCGCCCCCGCCTGGCCGGGCCCTGAGAGCAGCTCTGCCCCCAGGCCGCACCCACCGGTCCAACCAGGTCTCCGCGCCAGAGTATGTCTTCCTCATCTCGGAGCTGGCCGGGGAGCGCCGGTTCGCCTCCATCGTGGCCAAGCGCCTGGAGAGTCTGGTGAGCAGGTGGGGGCGGGGCTGAGAACCAGGGACAGACCCAGGAAGGCTTTCCAAAGCTTTGTGGGGTGCTAGAGGCCAGACCCCAGGTGACCAACTGATGGCCTCCCCACCCCTGGCAGGGGGCCCTGACCCACGGAGACCGCCGCGCCACGGAGTCCCGTGACCTCAGCAAGTACAACTTTGAGAACAAGGTACTGCAGGGAAGGCAGGGTTGGGGGGTGGGGCAGGGGCAGGGGTCTAGGGGGGGCAGGGGTCTAGGGAGGGCCGGATCTAAGAGCCTGGGGGAGGGGGTAGATGGGGGCTGGAGGACGTGGGGCTCAGTGGTCTGGAGGAGGGCCGGGTCTAGGACCCCCAGGGGGGAAGGGGGCGGCTAGGGGCTCAGGGAGGTGGCATCCAGGGGTCTGGGGGAGGACCCAGTCTAGGACCCCCGGGGAGGAGGTGGCTGAGAGCTGGGGGAGGTGGGGTCTAGGAGTCTAGGGGAGGGTGGGGTTCTGGGGAGGCAGGGGTCCAGGGAAGGCCAGCCTCCTCCCTGGGCCTCCTCCCTGAGTCACCTTCTCCCCCTAGTATGGCACCCGGGCCCTGCACTGTGTCCTCACCACCATCCTGAGCCAGACTGAGAACAAAGTGCCTGTGCCCCAGGGATACCCTGGAGGGGTCCCCACCTTCTTCCGGGGTAAGCTGGGCTGGTGGGGGTCTTCCTGGGAGGGGCAGGGGTTGCAGAGCACTGGGCTCCAGAGCAGCTGGGGCAGCAGGCTTTGTAGGCCGGTTGTGTGTTGAGTGACCCCTCCCCACACATGCACAGAGGGGGCTGTGAAGGCAAAGGGAGCCGAGGCGGCCCCCAGCAGCTGCCGGGTGGGTTTCCAGGGCAGCTGAGGGGCTTGGGGTTTGGGTTTACTCCCCAAGAACATGCTGTTCTCACTCCTGTAAGTCAGGCAAAAGGCTCTGCTCCTGGCCCTGGTCCTGGCCCTAGGCTGCAGCTGCTCCCCAGCCCCCGAGGGAGCTGCTGGTCTCTGGAAAAGGAGCTAGGGGCCTCGAGGGAGGGGCAGGGGTGGGAAGACCAGCATGTGAGGCCCCTCTCCCCGCAGACATGAAGCAGGGCCTGCTGTCTGTGGGCATTGGCGGCCGGGAGTCCCGGAATGGCTGCCTGGACGTGGAGAAGGGTGAGTGCCCCACACCCAGGCCCAGAGGCGCTCCCGTCTCTCATCTCGTGCAACCTTGGCCGCGGGTGGGGAGCAAAGCAGGGAGGGGGATTCCCAGCGCAGCCTGAGGCTTGGCTCCCTCCCCTGCCAGACTGTTCCATCACCAAGTTCCTGAACCGCATCCTGGGGCTGGAGGTGCACAAGCAGAACGCCCTGTTCCAGTACTTCTCAGACACCTTCGACCACCTCATCGAGATGGACAAGCGGGAGGGCAAATACGACATGGGCATCCTGGGTGAGCGCAGGTGCCGGGGGGTGGTGTGGGTGGGTGTGGGCGAGGGGCTCGTGGGAATGCCATGCATCCTGGGTGGGCTCGGGGCTCGTGGGAACACCGGGCATCCCGGGTGGGCGAGGGGCTCGTGGGAACACCGGGCATCCCGGGTGGGCTCGGGGCTCGTGGGAACACCGTGAATCCCGGGTGGGCGAGGGGCTCGTGGGAACACCGGGCATCCCGGGTGGGCGAGGGGCTCGTGGGAACACCGGGCATCCCGGGTGGGCGAGGGGCTCGTGGGAACACCAGGCATCCCGGGTGGGCGAGGGGCTCGTGGGAACGCCGGGCATCCCAGGTGGGCTCGGGGCTCGTGGGAACACCGTGTGTTGTGGGTGAGCACGGCGAGGGCCTAGGTGGGCGAGGGGGAATGCCATGCATCCTGGGTGGGCTCGGGGCTCGTGGGAACACCGGGCATCCCGGGTGGGCTCGGGGCTCGTGGGAACACCGGGCATCCCGGGTGGGCGAGGGGCTCCTGGGATCACCGTGCACGTCTCTGGAAGGTGCCCAGGCTGGTGCACGCTGCCCACCATGCTCATCCCCAGGCTTCACGGGGCACCTGCTACATTGTTGTGAACGAAAGGCCGGCGAGCCTGTGCTTCCAGCCTCATGGGGCCAGGCCTGTCCATCAGGACCACTTCCCTGTGTCCAGATGAGGGTCGGGGCAGGGCCATGGCTACTTCACTCATGAGCAGTGCCGCAGCCCACCAGGCTCCCACGATCCCCCACAGCCTGCTTGGGGTCACCCAGCACCTGAGCAGCTCCCAGGCTCCTACAATCTCCTCACAGCCTGCTTGGGGTTACCTAGGACCTGAGCGGCCCCCAGGCTCCCACGATCCCCTCACAGCCTGCTCGGGGTCACCCAGCACCTGAGCAGCTCCCAGGCTCCTACAATCTCCTCACAGCCTGCTTGGGGTCACCCAGCACCTGAGCAGCCCCCAGGCTCCTACAATCTCCTCACAGACTGCTCGGGGTTACCTAGGACCTGAGCGGCTCCCAGGCTCCCACGATCCCCCACAGCCTGCTCGGGGTTACCTAGGACCTGAGCGGCCCCCAGGCTCCCACGATCCCCCACAGCCTGCTCGGGGTTACCTAGGACCTGAGCGGCCCCCAGGCTCCCACGATCCCCCACAGCCTGCTCGGGGTTACCTAGGACCTGAGCGGCCCCCAGGCTCCCACGATCCCCCACAGCCTGCTCGGGGTTACCTAGGACCTGAGCGGCCCCCAGGCTCCCACGATCCCCCACAGCCTGCTCGGGGTTACCCTAGGACCTGAGCGGCCCCCAGGCTCCCACGATCCCCCACAGCCTGCTCGGGGTTACCTAGGACCTGAGCGGCCCCCAGGCTCCCACGATCCCCCACAGCCTGCTCGGGGTTACCTAGGACCTGAGCGGTTGCCAGGCTGGGGCCCACGTGCACCATCCCCACGCTGGGCCAGGTCAGGCCAGGCTCCAGGACACCCTCTCCTGTGCTCTCGGGGGGTCGTCTCTAGGGTGTGCCCCGGCTACGGGACTGACCCTGGCCCCAGCCCGCAGTCCCAGGCCCGGACCCCACTCACCCTCCACCCGCCCCACTAGACCTTGCTCCCGGTATCGAGGAGATCTACGAGGAGAGCCAGCAGGTGTTCCTGGCTCCCGGGCACCCGCAGGACGGGCAGGTGGTCTTCTACAAGGTCAGCAGGAAGCCCCACAGCCCCTCACACTCTGCCCACCCCGCCCCCACCACACTCACACCCCCCCACCCCGTGCCGTGGCAGATCAGCGTGGACCGCGGCCTGAAGTGGGAGGACGCCTTTGCCAAGTCGCTGGAGCTGACGGGCCCCTATGACGGCTTCTACCTCTCCTACAAGGTGGGGTCGGGCGGGGTTACCCCCCCCAGGAGGGCCCGCGGGGGGCGGACCGGGGCGCGGCCTCAACGCCCCCCTCCGCAGGTCCGCGGTAACAAGCCCAGCTGCCTGCTGGCGGAGCAGAACCGCGGCCAGTTCTTCACGGTGTACAAGCCCAACATCGGCCGGCAGAGCCAGCTGGAGGCCCTGGACAGCCTCCGCCGCAAGTTCCACCGGGTAGGCGGCCGCCGGGCGCAGCTTTCCCTCGGGCTGCCGGCCCTGACCCCGCCCAGGCTCATGCGGCCCTGTGTCCCCAGGTCACCGCGGAGGAGGCCAAGGAGCCCTGGGAGAGTGGCTACGCTTTGTCGCTGACGCACTGCAGCCACAGCGCCTGGTGAGGGCGGGCCGGGGACCAGGGGGAAACCGGCAGATGGCGGCGACCCAGGCGGGGATCGGGGGTTCCCGAGACCCTGAGAGGAGGCGGGAGATCTCAGGGCACCTGGGGAGCCTGCGGGCCCCTGGGACCCGCCTGAGCCGAGACGACCCGTCTCGTCCGCAGGAACCGGCACTGCCGGCTGGCGCAGGAGGGTAAGGACTGCCTGCAGGGGCTGCGGCTGCGGCACCACTACATGCTGTGCGGCGCGCTGCTGCGCGTGTGGGGCCGCATCGCCGCCGTCATGGCCGACGTCAGCAGCAGCAGCTACCTGCAGATCGTGCGGCTGAAGACCAAGGACAGGAAGAAGCAAGTGGGTGAGTGGGCGGCGGGCGCCCCGGGAAGGCCCGAGCCCCCAGCGCCGGCCCTGACCCCGACGCTCTGCCCGCAGGCATCAAGATCCCCGAGGGCTGCGTGCGCCGGGTGCTGCAGGAGCTGCGGCTGATGGATGCAGACGTGAAGCGCAGGCAGGCGCGCGCCCTGGGCTGCCCCGCCCCGCGCCCGCTGGCGCTGCCTTGCGGCCCCGGAGAGGTGCTGGACCTCACCTACAGCCCCCCGGCCGAGGCCTTCCCGCCGCCCCCGCACTTCTCTTTCCCGGCGCCGCTGTCCCTGGACGCCGGCCCCGGCGTCGTGCCGCTGAGCACCCCCGACGCCCAGGCCGACCCTGCGGCCCTCGCGCACCAGGGCTGCGACATCAACTTCAAGGAGGTGCTGGAGGACATGCTGCGCTCGCTGCACGCGGGGCCGCCCTCCGAGGGCGCGCTGGGGGAGGGCGCGGGGGCGGGGGGCGCGGCGGGCGGTGGTCCCGAGCGGCAGAGCGTGATCCAGTTCAGCCCACCCTTCCCCGGCGCCCAGGCTCCTCTCTGACACGCCTTTAGGCGAAACATGCCCCAAGACACAGTGACCGTTTCTCCCCTAGGAGCAGCGGTGGGGGGCAGGGCCAAGGTCCCCTGACCACTGCTCAGAGGAGCCCCAGGCCCTGGCCGCAGTGCCTTCAGCGCCCGACCCGGGCCCCCACCTGGACAGCCCTGGCGGGGCCCACTCAGGACAGCTGGGGGCCGGGGCGTGGCAGGGCCCTCTCTGTGCCTCTCCTCCCAAGTAGGAAGGGGCTCCGGGTGGCTGCTCTGGGACTGGGCACCCGCAAGGGCTCAGTGGGCCCAAACCCTTGAAATCCGTGAAACTGGGTGGTCCCAAGAGCTAGAAACTCAGGAAACCCCAGGTGCTCAGGGCCCCGCGTCTCGGGGGCTCTGTGGGGCAGACCCCTGCTAATATATGCAATTCTCCCTCCCCTAGCCCTGCCCTGACCCCTAAGTTATTGCCCGCTCACCTCTCCCAGGCCCCAGGCCGCGGAGCTGGCAGGGTGGCGCCTGCGGTTTCTATGTATTTATAGCAAGTTCTGATGTACATATGTAAAGGACTTTTTTAAATATATGTGCCTTTTGCCTACTTCCCACGGAGTCTGCTCCTCAGCCTGTGGGACAGGGAGGGAAGGGCAGGGGTGTGTGGGCATCCCCCCAGGCTCTCCTGGTTACCAGGCCTTTCTGCCCACTGCCCTGTGCTGGCCCCATGTGGATGAGAGGGGACGAGGGCTGGGAGAGACAGACCTCTCAACCCAGTGTCTGGGGCAGGTGCCATGGACCGTCCATTCCACAGACCCCCAGTGGGGGCAGCTGGGATCAGCCACCCTGGCAGGCTGCAGTCCCTCTAGCTGTGCAGGTAGGCAGCCAGGCCGTGTCCAGACAGCCCCTGGGCCCCATGAACGGTGGCTGGTACTGCTCTACCAGCCCCTCCTGGCCTGTCCATCCCCAGCCCTCACGGAGGGACTCTGTGAACAGTAACCACCCAGCCACCCCCACACCCCCCAGCCAGGTGAGGCCCCAAGGGCAGGTGTGGGTGCCCAACCCATCCCCAGCACCAGGGCCACGCTGTTCCTCGGGCCTCTGCACTTCTGCTTCCTGGCCAGAGGAGGCCCCAGTAGCCACCTCCTAACGGTTAAGGCCTGGGGCCAGGAAGAACAGCCACTTAGAATTATCTTCTCCAAGACTGGGCCCTACACCAGGCCCTGCCTGTGCACAGCAGGTGGGGCTGCATGGATTAAGAGCCAGGGCTGGGTGTCCAACGGGCCCAGATCTCACTGCACCCCAGCACTGCAGCCAGCACAGCCCCCCGAGCCTGGAGGAAGAGGGGGCAACAACACTCTACCTCCATGGCACCCCCAGCCTGGCAGCTGACAGCAACTGGCCCTGACATGGAGGGGCCCCTGGCAAAAGGGCCCCCCAAACCCCTAGGCAGAAAGATTCAGCAGGCTAATTTGTCTGTTTATTCCCACAAAGTAGCCAGGGGTGGGGGCGCCGAGCCAAGCCCAGCAGGCCATGGGACCTTCCTCCGGCAGGGTGCACGCTGGATTTTCGGGTCTGCCCCACCAGCAGGTTTGCAGGCAGGCCGTCATGGGTGCTGGTGGAAGGCTCCGAGGGCGTGGGCAGGGGCTCGGGCGGGGCCACACACTTGTGGAGCTAGAAATAGTGGGGCAGGTCCTTCTCTATCACCTGTCGGGGAGGAAAGCTGGGTTAGGGCAGCTACCTCCCAAGCCCCCGAGCCTCAAGCGGGCTCCCTAGAGAAGACCTACCAGGGGCTCCTCCATGGGTCCGTAGCGCTTCACCACGCAGCCGTTCTTGTCGATGAGGAACTGTGGAGAGACGGTGTCCAAACTGTGGGGCCACCCCTGCAAGGGGCTGAGGCTGCCCTTCCTGCCCGCTGCCCATCTGGGCCACGGCTGTGGCCAGGGGAAGCTGGTCCCCTACCCCCCACAGCCCCCTTACCTTGGTGAAGTTCCACTTGATGGCACTGGAAAAGAAGCACATGGACGTGAGCGTCCCCAGCAGCCCCCCACAGTCCCCAAGCTGTCCTGTCTCCAGGAGGCCACAAGGGTGTGAGCTTCCCCGGCTGCCTCCACAGCCACAGTGCCCCCAAGGCCCCCCAGAGCCATCTTACCCCAGGAGGCCATGCAGTGTGAGAGTCCCAACAGCCCCCCACAGGCCCCTGAGCCATCCTGTCCCCAGGAGGCCACAAAGGTGTGGGCATCCCTGGTTGCCTCCACAGCCCTCTATGTCCCCCTGAGCCATCTTACCCCCAGGAGGCCACGCGATGTGAGAGTCCCAGCACCTCCCCGCAACCGCCCCCCCCGGAGCCATTCTGCCCCAGGGAGGTGTGAGCATCCCAGCAGCCCCCCCACCCCCACCCCGGCAGCCGTACTGTCCCCAGAGGTCACGCACTTTCCCAGGATGCCCTTGCCCTTGGGTTGGATCTTCATCCACTTCCACAGCGGGTGGGCGTCATCCCCGTTCACGCAGATCTTGCTGAACATATCGAATTTGACGTTGTAGCCCGCGGCGAACTCTTTGATCTCTTCGTTACTCCCTGGCTCCTGTGGCGGCCAAGGTGTGTGAGTCGGGGGCCTGGCACCCCCTCAGTCTGGGCCCCCTGTACACTCCCAGGCCCTTTCCAGGCTGGAGCCCACCCCGACCCCCACCCATCGGCCTCTGCAGGGCCAGGGCCCACCCCCACCCACCGGCCTCTGCGGGCCCCGGGGAAGCAGCAGCCCACCTGCTTCCCGAACTGGTTACACGGGAAGGCCAGGATCCGCAAACCACACTCAGCGTATCGGGCGTGCAGGTCGACGAGCTGAGTGTAGTTTACTTCGGTCTTGCCTCACTGGGAGGCCACGTTGGTGACGATGCACACGAAGCCCCTGCGAGGATCGGCGGCGTCAGCGCAGAACAACACGGCCCCCTCCCAGGGCCCGGCCCCGCGCCCCACCCCAGGCGAGCGCCCACCGGTACTTGTCCAGGTTAACCATGTGCCCGTCGATGTCCTTGGCGGAAAACTCGTGCATGGAGCGCGCACAGCGCCAGTCGTCCCGGGACGCGCACTGCAAGGTAAAGGAAGCTGAGCAGGGAGCGTGGACGGGAGGCTGAGCCCGGGACCCTGAGGCAGGAAGGGATCGGGAGCGGGTCGGTGGCGGGGACACCGAGGCCCTGCGGCCCTGAAAACCTGAACGCTCCTCCTCCTTAAACGCACACGCCCCCTTGTACTTCTGGTCCGGTTTTACCGGAGACCCGGAGGCCGGGAGAGGGTTCCAACCCCAAAATGTGCCACAGCAGCCGGTGTGGGGGCCCCGCGCGCACCGGGTCCTGGGACTCGGGACATTCGTGGATCTCCGGTCGCAAGCTGCGGGGACAGGGCTTCTTCCGCCGGCGCCGCGCCCTCCTGCGCCTGCACGCTGGGGCCTTCCGCCGCCGAGGGGCTCGCGGCCGCCGCCTGCCCCGGCTCTGGCACCGCTGCCTGCGGCGCCCGGGGGAGCGTGCGCCCGCGCGGCCCATACCCGCCCGTCTCCCGCCCCTCCTGGCTCCCCCACCCCGAGCGCCGCTACCGGGGACAAAGGGCCCGGAGGCCGTAGTCAGGACTGCGCGACTGTGACGCCACCGCGCTAGGCCAAGGTGCGGGGGCGGGGCGGCGCCCGGGGGCGCGTGATCCGGGATTTCCAGCCCTTCGCGCCCCCAACCGCTCGGGCGCAGCAGCCCCGCTCGGCCCGGAGACGCCCCGCCGTGGCCCTCAACGGTCCAGCTCCGCCCCAGCCGTCCCGGACCCCGCCCCCTGCAAGCCTGGACCCCCGCCCCCGGCCCCGGCACGCGCGCCTGCAACGGCCTGGACGGCCCCTTCCCCGACCACGACCCGCGCGCGTGGAACAGCCCCTTCCCCTTGCCCGACCCCAGCCCGCGCGCCCGCAACGGCCTGAACAGTCCCTTCCCCGACCCCAACGCGCGCGCATTGAACTGCCCCTTCCCCTTCCCCGAACCCAGCCCGCGCGCCTACAACGGCCTGGAGGGCCGCGGAGCGCGTCGCAGTACGGTCACCCGCGTCCGCGCCCGGCCGGGGGTGTGGAGGGGGAGCCCCCAGACGCCCCCCACCAAGGTCACCGGAGCCCGAGGGTTCCCCGCGCCGGCGAGCGGAGGCAGGGATCGCGCGCCCGCCCCAACGGTCACCGGGCCGGCAACGGCCGCGGCGCTCGCTCACCATGGTCCCGGCCAGGCCAGGCGCGGCCAGAGCCCCACAGAGCAGCGCCGGCTTCAGTAGGCGGCAAAGGCGGCCGAGGCTCATCGCGGCGGGGCTGGGAGCCAGCGGCTCCTCCCCTCGTCCAACCGACCAATGGACGCGCGTCGGCTTTCCGCACCTCCTTTCCCACGGCCGCGCCCTCCAGAGCGCGCAATGGTCAGCCGCGTCGGTGTTGAGCGCTCGCGCCGACGTCAGCCAATGGGAGGCCGGAGTGGGAAGAAGGCGGGGAAGGTGGGGCGGGACCGGACGTGCGGACTTGTTGTTGACGACTGCGCATGCTCGCTTGTGTCTAGGAGGCCGTGGCCTGGCCGGCGGCGCGTTGGGTGGCAGCGTAGTTATTCGGGTGGTTGAGCGCAGCGCGGCCGCAGGCCAGACAGCCTTGAGAATACTACTTAAGACTCGGCGAGGGGGTTTGGTTTCTCCAACTCGCAGAAAAGTGTCCCCAACTCCTATTTACCTTTTTTTTTTAAGAGACGGGGTCTTGCTGTGTTGCCCAGGCTAACGTGCAGTGGCACGATCAGGGCACACTGCAGCCTCGACCTCCCAGGTTCAAGCGAACCTCCCGCCTCTGCTTCCCGAGTAGCTGGGACAACAGGCTCATCCACCATTCCTGGCTAATTATTGTTTTGTAGACATGGGGGTCTCGCTATGTTGCCTAGGCTGGTCTCAAACTCCTGACCTCAAATGATCCTCCAGCCTCAGCTTCCCAAAGTGCTGGAATCACATGCGTGAGCCAAAGGCTCAGCCGGGATTTGCCTTTTTTTTTTTTTTTTTTTTTTCGAGACACAGTTTTGCTCTTTTGCCCAGGCTGGAGTGCAGTGGCGCTACCTCAGCTCACTGCAACCTCCACCCCACCGGGTTCAAGCGATTCTCTTGACTCAGCCTCCTGAGTAGCTGGGATTACACGAGCGAGCCACCACACCCAGCTAATTTTTTTGTATTTTTAGTAGAGACGGGGTTTCACCATGTTGGCCAGGCTGATCTCAAACTCCTGACCTCAGGTGATCTGCCCGCCTAGGCCTCCCAGAGTGCTGGGATTACAAGTGTGAGCCACCACATCCGGCCAAGGGATTTGCCTTTTTAATGTAAATGAAACCAAACTGAGTTGGGTTTGCTTCTCATCACAGCTCCATCTTATGGGGGTGTCCCTGCCCTCACCCCTGCCATGGGCGCAGGGGGTCAGTGACTCCCCATCCCTGGGTCTGGTTGCTGAGCCGCTTATATAACGTGGGCACTGGGACCTGAGAGTCATCCAGACAGTTACCATTTAACTGAGAACCTGGAGTTTCCTGGGCTCCCACCCCCAGGGGCAGCTGCCCACGCAGGGATGCGCGGTATGTGCTCAGAAAATAAACAAATCTGGAGGGTTTTCTTACAGTTCTAACATTACAAGGTATGGGCACACCCAGAGCCCATACTGCCCCACATCTTGGCTTCCAACTCTGTTTTTCACTTCGTGGCTTGGACATGTGGCAACAGAAACACTCATCTCATACTTGGGAACTGAGTCACTGTGATTGGACTTTGACCCCTGTACAGGCAGGGGTTTGGATTTTTTTTTTTTTTTTTTTTTTTTTTTTTTTTGAGGAGTCTTGGTCTGTCACCCAGGCTGGAGTGCAGTGGCTCCATCTCAGCTCACTGCAACCTCCGCTTTCCGGGTTCAAGTGATTCTCCTGCCTCAGTCTCCTGAGTAGCTGGGATTACAGGCATGTGCTACCATGCCCAGCTAATTTTTGTGTTTTTAGTAGATACGGGCTTTCACCATGTTGGTCAGGCTGGTCTCGAACTCCTGACCTCAGGTGATCCGCCTGCCTCGGCCTCCCAAAGTGCTGGGATTACAGGCGTGAGCCCCTCTACCCCGCCTAGGTGCTTGGGATTTGTATGTTGCCCGCAAGGTCTTAACCTTTTCTGACCCTGCACTGAATATTTCTTCAGAGACAGACTCAGGGCCGGGTTGACTTGGGGGGACCTATGAGCCAGCCCCCGCCACTGCCCCCGACTCAGGCCTGCCAGATGCAGCACCGAGGCGTCATAGATGGTTTGCTGGAAGAGGCAGTGAAGCAAGGATCCCTGAGCAGGCCTGGCAGAATCCTGGTCTTGCATAAGCCTGTTCACATGGCTTTGCTCCCGCCCAGCCCCCGGAGGCTGAGTTCTTGGAGTCAACCCCCATTGTCTGACTTCTCAGGAAACCCCCCCATTTCCTCCCGCCCTGGCAGTGCCGGGTGACAGGGCCACACTGGTGACTCTGTTCTTGCCCTTGCGAAGGCTCAGCTGTTTGCAATTTTGCCGGTGTTGTTTTCCTTAAGTTTGTTGCAAACATGTGCGCTGAAATGGGAGTTTATTTCAGGGTTGCCAGAAAAACAGCTCAGCACCCACAGCTCCGCGGAGAGACTTGATCCCATTCCTGACTTCCTGCCAATTGTGATAAGGTCAGAAGTGGGGAAAACACGGGTCGCGACCTCGGATCTGAGAACGGGGCCCCAGGCTCTGGGAGAGATTTGTGCTGGGGGCTTCACAGCTTTTCCCAGAGTGTCCCCATTTCACGAACGGGGAAATGGAGTCTCGGGGACCTCTCAAGGCTCCAGCGAGGCTTCCCTGTGAGGGCGGAAGTTCTTGAGTGTCCCTGCAGGAAGCTGTGTTGCCACAGATCTTTCTAGAGCAGCCCCTGGCTCCAGGAAGGACTGGGGAGGGGCTGTCCTGTGGCTTCATTTCTTTTTTAAGAACTTTTTGGCCAGGCGTGGTGGCTCACACCTGTAATCCCAGCACTTTGGGAGGCTGAGACGGGCAGATCACGAGGTCAGGAGATCGAGACCATCCTGGCTAACACGGTGAAACCCCGTCTCTACTAAAATTACAAAAAATTAACCAGGCATGGTGGTGGGCGCCTGTAGTCCCAGCTACTTGGGAGGCTGAGGCAGGAGAATGGTGTGAACCCGGGAGGCGGAGCTTGCAGTGAGCCAAGATCGCACCACCGCACTCCAGCCTGGGCAAGAGAGCAAGACTCTCCGTCTCAAAAAAAACTTTTTGGCTGGGTGTGGTGGCTCACATCTGTAATCCCAGCACTTTGGGAGGCCAAGGCGGGTGGATCACGAGGTCAGGAGTTCAAGACCAGCCTGACCAACATGGTGAAACCCCATCTCCACTAAAAATACAAAAATTAGCTGGGAGTGGTGCCGTGCGCCTGTAATCCCAGCTACTCAGGAGGCTGAGGCAGGAGAATTGCTTGAACCCTGGAGGTGGAGGTTGCAGTGAGCCGAGTTCGTGTCACTGCACTCCAGCCTGGGGGGATACAGCAAGACTCTGTCTCAAAAAAAAAAAAAAAAAGTTTTTGAAATTCAAACAAAATACATATGAAATTCAACATTTTAACCACTTCAAAGTGTACAATTCAGTGTTTTTAGGACATGTACAATGTTATGAGACCATCACCTCTATCTATCTAGTTCCAGAATTTTTTTTTTCTCTTGAGACAGATTTTCGCTCTTGTTGCCCAGGCTGGAGTGCAGTGGCACGATCTCAGCTCACTGCACTGCCACCTCCCAGGTTCAAGCGATTCTCCTGCCTCAGCCTCCCAAGTAGCTGGGATTACAGGCATGCGCCACCACACCCAGTTAGTTTTGTATTTTTAGTAGAGACAGGGTTTCTCCATGTTGGTCAGGCTGGTCTCAAACTCCCGACCTCAGGTGATCCGCCTGCCTAGGCCTCCCAAAGTGCTGGGATTACAGGCGTGAGCCACCGTGCCCAGCACAGAGTATTTTCATTGTCCCCAAAGGAAGCCCAGACCCTATCAGCCTTCACTCTCCATCTCCTCCCCTAGGACCTGGCACCCACACATCCCCTCCTGTCTCTGTGGATTGGCCTGTCCTGGACATTTCATAGAAATGGGATCACACACTGCGTGTTCTTTTGTGCCTGGCTTCTCTCGCTGAGCATGAGGTCCTCAGGCTACATCCACATTGTGGCCTGTGTCAGAGCCTCATCATTCCTTTTCATGGCTCAGAAATATTCCAGTGTGTGGAGGGATTACATTGTGTTTATTTATTCATCTGTGGATGGACATCTGGGGTTTTTTTTTTGAGACAGAGTCTCACTCTGTTGCCCAGGCTGGAGTGCAGTGGCGCAATCTCAGCTCACTGCAACCTCCGCCTCCCAGGTTCAAGCAATTCTCCTGCCTCAGCCTCCTGAATAGCTGAGATTACAGGCATGCGCCACCATGCCCGGCTATGGGCTGTTTTCTCTTTTTGAGTTTGTAAAGCCGTACAAGTGTTTGTGTGGGCGTATGTTTTCATTTCTCTTGGGTGTATGCCTAGGAGCGGAATTGCTGAGTCATATGGTGACTCTTTGTGTAACAGTTTGAGGATCCACCAGACTGTTTTTTTTTTTTTTTTTTTTTTTTGAGATGGAGTTTCACTCTTTTTGCCCAAGCTGGAGTGCAGTGGCACGATCTCGGCTCACTGCAACCTCCACCTCCCAGGTTCAAGCGATTCTCCTCCCTCAGCCTCCCAAGTAGCTGGGATGACAGGCCTGCACCACCATGCTCGGCTAATTTTGGTATTTTTAGTAGAGACGGGGTTTCACTATGTTGGCCAGGCTGGTCTCGAACCCCTGACCTCAGTTGATCCGCCTGCCTCAGCCTCCCAGAGCACTTGGATTACAGGCGTGAGCCACTGTGCCTGGCTGACCAGACTGCTTTCTATAGCGGCTGCACCATCTTACATTTTCACCTGCCCTGTGTGTGGATCATGGCCTGACTTCTGGGCCTCTGGCTTTGCTGTTATCATCCAGGCCGCCCCTGGCTTGGGCTCAGCCTCTCTTAATCCACCCCTGCCCCCGGATTTGCAGGTCACTACTTGGTCTTTACTCCAGATGCCCTTTCTTGTGTCATAAAATCCACTCCTGAGCCCTGTCCGTCTCCTGACCCTCCCCGCCCCATGTATCTGCCCCACATCTCCAATTCCTCTCCTCCCTCAGATCCGTCCTGCCAGGCACTGGCCCCCTTCCCTGAGTCACAAGCAGTGTCTGCTAGGCGAATCCCTGCTCAGTCCTCAGGCTGACTTGGCGGTGGCATCACATAGCCACTCCTTCCCTCTGCCCCTAGACACCTTCCTCACCAGGTTTCCAGGAGACCTGGCAACCTCCTGCCCTTTATCCTATGTAGGGAACACTTATGCAGTGTTGGTGCCAGGCGCTGCTCTGTGTACATTGCAATTATTAGCCAATTACCCTATGAAGTGGGTGCTGTTCTTGTCCCTGTTTTACAAGGGAGGGGAGGGGGAGGCACAGAGAGGTTGAGTAACCTGCCTGAGATCACACAGCCAGATCTGCAGCTCAGGGGCTGCTCCAGTGTCTGTGCTGAGCCTCCCTCCCCTCCTGCTGTGCCTCCCCTCCTTCTCCAGGCTTCTGAACACCAGCAGGGCTGGACTCACTCTCCCGGACTCTGCTCTGCTCCCAGGACCTGGTCCAGGCTCCCGGCTCTAATCTTCACCACGTGGCCACCCTGCCTGCACGTCCATCCCCCAGACCTTGCCCTGAACTCCAGAGCTCACCTCGAGCTACACGCCTCCACTCTCCCACCCCTCTTTTCACTGCTCACAGGGACAGCTTTGTTCCCTTTCTCCCTCTTTTTCTCGCCCTGTGGCACCCTCCCCGCTCTGTGCTTGCCCCTACCGTAGTTGAAGCCACCCCAACCTGTAGCAAGTTTGCCTTCCCAGTCCCTCCCTGGTCTCTCGCTTCTGCCCTGGCTCCCAACAGTCATTTCCCAACACAGTAAGTAGCTCCAGACATTTTACCCTGACCAGCAAGGCCTCATGGGACCTGCCCCACCTTGCCCTCTGACCCCCTCTCCTGCCCCTTCCCTGCCAGGAACACTCCAGGTGAGGCACAGCCTCAGGGCCTCTATCCTGGCTGTGCTGTCCGCCTGATATAGCTATCCCCAGGCAACCCCAGGTTTCCTCCCTCTCTCTCCTCTTCTGGTTTTTGTTTGTTTTCTGTTTGTTTGGAGACAGCGTCTTGCTCTGTCGCCCAGTCTAGAGTGCAGTGGCGCAATCACAGCTCACCGCAGCCTCAACCGCTGGGCTCAGGCGATCCTAGATCTTCCCACCTCAGCCTCCCGAGTAACTGGGACTACAGGTGCGCCCACCACGCCCAGCTAATTTTTAAATTTTTTTGTAGAAATGGGGTCTTCCTGGCCGGGTGCGGTGGCTCACGCCTGTAATCTCAGCACTTTGGAAGGCCGAGGCGAGCAGATCATCTGAGGTCAGAAGTTCAAGACCAGCCTGGCTAACATGGTGAAACCCCATCTCTACCAAAAATACAAAAAAATTAGCCAGGTGTGGTGGCTCACGCCTGTAATCCCAGCTACTCGGGAGGCCAAGGCAGGAGAATCATTTAAACCCAGGAGGCAGAGGCTGTAGTGAGCTGAGATTACGCCACTGTACTCCAGCCTGGGCGACAGAGCGAGACTCGGTCTCAAAAAACAACAACAACAAAAAAAAGAAATGGGGTCTTCCTATGTTGCCTAGGCTTGTCTCAAACTCCTGGCCTCAAGGTGAGAAAGAAAAGTTAGGTAGTTAGATAAGAAAGCCTGCACAGACCGGGCGGGGTGGCTCACACCTGTAATCCCAGCACTTTGGGAGGCCGAGGTGGGCGGATCATGAGGTCAGGAGATGGAGACCATCCTGGCTAACACAGTGAAACCCCGTCTCTACTAAAAATACAAAAAATTAGCCAGGTGTGGTGGCAGGTGCCTGTAATCCCAGCTACTCGGGAGGCTGAGGCAGAAGAATGGCGTGAACCCGGGAGGCGGAGCTTGCAGTGAACCCAGATGGCGCCACTGCACTCCAGCCTGGGGGACAGAGCCAGACTCCGTCTCAGGAAAAAAAAAAGTAGCCCCTGACAGCCCCCCAAAAAGAATCTCAAATATCAGTGTAAAAAAGTCCGTGACTTACAACTAAAAATTACAAAACTACAACAAAGGGATCCTCCTCTTTCAGCTTCCCAAAGTGCTGGGATTACAGGTGAGAGCCATCGCGCCCAATGGGATTTTTTTTTTTTTTTTTTTTTTCTCGATGGAGTCTTGCTCTGTCACCCAGGCTGGAGTGCAGTGGTGCGATCTCGGCTCACTGCAGCCTCCGCCTCCTGGGTTCAAGTGATTCTCCTGTCTCAGCCTCCCGAGTAACTGGGAGTACAGGCACCCACCACCAAACCTGGCTAATTTTTGTATTTTTAGTAGAGACAGGGTTTCACCGTGTTGGCCAAGCTGGTCTGGAACTCCTGATCTCATGATCTGCCCGCCTCGGCCACCCAAAGTGCTGGGATTACAGTGATGAGCCACCACAGCTAATGGGATTTTTGCTTGAATCTGTCCTCACTGTATTCCCTGACTTCCCCATGTGATACTGCAGTTCTCCCCTTCTCCCCAAGTCACTTAGCCTCTCTGCTCTTTCTTCTTGCGTAGCTTTGTCACTTTCTAACGTTGGTATTTATTTTATTTTATTTCATTTTATTTTTGAGACAGAGTCTTGCTCTGTTGCCCAGGCTGGAGTGCAGTGGCACGATCTTGGCTCACTGAAACCTCCACCTTACAGGTTCACGAGATTCTCCTGCCTTAGCCTCCTAAGTAGCTGAGACTACAGGCACCTGCCACCTGGCCCAGCTAATTTTTTGTATTTTTAGTAGAGACGGGGTTTCACCGTGTTAGCCAGGATGGTCTTGAACTCCTGATCTCATGCTCTGCCCGCCTCAGCCTCCCAAAGTGCTGGGATTATAGGCATGAGCCACCGCGCCCGGCCACGTTATTTATTATATTTTACTAAATCCTGTCTCTATCTGAATGCAAGGGATACTTGGCCTGTTTTATTCACCATCACTGTAGGTTGCTGAGTAAATGTTGAATTAACGAATGCATCACTGAATAAGTTACTGATAGCCTGCACACAGCAAGTGCTGGGCTGGGGTTCTCCGTGAACCTGGGGAAGTGAGGAGGTTTGCAAAGACAGGAAGAGTCTGGGGTGGGGAGATACCCAGGCTAGGCTGGGGAGATACCCAGGCTAGGCTGGTGGCACTCAGGGGAGAGGACAGAGGTGAGGGGACTTAATAAGCACCTAGAGAGATGCCTAAGACTCTCAACCGTCTAAAGTAGGGACACTTTATTGCCATTGCACAGGTAGGGAAACTGAGGCCCAAGGGAATTAACCCTGACCTGGCCTGGAGCCAACGGAGGAAACCCTGTACAGTTTGATGCACAAATATTTATAGAGTTCCCACTAGGCTCCCAGACCATCCCTAGGAGCCGAGCTGCCCCTTGACCCCATCGAGGCCTCAGTTTCCCCGCCCACACTTCGCCCCCGCCTCGTGGGATTCTAAACTGTTGCTCCAAGGTGGGAGTTGAACGCAAACTACAACTCCCGAGAGGCCGTGCGGCCAAAGACACACGAGAACTACGGAGGCAAGAGTCTCGCTCAGCCAACTGCCGCTCTCGTAAGGCTCGGGCTGCCCTTGGCGCTGCCGATCCGAGACGTTGCTGCATTCAGGCATTCGCCGACGACAGCGCAGCGCGGGGCGGGGTCAGGCGGAGGGGGCCTGATTGGGATTCGGCGCAGGCGCAGTCCGCGCGGGTTCTCGCTCGCAGAAGGGGTGCGGGCGGCGGCGGCGGCGGCGGCGGCGGCGGCGGCGGCGGCGGCGGCGGCGGCGGCGGCGGCGGCGGCCATGGACGACGAGGAGGAGACGTACCGGCTCTGGAAGATCCGCAAGACCATCATGCAGGTGAGCCGCGCCTGGTGTTGGGGGCGGGGGCGCGGGCGGCGGGTGCAGGGGCCCGGGGTGGGGTCGATCACGGCGTCTCCTCGTACTCTCGTCGGAGCAGCAGCGACGAAGGGCCGGGCCGATACGGGAGGCCCAGAGGCCGCCGGGGATACCAGGCGCTGGACCCGACCTGAGCCGGCAGCGGGGAAGGGAGGGGGTTGCGAGACGTCTGGGTGCGGGGCTTAGGGGTGGGCGGGCGGCTTGGGCTGGTGCGGCGCGCATGGCGGCGAGAGAAGGAGGAAGCCGCGAATGGGGACGGGGGGCGCCCCCAGACTCTGCCCCTCTCTGTGATTCAGCATCGCCATTTGTCCTTGCGTCCTGAACCCCATGGAGTCTCAGCATCCGAGGCTGGCAGAGTTGGTGGTTGGGAAGCAGCGGGCGAGCTGGGGCTTTCGATGGGGACGTGGAGCTCGGAACCCGTGCCTTGGGGTCTGGGGCAGATGGAGGCCACTGGGCCGAGTCCGGTTTGGAAGCCGGGCACAGGCCTGAGGGCCTGCGGTTCAGGGTACTGCCTCAGCCATTGGGGCCGTTTGAGAGCTTTTGCTTTGTCTTGCTTCCCACCCCTTGCCCTTGTCCTCAGCGAAGCCCCCCGCAGCCTGATTCTCCTTCCTCCGAGCCTCAGACATTGTCAGCCTGAAGTCACATCTGTTTCGGTCCCTGTCATTTTTTTTTTTTAAGAGATAGGGTTTCACTCTGTCGCCCAGGCTGCAGTGCAGTGGTGCAATCATAGCTCACTGCATCCTTGAACTGGCCTCCAGCAACCCTCCTGCCTCAGCCTCCCTAAGTACTGGGATCACGGGCGTGAGCCTCCGCGCCCCGCCTTTGTCCCTGCCTTTAGGGTAGCTCTGCAAAGTGGTTTGGAGGGCTTTGCTCCCTGCCAGGTTTCTCTGAGGCTGGGTGGACAGACGGTCTTGGTCAAGGCTGGACATCTCTGGGAGCCTCTCAGGATCATACTGGTCCCATCCTGTGGTGTGGGGCTGTGGGGGCCGGGGTGGCTGTCATGGAGCACACAGTGAGTGAGCAGCCCGTTTGCTGTTCACCTCTGTCCTCTGCAGCAGCCGCAGGTCTGACTTCCGGGTCACGAGCTTTGGCCGCCTTCCTCTCTCTGCCCTGGGGTCAGCTGGTTCTTTCTCTCTGCAGCTGTGCCACGACCGTGGCTATCTGGTGACCCAGGACGAGCTTGACCAGACCCTGGAGGAGTTCAAAGCCCAATTTGGGGACAAGCCGAGTGAGGGGCGGCCGCGGCGCACGGACCTCACCGTGCTGGTGGCCCACAACGATGACCCCACCGACCAGATGTTTGTGTTCTTTCCAGGTGAGCAGCGGGTCCCGGGGGAGTTCCGGTGAAGCCACCAGAACACCTGCCGAGGAGCCGGACGCTAGCACCCACCCCCACTCGCCTGGTGTCCAGCATTTGTCTCTCTGCCCAGTCTGGGAGGAAAACTCCCCTCCCCTCCCCTTGCTGTGGGTGATGCCGTTGACCTCTGACCCCTCTCATGCTCAGCTTCTTTCTAGTTTCCCTCTCAGTCCCCTTCTCTCTTCCTGCCAACCAGGAGAGTCACAAGGGCCTCCCCACTCACCCCCAGCCCCCCATGTCCTTTGCCCTAGTGTCCCTTGGCTCCCCCATCCTGGCCGTTGGGTGCACTTCCAGCTTCTTGGCCTGGCCCAGGAGGCCCCGTCTGGGTCAGCGCAGCCTCCTTGTGAGCTGCGGCCCCTGCCCGCCCCAGCCCATTCCTCCGCACCCCATGCCCCCTCTCCCCTGTCAGCGTCCGGTACTCGTCCCTCGAGCTTGTGCTCGGGCCTCTTTTCCCAGGATCCCTGGGACCCTCGGTTTCAGCACCTGCTTTGCGGAAGTGTCCGCACCTGTCTGCCTCCCTAGTATGGCTCTAAAGCCCTCAGCGGTTGGGGGATTGCAAGCGCCTTAGGGGCGCAGCCCCATGCCCAGAATTAATCAGTGGGGTGACGGAGCACGTCTGCCAAGCAGACCTGGTGACGCTGCTGGGTTTTTTTGCTTTTTTTTGTTTTTGTTTTTTGAAAAAGAGTCTCATTCTGTCGCCCAGGCCGGAGTGCAGTGGTGCCATCTCGGCTTGCTGCAGCCTCCACCTCCTGAGTTCAAGCGATTCTCCTGCCTCAGCTTGAGTAGCTGAGATTACAGGCACCCACCACCACGCCTGGCTAGTTTTTCTTTGCATTTTAGTAGAGATGAGGTTTCACCATGTTGGCCAGACTGCTTTCAAACTCCTAATCTTAGGTGATCCGCCCGCCTTGGCCTCCCAAAGTGCTGGGATTACAGGCGTGAGCCACTGCGCCCAGTCTTTTTTTTTTTTTTTTTTTTTTTTTTGAGACTGAGTCTCCCTCTGTCACCCAGGCTGGAGTGTGCAGTGGCGCAATCTCAGCTCACTGCAACCTCCACCTCCCAGGTTCAAACAATCCTTCCACCTCAGCCTCCCAAAAAGCTAGGTTTACAGGCATACACCATCTCACCTGGCTACTTTTTCTTTTTGTATTGTTTATTAATTAATTAATTTTTTTGAGACAGAGTCTTGCTCTGTTGCCCAGGCTGGAGTGCAGTGGCGCAATCTCTGCCCACTGCAAGCTCTGCCTCCCGGGTTCACGCCATTCTCCTGCCTCAGCCTCCCGAGTAGCTGCGACTGCAGGCGCCGGCTAATTTTTTGTATTTTTAGTAGAGACGGGGTTTCACCTTGTTAGCCAGGATGGTCTCGATCTCCTGACATCGTGATCTGCCCACCTTGGCCTCCCAAAGTGCTGTTATTACAGGTGCGAGCCACCGCGCCCAGCCTGTATTGTTAATAGAGACGGGGTTTCACCATGTTGGCCAGGCTGGTTTAGAACTCTTGACTTCAAGTGATCCACCTGCCTCAGCCTCCCAAAGTGCTAGGATTACAGGTGTGAGCCACTGCACCCGGCCTCAGGTGATGCTTCTTAAAGAGAGTGTCCTGGGGTGTGAGATCTGCTTGTTGGAGAGGTTGGTGCTGAGTCACCCGCCTCCCCAGAACTGCCCAGGGTGGGAGCCTCTCAGAGTCAAAGGTCTCTGCTTCTCCCTGGTCTCTGGGTGACTGAGGGGTGTCAGCCCCCTGTCCCTGTCTCCGGGTGAATGAGAGGTTTCAGACCTCTCTTCCCCTATCCTGGGATCCTGCAACTCAGGCCTCGTTTTGCAAACGCGGAAGCCGAGGCCCGAGCAGGAGAGGCACCTGTGTGGAATGGGGCTGGAACCCAGGTGCTCTGGGCTCTGGGTGGGCGAGGGCCACGAGGGCCCAGGCTCGTGCAGGCCACCACACTCTCTGTCTGCAGAGGAGCCCAAGGTGGGCATCAAGACCATCAAGGTGTACTGCCAGCGCATGCAGGAGGAGAACATCACACGGGCTCTCATCGTGGTGCAGCAGGGCATGACACCCTCCGCCAAGCAGGTGGGCACCCCTGCCCCACCCCGCCAGCCTCTCCCCCTTCCCAGCCTCCTCCCCCGAGCAGGTGGGCACCCCTGCCCCGGCCCACCCCGCCAGCCTCTCCCCCTCCCCAGCCTCCTCCTGCGAGCAGTACCCACAGGCGGCCCATGTGCCTTGGGCTTTGGGCCAGGCCAGCCAGGGTGCCCTGGAGGATGTGGCCGGGATGTCCGGCAAGCCCCGACCACCTCCCTCCCACTGCGTCCATGGGCCCCACCCCAGGCAGCCGCTGTCCTCCCCCAGCTCTCAGGAGGGGCGTCAGGGCGGAGGGCACTGTGCCTCTCGCCAGCTTCTGTGGGCTCCAGCCCTCGGCCTGGTGCAGATTCCAGGAGCCGGAGGTTCTTTGTCCTGAGCTGATGTCCAGGGGGACTTGCAGAGGAGGCCCGGCACGGGGTCCTCCAGGGGCCTATCCGTGTTTCCCGTCTGTCTGTTGGACACTCCGGAGCCAGGCTGCTGTGCTGTGACGGGCAGTCAGCAGAGCAGTTTAGTCCCTGGCCCACCAGCTGCGGGGTTCACGCAGCCACACAGAGCAGCACCCCTGTATGGGGAAGAGGTCGCCCTGCCAGCTCTGAGGGCCGCCCCTGGAAGCATGTGATGGATGGAAACACATCCGAGTTTCCACAGCCTCATCACTGCTCGTGACAGGATGCCCTCGATGAGCAGAGAGGCTGGGGAGGGGGGCGGGCTGTTCAAGGCTCCTGGGCTGGCGGTGGGGTTTTCTGATTCATGACGTGGGTGTGTTGTTGGGGCACACGAGTAAGCCCCAGGTAGCTTGAGGCAGGAAGTGAGGTTAGGGTTGTCTGGGCCCCTCCGGGCCGTGCCTGAGAGCCGCTCTCTTGCAGTCCCTGATCGACATGGCCCCCAAGTACATCCTGGAGCAGTTTCTGCAGCAGGAGCTGCTCATCAACATCACGGAGCACGAGGTGGGCGCGCGCCGCGGAGTCCCGCCTGCATGGGGCCGGCAGAGATGCGGCGTTTGTGGGTGGCCAGGAAGATGTGGGATCTGGGGCCCAGGGCAGGTGTTCCTATTAGTGCATGGAGGACAGGGTTCTCAAAGGGTGGCCCTGGGCCTGCAGCAGCCGAACCCGGGAGCTTCCTAGAAATGCAGATCCCGGCCGGGCACGGTGGCTCACGCCTGTAATCCCAGCACTTTGGGAGGCCGAGGCGGGCGGATCACGAGGTCAGGAGTTCCAGACCATCCTGGCTAACACGGTGAAACCCCGTCTCTACTAAAAATACAAAAAATTAGCCAGGCGTGGTGGCAGGCGCCTGTAGTCCCAGCTACTCGGGGAGCCGAGATTGTGCCACTGCACTCCAGCCTGGGAGACAGAGCAAGACTCCGTCTCAAAAAAAAAAAAAAAAAAAAAAAAAATGCAGATCCCCAGGCCCACCCCAGCCTGTAGAATCGGGACTGCTGGGAGTGTGGAGGGACCCTAGTGCTGAGACAGGAGGAGTCCCAGCAGGAGGTGGCTGTGCCCAGCCCATCTGCCTCAAGCCCCAGGAGCTGTGACTCCGTCCCCCGCCTGTGGAGCCGGGGTGGGGTGGGTGGGCTCCCTGACTGCCGGGGATCGGGGTGGGGTTCAGGGCTCTTGTCCGTCTGAAGGCGCAGGGGCTGTGGTGGCACCTGGGAGCCACGTGGGGTCTCACCAGCCCTTGGTGATGCCTGGTGGCTTCCTCTCTCGGCAGCTGGTCCCTGAGCATGTCGTCATGACCAAGGAGGAGGTGACAGAGCTGCTGGCCCGATAGTATCCTTTCCAGCCCCACCGGCCCTGCCCCTCCCTGTCCCTCGAGACTTCCGCGTTCCCCCCCACCACACACACCCCCCACGGCCCTGTCTGGCATTTTCCTGACGCTGCTTCGCAGTAAGCTCCGAGAGAACCAGCTGCCCAGGATCCAGGCGGGGGACCCTGTGGCGCGCTACTTTGGGATAAAGCGTGGGCAGGTGAGCCCTGCGGGGAGAAGGGGCCCTGGGGCTGCTCTGAGCTGACCACTCGGAGAAGGGGGCTTCTGTCCCTCCCCGACAGCCCCTCCCCCTTGACCCAGGGCCTGGAGGGGACCTCGAGACCACACCCCCAATATCCGCCTCTTAAAGCCAGGGCCACTGGGCCCAGAGAAGAGCGTGACCCAGGTTCCCAGGGAGCGGGTCCCGCAGCCCGGGTTCAGCCATCTCGGACCCCTGCCGGCCATCCCCAGCCCGTGTGCTGCCCGCCTGCTGTCTGGTGACTGCAGTGAGACCCCTCAAGCATTCGCAGCCCCTGCTCTCTGCCTCTGCAGGTGGTGAAGATCATCCGGCCCAGTGAGACGGCTGGCAGGTACATCACCTACCGGCTGGTGCAGTAGCTACCGCCTGACAGGTGAGACGGCCGAGGGACAGGCACTGAGGTGGGGTCAGAGGCAGGGGTGTCGTCCCTTCTGTCGGTGTGCAGGGCTGTTCTTGCTTTGTCCGGCAGCAAGCCCCTCCTAGCACCAGCCCAGCTGGGCCACCAGGCGCTCCCAGGACACCCCCAGACCCCACCCGACCGTAGGCTGCAGCTCTTGGGGCTGTGCGCCTGGACGGGAGAGTCCTGGTACGCAGGGCGTGCGTCTCTGCCGCCGCTGACCCACCTTAGAAGCGGGAGACGTTCACCTGCAGGGCAGTTGTGCGGCGGGACTTTCCAGAAGAGGGTTTAGAAACCTGCCCAGAGACCCCAGAGCTGAGAGAGGAGGCACAGCTTCAGGCCAACCCTTCCCTGAGTGGGCGCCTTGGGAGGGACTGGCCGGAGTCTCAGGAGCGGGACAGCCTCTGCCCATGGCGAGAGCCTCCCAGCTTCCCCTGGACCCTGGTCATGGCGAGCTGCTGTCCTGCAGGCCGCCCCACTTCACACTCAGCCCAGGGGTGGGGCTCGGCCTGGTCTGATGCTGGCACGGTTCCTTTGAGGTCAGAGCGACTGCCCACGCCTGTGTGACCGCTGGGCACAAGGGAGCCGCCCGGCCCCTGCACTGCGGCCTGGGCCTCCTCCCGCCAGTCCTCCCGCACCCCGTCATGCTCGGTGGGCGTTGCGCTGTCCTGGGCCTCCTCCCGCCAGGCCTCCCGCACCCCGTCACGCTCGGGCCCGGCCCCTGCACTGCGGCCTGGGCCTCCTCCCGCCAGGCCTCCCGCACCCCGTCACGCTCGGGCCCGGCCCCTGCACTGCGGCCTGGGCCTCCTCCCGCCAGGCCTCCCGCACCCCGTCACGCTCGGGCCCGGCCCCTGCACTGCGGCCTGGGCCTCCTCCCGCCAGGCCTCCCGCACCCCGTCACGCTCGGTGGGCGTTGCGCTGTCCTGGGCACACTGGATCTGCCCCTGTTGTGTGACCGCTCTCCCCCTTTCCCAGCCCCTAGAGGCAGACACACAGACAGCGACCCCCATCCCTGCAGGACGAACGCCCCTGCCCTGCCAGAATCCGGCCCCCCAGCTCACCGCCGCTGCTCCTCTGGACTCCCCAAGGCAGGTGGCCTCCACCCACGTTCTCCCGTCCTGGGGTGAGGCTTCCTGTGGCCCAGCCCGCCCCATTCACCTGTGGATTTGTGCGAGATGCAGCCTCAGAAGGGACAAGGCCCCCAGAGGGAGGTCACCTGGGGGCAGCTGGTGCCGGGTCTTCACCCAGACCACGCTGGGTCCCCTCTGTTGGGGGTTTGGGGTCCGGGTCTCCCACCAGCCACTGCTTCCTCCTGGGCCCTCGGCCTTCCACCCCTCGTCTTCCCTCCCTCGGGGGCCCTGATGCGTGGCGGCCCCAGCCCGGCCTCGGCTCTTTACTCCATTCACAGCCGTGCACGTGCTCAAGCCACCAGGGTGCGAGATGCCAGCTCTGGAGTTCTCGGTTGTTGTAGGAGGTTGGGTGTTTTCAAATGGTAAAGATGTTTTGAGCAAATAAATTTGCTTGATACAGAAACCAGGCTGACTAACAAGGTTTTCAGCAGGTGGCCCTGCCTCACCCAAGCACACGAGGTCAGCTTGGCAGGTGGGCCCTCCTCGCGCTGGCTTCAGGGGTCAGTGCCTCCCCAGGCCCTCGCCCTGCCCTTCCACTTCGTGCTCCTGGGTAAGGCGTGAGCGTGTCTGTCTCTTCCCTTCCCGTGAGGGTGTGGAGTTGTTCTCTGGCTTGTGCAGCTGTGGTTTGCGGCCAGTTCCTCGTATAGACGTTTGGGATCTGGCTCTACTTCCCCGTTTGCTTACTGTCTGATTTCAGAAGGCCTCATCTGCCCAAGTTTAACCTAGCCACGTGGTTCTCTCACAGCAGCTTTATTAAGATGTAATTCACCCTCGTGCGGTCGGTGGTCTGTAACGCGCCCACTGTTCTGTGCAGCAGGGTCCCCAGATCCCCGGGCCGCGGACGGTGTGTGTGATGGGGACAACGCTTCCCCTTCTCTCCAAATGTACTTTTTTCAAAATTGTCTTGGCCAAAGCAAGCCAGACCCAAAGGGACAAACATTGATGTCACTCCTAGGAGGTCGCTAGAGTCGTCAGAGACTGGAAGTAGGATGGGGGTTCCCGGGGCTGGGGAGGAGGGAGGGGACAGTGTGTGTCATGTGCAGTTTTAGTTTGGGAAGATAAGAAAATTCTGGAGGTGGCCGGGCGCGGTGGCTCACGCCTGTAATCCCAGCACTTTGGGAGGCCGAGGTGGGCGGATCACCTGAGGTCGGGAGTTCGAAAGCAGCCTGACCAACATGGCAAAACTCCGTCTCTACTAAAAATACAAAAATTACCTGGGCATGGTGGCGCATGCCTGTAATCCCAGCTACTTGGGAGCTAAGGCAGGAGAATCACTTGAACCCAGGAAGTGGAGGATCGCTTGAGCTCAGGAGTTAAAAGACCAGCCCGGGCAACACAGAGAAACCCCCCACCTCTACAAAAAACTTAAAGATTACCTGGGCACAGTGGCTCACACCTGTAATCCCAACACTTTGGGAGGCTGAGGAGGGAGGATCATTTGAGCCCAGGAGGCCGAGGCTGCAGTGAGCTACGATTGTGCTCCCCTACTCCAGCCTGGGCCACAGGGTCACACCCTGTCTCAAAAAAAAAAAAAAAATGCAGTTCCACAGGCGCATGGGCCACGTTTCCAGTGCTTGGTGGCCATGTGGGGCTGACATGTGAAACCTTAGAGCCGGGGGACACGTCCGTCATCTAGAACGTTTTCCTGGACTGCCCTGGGCTGCAGGTGGACATGACGAGGTCACTCGATGCCTGACCGTCTGCACAGCCTGTGGTGAAAATCACCCGGGCTCCCACCTCGCGGGGCCCCATGGCGGGGGGTTCCCTTCCTCACACATCCCTCCCGTAGGGGGAGGCCCAGGGCCACGCTACGGGGCTCTCTCTGTCCCCTCCCTGGCCCCTCCTAAGCTTGCAGCTGCCACAGAAAACACCCGATTAAAAACTTTTTATTTCAGCAAAATAAACGTGCCTGTGGAAGAACTACACGGTGGCTTCCGAGAGACCCCACTGTGTACCTGAGCCCCAGGTGGCCACACCTGGTGTTCTGGAAAAAGGAGTCCAGGGCCAGTATTCAGGCCCTGCTGTACTGCACCCTGGAAACTGCACCAAACCCCAGCTCCGCCCCCATCCACGGCTCCCAGCATGGTTTCTGGAGTCCCTGCAACAGACCTGTGAGGAGAGGGCGGGGCAGGGCCTGCCTCCTGCGTCCCTGTGATGACCCGGGGGATGCACTGCGCAGGGACAGCTTCCTCCATCCACACAGCCCTGTGGGCACCAACAAGGCCACTGCGACTTCACACGACAGCAGTGTTCCCCAGCTCAGCTGAGCCGGGGTGCAGGGGAGAGCACAGGGCACAGTCCTGTGCCCCAAGGCCCTCGTGCTCCTGGAAGCCTCCGGGAGGAGGCGCCCGCTGGTGGGACGTCGAAGTCCAGGCGCTCTCGGCAGCGACCCCAGGACGGCGCACCTAAGCCGTGGTGCAGGGGACGTGCTGGAGGGACAGGAGCAGGCAAGAGAGAAGCCACCTGTGGTCCCAGCCCCACCCCAGCTCACACGAATTCCGGCTGCCTCTCCCTGCAGGAGCCCAGCGTCATCCGCCCGCCACGGAGCCTCATGGGGGGCAGTGGGGTCTGCAGCACGTTGTTGGACTGGTTGGTGTTGAATCCTGAGAGCTGCTGGGCCGGGCCGTCCTCGTCACCGTCCCCGTCCTCCCGGGCTGTGGCCTCCAGCTGCTCCTCACTGCCGCTGTGGCTGCCAGAAGCCGCCTCTAGGCTGGCCTCGCTCTGCTGCTGCTCCAAGAAGCTGAGGCGGCCCAGGGCACTGGCCTCCGATGAGGACAGCAGCTCGGAGGCCTCCTCTAGGTCCGAGTCCGAATCGTTGGACACAACTCGAGATTCTGAGAAAGGGAGATGGCGGGGGAGACAGACAGGAGAGAGGGGGAGAGAGAGATGGGGGAGAGACAGACAGGAGAGAGGGGGAGAGAGAGATGGGGGAGAGACAGGAGGGGGGGAGAGAGAGACAGGGGAGATGGGGAGAGACAAGAGATGGGGAGAGACAAGAGATGGGGAGAGATAGGAGAGAGGGGGAGAGAGATGCGGAGAGATGGGGGAGAGACAGGAGAGGGGGAGAGAGGGAGAGACAGGAGAGGGGGAGAGAGACAGGAGAGATGGGGAGAGAGGAGAGATGGGGGAGAGAGATGGGGAGAGACGAGAGATGGGGGAGAGAGATGGGGAGAGACGAGAGATGGGGGAGAGAGATGGGGAGAGACAGGAGAGATGGGGGAGGGGGGAGAGACAGGAGAGATGGGGGGAGAGAGATGGGGAGAGACAGGAGAGATGGGGGGAGAGAGATGGGGAGAGACAGGAGAGAGGAGAGATGGAGAGAGAGATGGGGGAGAGACAGGAGAGATGGGGAGAGACAGGAGAGATGGGGAGAGAGATGGAGAGACGAGAGATGGAGAGACAGGAGAGAGATGGAGAGACAGGAGAGATGGAGAGACAGGAGAGATGGGGAGAGACAAGGGGAGGGACAGACAGATGGAGAGACATGGCGGGGAGGAGGACAGAGAGACAAGGGGAGAAACAGGGAAGGAGAAAGGGGAGAGGTGTTGATAGGGTCTGGCTCCGTGTCCCCACCCAAACCTCATCTTGCAGCTCCCATAATTCCCACGTGTTGTGGGAGGGAGCGGGTGGAGGATGGTTGAAGCCTGGAGGTGCGTCTTTCCTGGGCTGTTCCCGTGATAGCACGTGGGTTTCACAAGATCTGATGGTCTAAAAGCTGGAGTTTCCTGACACAAGCTCTCCCTTTGCCTGCTGCCATCCATGCAAGATGTGACTTGCTCCTCTTTGTTTTCTGCCATGATTGTGAGGCCTCCCCAGCTACATGGAACTGTAACTCCATTAAACCTCTTTCTTTTGTAAATTGCCCAGTCTCAGGTATTTCTTTTTGAGACAGAGTCTCACTCTCTTGCCTGGGCTGGAGTGCAGTGCCATGATCTTGGCTCACTGCAACCTCTGCCTCCCCGGTTCAAGCGATTCTCCTGCCTCAGCCTCCTGAGTAGCTGGGATTACAGGTGCCCTCCACCACACCTGGCTAATTTTTGTATTTTTAGTAGAGACGGGATTTCACCATGTTGATCAGGCTGGTCTTGAACTCCTAACCTCAAGTGATCTGCCTTGTCCTCCCAAAGTGCTAGGATTACAGGCGTGACCCACCGTGCCCAGCCTCAGGTATTTATCAGCAGTGTGAAGACAGACAACACAGGTGTCCCGTAACTAGATGCGGCACTCTGCCGGCTGCCTCTGACGGGTAGTGCCGGCCCCACCTGGGTCAAACTCCCAGCCCCACGCCCTTCTCTAGAAAAACGGGCTCCTGCAGGAAAGGCACTTAGCCTGACCTGGTGCACCTGGAGCCTTACAAGGCATCAGCCCCCCGTTCATGTTACTGGTTTCTGAGTGCGGGGTAGGCACCTCAAAAGGCACTGCCTTGCCTGTTTTTGCAGCCGGTTAAAGGAAAATGAATGAGTAGCTCATAGGTGTGGTCTCCGTGGCAGACGAAATCCACAGAATGTGCTGCGCCATGGACCCTGCCACGTGTGTACAACTAGGTCATGGCACCTGTGCGCCCATGGGTGGCACACGCCAGCCTCCCTTGGGGCCGTTCGGGCAGCCACACACCTCTGCACCCGTCCTCCGCCGCCTCCTGCAGGGGGTAGACCACCGCCTCGCCCGCCTCCAGGTACGGCACCTGGACGACTACCTCGGCTCGCTGGTTGGATGACTCGTCCTGCAAGTGCAGAACGGAAGTCAGAGAGGGGCCGGGGCTCCATTTTCCATGTTATAAATTAACAAACCCACCCACACAGCCCGTAACTGCTACTGACACCCGCTGTTGCCCAGGCGGTCTGTCCTCAGCCAAGAGCAAACCCGAGAAACTGCAGCCCCTAAACACCCAGGGAAGATGGATTGAAAAAATACGAGACGCCGCGTGCAGTGGCTCACACCTGTAATCCCAGCACTTCAGGAGGCCAAGGGGGGTGCGGATCACTTGAGGTCAGCAGTTTGAGACCAGCCTGGCCAACCAAGTGAAACCCCATCTCTCTTAAAAATACAAAACTTAGCCGGGTGTGGTGGCCGGCGCCTGTAGTCCCAGCTACACGGGAGACTGAGGCAGGAGAATCGCTTGAACCTGGGAAGCGGAGGTTGTGGTGGGCTGAGATCGCCCCATTGCACTCCAGCCTGAGCAACAGGAGCGAAACTACAACTCCCAGAAAAGAAAATCTGAAGCCGGGAATTGACCTCGCGGCGGAGTGCAGTGGCAACTCGGGCAGGCTGTGGACACCGGGCCAGCGTGGAGCTTGTGGCTGCAGGCAGCACCGGGATGGAAAACGGGGAAGGAAGCTGGAGGTGTAGGGTGAGGCCCAAGGCCAGCCCCAAGGGAGAGTGGAGGGGCGGCCGCAGAGCCTTTGCACCTCTGCCAGATTCAATGCAGACCTCGCTGAGTTCTTTGCATAAAAGACACAAAAAGACAGAGGCCTCCCGAACAACCCTGTCCAAACAAAATTATCTCCCTGTGGTTCCTTGGGCTTCATCCGACAACGACTGTCCCCAGCAGCGCCCCCTGCTCCCCAAGCCCCGAGTGGCCAGCCCTGGTCAGGCCCACACCCTCACCTGGCCCCCGGGGGTCTCCTCCGGCTCCTCCTCGAAGACCAGGCCGTAGTGGACGATGAGAGTCTCGATGACGCGGGCCTGATGGGGATAATCCACCAGGGAGGAGAGGGACACGGTGGCTTCGGTGGGCCGTGGCCGAAGCAGCGTGGGCCCGAACACGATGCCCAGGTTCCCGGGGGTCATCTTGTTGTCCTGCTCCACCTCCACGATCCTGCGGGGTGGGCAGGGGCCAGGTGCTGAGCGGCTCCCGGGACCCCGCGCCCTCCACTCCATATGCCGGGACTCACCTGCGTAGGTGGCGCAGCAGGTACTGCAGCGAGGCCCGGTTCTCAGGCGGCAGGTCGCGCAGGAGCTCCCGCAGCCGACCGGCCATGGCCACCGCCACTGCCTGGCTCTCCGAGCCGTCCTGCCGGCCCCGGGACGCCGCCTTGGCCTCGGCCTCTGCCTTCAGGCTGTCCTTGGCCAGCCCTACGAGCTCGTGGTAGAGGCGGAAGGAGATGAGCGGCTCGGGAAGCTGTGCAGAGTCAACAAGGGTCAGCAGGTGTTGGTGGGCCTGGCCCAGCCCCCACGTGTGCCTGCCACGCCCCCAGCCTCAGCCCCACCCCCACAAAGCACTGGCCACACCCCGCCGAGCTCGGGTTCCACCCAGAGCGGCGTCAGTCCCCTTTCCCAGCCCAGCATGAGCCCTGCCCCTCCTACCCGGGGCACACCCCCAGCTCCACTCCCTTTCTCGCTCTGGCCACGCGTGCCCCGCCCTGCAGGTACCCTAACGAGCTCCGGCTCTACTCAGCATAGTCTGACCCCTTCCCCATCACCTGCGAAGTGCTGGTCCCACTCCCATCCCAGCCCAGCTCCGCCCTTCCCCAGACATGACCACGCCCCTATCCCCAGTCCCGCCCTTCCCCAGGGATGACCACGCCCCTGGCCCCAGCCGCGCCCCTGCCAAGCCCTGGTCACACTCACCCTGCCCCAGCCTCGCCCCACCAAGCCCAGGCCCCACCGCCAGCCCTGCACTTGTCTAGCCTCAGCCCCGCCCCTAGCCTCATACGGGTCCCTGCCAAGCGCTGAACACGCCCATCCTGCTCTGGCCACGCCCCACAGAGCCCCGCCCCCGCCCCGCCCCAGCACAGCGTCAGGTGAGCTTCTGCCGTGGCCACACCCCTGCCACGTGCTGACCAAGCCCCACCCCGCCCCTCCTGTCCCTGTCCGTGCCTCGGCGCAGAACTGGCCCCGCCCCGCTCCTACCGTGACCACGCCCCCAGCCTCAGCCCTGCCCTGCCAGGCACTGTCCCGCCCACCCTGTCCTCCCCAGGCCCCCGCTTGCGCCAGTCCTGCTCCAGCTCAGTCCTGCTCCAGCTCCCGGACCCCCACCCCGCCTCCTCCTGCCTGGCTACGCCCCTTCCAGGCTCTGCCTGGCCACCTCAGGTGGGTCTCACCTGACGCAGGTAGAGCTTGAGGACGTTGCTGATGTCGTGGGGCGAGGCCTGCGACAGCTCGACCAGCTCCTTGCCGTTCTCGAAGGCCTGGCACAGCTTCTCCACGCGCGTCTTTACCCCATTGACCCGGTAGATGCCCTGCGGGAGCCCCGGGTGGGGAGGCCCATCAGCCTCGGCCCACTCCCGCCTCCTCGCTGTGAGCCGCCTCCTCCCCCGCCTCACCTTGGTGCGCAGCGCCCGCCGCTCGATCTCGCAGACGCACTTCTTGACGATGAAGGGCACGCCGTCGGGGGCGCTGCGGGCCGCGTGGCTGAAGTCCTGGCCGAACAGCTGCAGGCGGCCCTGCAGCTTCTTGTGCCCGCACTGTATGGCCAGCGTCTCCAGACATTTCTTGTGGCAGGCCAGGCAGCACTGGGGGCGGCCAGAGTGAGTGAGCCCAGCCCCGGGGCGCCCAGCTCAGCGCAGCCCCCAGCGGCTCCACCCCACCTCCCCGGGGCCGCTCACAGCCCCCACACGGCAGCTTCTGCAAACACAAGCTGGACAGTGGCTCGCGGCTTCCACCCCAGGGGTGATCCCGCCTGCCACTGTGGCCTCCTCTCCTTCCCGCCCCTTGGTTTTCTGGACACAGCTCCAGGGCCTTTGCCCTCCAGGTCTTCTGGCCACAGCCCCTGGGCTCTTCACCCTCCAGGTCTGCCCCCTGCCTCGCTGCCTCAGAGAGCCAACCCTGCCCCCCAAAACTAAAGGAGCCCACCCCACTCCCTCCGTTCGCTTCCTTCCAAAGGCGGCCGACTGCTCCCTGCTCTGGGCCGGACCTTGCTGAGGGCACACAGGCCGGCGGTGCCGGGCACCCCAAAGGCTCCCGAAGGCTCCCAGCTGTCCGTCGGGGCGTCCCACTCACCTCTTCACACTCAGCACCCTGGAAGTAGACGTAGCTGTTGCACTCGCGGCACTTGGCGGGCGTGCGGAGCTTCCGGAGCCGGTGAGTACGGGCCGCCTTGGACAGCCCCTCGTGGCGGAACGGTCCACTGGGCACGGCCACCGGCAGCTCAGGGGTCATGCCGTTGAGGTCAGCTGCGGGCAGCACAGGCAGCCGGTGTCACCAAGGCAGGTCAGGGCCAGGCCCATGGACTGTGTCCAAACCCCCCTCTCTCTCCAGCCCCGTCAGGGGACCCTCACCCTGCTCAAAGGCTGAAGCCCCGGCTCCACCGTCTGGGTCCACCAGCTCCTCCGTGGACGACATGGTGCCACTGGATGACGTCCGCTCGAACTTCTTAAAGTCCCCTGGGCGGGAATCAGGACTGTTCAGACTCCCCCAGCCAGGGGGGCCCCCTCCATCACCCCGGTGCGTGATGAAACCCTGAGGCCCAGGAGAGGCGGCAGCTCCACACCCCAGCCCGCCAGAGAGCCTCCCTCACCTGCGCCAGGGCCGGGGTCCAGCCCACTGTCCGAGTCTGAGATCGAGAGCGGCCATGACTTGTGAACCTGGTGTCCTCGCCCGGCTGGAGAAAGAGGCGTCTCTGGTGAAGGGCCAGGGTGGGTGGCAGGGAGCCAGCGTCCGCCCCTGGGACCCGCCGGACACTCACCCCTGTGGTCCTTGGCAGGTGTGCCCTCAGTGCACCCGCCTTCTTCTGGGGGGCTCCCGGCAGCCTCGGGCCGCGCCACATCACTCACGTTGAAGCTGCTCTTCCGGGCACGCATGACGGGGGACCTAGTGGAAGAAACCGGGAAAAGGAGGGGAGGTGATGGGGGGCAAGACAGCTTCATCTTCATGCCCCCGACAGAGGGAAGCCCGGCTCCCAGGCAGGGCCTTGTGCGCCGGGGACAGAGCAGCTGGGTGGCGGTACCAGGCGTTGGCGGAGACGTGGGGCTCAAAGTCGTAGTGCACATCGGGCTCCTGGTCCCGCTGCAGCTGGCGCACGTGGGAGGCGTACTGCTGGCCTGGGTCATACAGCTTGCTGCTCTCACACAGCATCTGGAAGTGCACGGGCAGCGGCGCCGTCTGCATATGCATCATCTGGTAGTAGGAGATCGTGGCCTGCGGGCGGCACCGGAGAGCGGAGGGGTCAGTGGGAGGCCGCCCTGTCCACCATCCCCGCCCGGGCGGCCGGAGCACCCCACGCACCGACTTGATGGTTTGGTCGCTCTGCCGGATGACCTCCTGGATCTGCCGCAGCGCCGTCACCTTGGTATCCTCCAGCTCCTGCTTCTGCGTCTTCGCGTCGGCCACGCAGGTGCGGTAGGTGGCCATAGCTTCCTCCGCCTGCGGTGGGGGCGGGGCACACAGAGAGAGGCCTCAGCCCGGGGTGCAGGACTCAGACAGAAACCTCAGGGAGGCGGGGCTGACGCCTGTCATCCCAGCGCCTCGGGAGGCCACAGTGGGAGACTTGCTTGAGGCCAGGAGTTCGAGACCAGCCTGAGCAACATGGTGAGACCCTCCCCCACATCTTTTTTTTTTTTTTTTTTTTTTTTGAGACGGAGTCTTGCTCTGTAGCCCAGGCTGGAGTGCAGTGGTATGATCTCGGCTCACTGCAACCTCCACCTACCGGGTTCAAGCAATTCTCCTGCCTCGGCCTCCCAAGTAACGGATTACAGGTGCCCCCCACCCACCACACCCGGTTAATTTTTTGTAATTTTAGTAGAGATACAGGGGTTTCACCATGTTGGCCAGGCTGGTTTCGAACTCCTGACCTCATATGATCTGCCCGTCTCAGCCTCCCAAAGGGCTGGGATTACAGGTGTGAGCCACCACACCCAGCCTGAGACCCCCATCTTTATAAATAATTTTTTTTTTTTTTTTTTTTTTTTTTGAGACAGAGTCTTGCTCTGTCGCCCAGGCTGGAGTGCAGTGGCGCGATCTCGGCTCACTGCAAGCTCCACCTCCCGGGTTCACGCCATTCTCCTGCCTCAGCCTCCCGAGTAGCTGGGACTACAGGCGCCCACCACTACGCCCAGCTAATTTTTTGTATTTTTAGTAGAGACGGGGTTTCACCCTGTTAGCCAGGATGGTCTTGATCTCCTGACCTTGTGATCTGCCTGCCTCAGCCTCCCAAAGTGCTGGGATTACAGGCGTGAGCCACTGCGCCCGGCCAAGAATTTTTTTTAAATTAGCTGGGTGTGGCGGCACACGCCTGTGGTCCCAGCTACTCTAGAGGCTGAGGCGAGAAAATTGCTTGAGCCCAGGAGGTGGAGGCTGCAGTGAGCCATGATCAAGCCACTGCACTCCAGCCTGGGTGACAGAACAAGACACTGTCTCAAAAATAATAATAATTTAAAAATCAAGGCCGGGCACGGTGGCGCACGCCTGTAATCCCAGCACTTTGGGAGGCTGAAGCGGGTGGATCACGAGGTCAGGAGTCTGAGACCAACCTGGCCAAGATGGTGAAACTCTGTGTCTACTAAAAATACAAAAAAATTAGCTGGGCCTGGTGGCCGGCGCCTGTAATCTCAGCTACTCGGGTGGCTGAGGCAGAGAACTGTGTGAACCTGGGAGGCAGAGGTTGCAGTGAGATCTCACCACTGCACTCCAGCCTGGGCAACAGAATGAGACTCTGTCTCCAAAAAACCAATTGGCCGGGCGCAGTGGCTCATGCCTATAATCCCAGCACTTTGGGAGGCCGAGGTGGGCGGATCATGAGGTCAGGAGATCAAGACCATCCTGGCTAACACAGTGAAACCCCATCTCTACTAAAAATACAAAAAATTAGCCGGGCGTGGTGGCGGGCGCCTGTAGTCCCAGCTATTCGGGAGGCTGAGGCAGGAGAATGGCGTGAACCCGGGAGGTGGAGCTTGCAGTGAGCCGAGACTGTGCCACTGCACTCCCGCCTGGGTGACAGAGCTAGACTCCGTCTCAAAAACAAACAAAAAAACAAAAAAAAAAAACAAAAACAAAGGCCTGGAGGTAGTAAATGTCACACCAAGCATTGGCTCTCCTCCTCCAGGGACCTCCAGCCCTGCCTCCACCCGCCCTCACCTTGTTCTTGGCCTCCTCCTCCAGCCGCCGCCGCTTGTCCAGGGTCTTGGTGGCCGTGCTGCCTGCTCCCGGCGCGGTGCCAGCCTGCTCCTCCTCCGCCTTGGCCACGAGGAAGCGAGCCTTGTCGTGGTCCTCGCAGCGCTGCGTGTAACCCTGCTTGGCCTTGCGCAGGTTGGACTCCGCCTCTTGCTGTGGGTGTGGGAGCCAGGAGGCCAGTTCCAACCCTATCCTCGGATGGGACTCAGTCTCCCCAGCTCCTCCTTTCCTCCCCACCCCCATCCCTCTCACCAAGGCCCCATGGCCCAGCTGGGCATGCAGAGAACCCTGCACAACAATTGGCAGCGGAAAAACAGGAGGAGTGGCCGGGCGCGGTGGCTCACGTCTGTAATCCCAGCGCTTTGGGAGGCCGAGGCAGGCGGGTCACTTGAGGTCAGCAGTTTGAGACCAGCCTGGCCAACATAGTGAAACCCCGTATCTACCCAAAATTTAAAACAATTAGCCGGGCATTGTGGTGCACGCTTGTAATCCCAGCTACTCGGGAGGCTGAGGCACTAGAATCGCGAATAGCTTGAACCCAGGAGGCGAAGGTTGCAGTGAGCCAAGATTGCACCACTGCACTGCAGCCTGGGCAACAGAGATTCCAGCTCAAAAAAAAAGAAAAGAACGGGAGGAGGCACCCGTAACAGGACCCTCGGAGAAATGGGTGTCCCGTGTGCCCGCTCTGCAGCCCAGGAAGCTGAGGCGCAGCCAAGCTCTGCACAGAGGCTCACACGGCAGCCTCTGCAGACACGCACACCAGCCCCCACGGGAGCGTCTCCGGGCTCTTTTGCTTTCACTTCCCTCCTCACAGACGAGAACAGAGAAGCCGCCCAGGCAGGAAGCCAGGCGCCCACAGGTTGGCAGGAAGAGCACTTAGTCAAAAACCTGTGGGCTCGGGGGCCACACCTCACACCCTGCACCATCAGATTCACACACAAACAAACGGACTCATCCAATTACTAGGAGACCGCCAGGCGCCGTGGGTCACACCTGTAATCCCAGTGCTTTGGGAGGCCGAGGCAGGAGGATCACTTGAGGCCAGGAGTTTGAGACCAGCCTGGTCAACATAGTGAGACCCCATCTCTACAAAAAAATTTAAAAATTTAGCCAGACGTGGTGGCGCACACCTGTGGTCCTAGCTACTCGAGACCAGCCTGGCCAACATGATGAAACCCCATCTCTACCAAAAATATAAAAATTAGCCGAGCACGGTGGCTTATGCCTATAATTCCAGCACTTTGGAAGGACGAGGTGGGCAGATTACCTGAGGTCAGGAGTTCGAGACCAGCCTGGCCAAGGTGGTGAAACCCCATCTCCACTAAAAATACAAAAATTAGCCAGGCATGGTGGCTGGCACCTGTAATCCCAGCTACTTGGGAGGCTGAGGCAGAAGAATCGCTTGAGCCCAGGAGATAGAGGTTGCAGTGAGCTGAGATCGATCCACTGCACTGCAGCCTGGGCGACAGAGTGAGACTCTTGTCTCAAAAAAAAAAAAAAAAAAAAAAAAAAAAGACTACTGCCAACAATCACAGGTTTCTACCTGGCAAAATAGGCCACAGGTAAAAATCAAAAGTCAAACAGTAAATTGTGGGAGGGGAATGGGGGGAGTCTAAAACTCACATGATTAAGGCCTAAGTTCTCTAATATGTAAAAAGCTCTGACAAATCAATAATAAGCCACTGTCCAGTACAAAGTAAGCAAAGGATAAGAACTAAGCAAAGGTTAAGAACTGAGGGTTCACAGAAGAGGAAAAGCAGGGCTGTGGCCTGGGAGGGTAGCTCATACACGCATGCCCCTTGACCCAGCAGTTCTATTTTGGGCACTGATCCCTCAGGCATCCTTGAGACAGGGGCACAAGCTTGTCATAGCAATGGTGTTCGTAACAGCAACAGCTCAGCCACTCCCAAGACGTCCATGAAGTAACCTACTCAATCTCCTCAGCTGAGCCCTGCACAGCCGAAAAAAGGGGTTCAGGCTGCTTCATGCTGACTGATATGGGGTGAGCCTCTCTATACGGAGGTAAGGATAAAAATCAGGAGCAGAACAGGGCATGAGGTGAGCTGTCCTCGTGTGTACAAAACAGGGCAGATATGTGTTTGCCGGTATGTGCTGGAAGGAGCTAGGAGGGTGTGTTTCACTGCAGACCGTGTTAACACAGCTAAAAAGCAAACAAAAACTGGGCAACATAGTGAGTATACAAAAAATACAAAAAAATGAACTGGGTGTGATGGCTGGTGCCTGTAGACCCAGGAACTCAGGAGGCTGAGGTGGGGGGATCATTGCAGCCCAAGAAGGCAAGTCTACAGTGAGGTATGATTGCATCACTGCAGTCCCGCCTGGGTGACAGAGCGAGACCCTATCTCAAAACAAGCAAAGAAACAAACAAAAAGGCGCCGGCGTCTTTGAAATAACCCAAAAGCGAAGTGGGAAGAGAATACAGGCAGGAGGCCGGGTGGGTGCGGTGGCTCACGTCTGTAATCCCAGCACTTTGGGAGGCCGACGCGGGTGGATCACCTGAGGTCAGGAGTTCGAGACCAGCCTGACCACTATGGTGAAACCCCGTCTCTACTAAAAATACAAAAATTAGCCAGGTGTGGTGGCGTGCTTCTGTAATCCCAGCTACTCGGGACGCTAAGACAGGAGAATTGTTTGAACCAGGGAGATGGAGGTTGCAGTGAAAGCCCAGATGGTGCCATGGCACTCCAGCCTGCAGCCTGGGCGACAGAGAGAGACTCCGTATCAAAAAAAAAAAAAAAAGAATACATGCAGGAGCATGGCGCTTTTCCAGTCCTGAGAGACCATCAGTCTCCCTCAACCCGGAGACCTGCTGCTTACAACCGAGGGAGGCAAGGCTTCTCCCCATTTCTGCAGGGACAGCAGTGAGCGCCGGGCTCCTGGGTCCTTCCAGGCAGAGCTGGGGGCCATGCGGCTGGAGCATCTCCGACCCGGCTTGGGGCCCAGCCTGCGAGGCCGCGCATGCGCAGGAGGCCGGGGCGTGTGCGGAGCTCGCCGCAGGGCCCTCGCTATGGGGCTGGGGCTGGGACTGCGCCTGCGCCGAGGCCCGCTGCCCGCCCCCGCCCGCCCCCGCCCGCCCGCCTCACCAGCTTCCTCTGGGCGCGGTGCCAGGCCTCCTTGATCTCCTTCCTGCGCTTCTCGTGTTCCAGCCGCCGCAGGGTCAGGGGCTGGGGCGAGACGGGCCGTGAGTGGGTACCCCGGTGACACCCCCGCCCAGCCCGCCCTCCCAGGCACCACGCACCTGCATGAATGTCTGGGTCTGCAAGGTGCCCACCGCCTGCACCATGCCGTGGCCGAACTCCAGGTCCTGCTCCAGGGCCAGCGAGTAGATGGACAGGAGCGGCATGTGGGGCTGTGGGTGGGGCACCGGGTCACTGGGTGGGGAGGGATGGAGGCAGGGCGGCCCCAGCACCCCCAGCCGCCAGCTCCCTGGTCCCTGCAGCCACCCCCGTTAATGTAGAGGGGAAGCCCCTGCTCTTGGTCCCTGGGCCCTTGAAATGGGGCTGAGACTCACACCCGGGCCCAGGGACCCCCGCCCCATGCCCGCGGGGCCCCCACCTCCTGCATGACGCTCTGTCTGCAGTTGTGAGCGATCTTCTGCAGGCCCTTGGCAAACTCCATCTCTGCGGGCCGGAGAGGGGTGTGAGGTGCTGGGACAAGGCCTTCCCAGCTCACCCAGAACCCCCTCCCTCCAGACCCACCCTGCTGGGACCCCAGCTCTCACCCAGCGTCGTCCGCTTCTCCAGGTAGCTGATGAGGTCCTTCATGTACTTGGCCATGTTCTTGGCATACAGCAGTGCGGCATCCACGCCCCCCTCACAGCGCTGTAGCAGCACGTCCACCTCCTCGGCGGGCAGGCAGCCTGCAGGGAACGGGGGCCTGCTCAGCCTGGCCCGACCTCCGCAATGGCCCACCCCTCAAATGCCTGCCTGCCACTGGGTGGGGGCTTACCGGCGTCACAGTCATCCAGGCTGGGAGGGGTGCCCTCACTGCCCGGTCCATACAGGCTTTCCATGGACTGTAGGACGGAGACACAGGTGAGACCAGCCCCATGCGGGGCCCTGGGCAGTGCCCACCCTTCAGGGGACGGTTGCTGCCCCCCCCAGAGAGGGAAACCAAGGCGCACAGGGGAAGCAGGGTGACTGTCCGGGCCCTGCAGACCTGAACCCGGCTGGCCTCCAGAAGCTGGACACAGGTGGCCCTGGCCCACCCCACTCACCTGGCTCGAGTCCCCAGGAGGCACTGCTAGGAGGGTGCTGCTGTCCACTTCACCCATGAGGAACTCGGACACTCTGCAGGGCCAGCGGGGTCACCATCGAGAGACACCCGGGCCCCCCACGCTCCCTTGCCCTGCCCCACAGGCTCCCGTGCTCACGTGCTACTGAAGGCCACAGCAATCGTCTCCAGGGCCTTCTCAAACTCCTGTTTCTCCAGATCATTGTTGCTCTCATAATGGAAGGCTGGGAAGCAGAGATAAGGACAAGGAGGTGGGCCCACTCTGGGAGGTGACCATCCCTGCAAGAACTGACCGGAGCCCTTAACCCAGGGGGAACAGCAGGGAGCTTGTGCCTGTCAAACTCCTATGCATCCTTCAAAACCCACTTCAAACATCCCCTCCTCCAGGATGCCCTTCTAGGCAGAGAGCCCTCGCAGCCCTGTTCCAGCAGGCTGACCTTTGACCTTGGCAATGAGGGTGCCGGCTGCGGTGAGCGTCTCCACGGTGTTCAGCAGCGGGTACTTGGAGATGATCTGATGCATGACACGCAGAGCCTCACCCAGGCACTCGTGGGCCCGCGGGCGGCGGGCCTCAAGGAGGTCTGCTGGGGAGAGTCGGAGTGAGCAGTGGGGTAGGGCCCAGTCCCAGGGAAAGTCTGTCCACCTCCTCCCTCTTCAGAGCTCTTGTTCCCAGATGGGGAAACTGAGGCAGAGGTGGAAGACGGCAGATGCCTGGGGCTCATTTCGAGACTGCGGGGAGGGCACTGTCCCTCCCTGGGCTACTGGCCAGATCAACAAAGGCCAGACCTTGGCCTAGGCACTCTGCTGCTCAGAACACTCTTTTCCTGTCCCTCCAGAAAGCAAACTGCCTCTTGTCCTTCAAGCTACAGTCCTGCAGCCCCTTCCTCCATGCAGCCCACCAGGCTCCTTCCCTGCCCTAACTCCTCAGGACTGCTCAAAGCCCTGTCCAGGTCTCTCTCTGCCCTTCCTAAGTGAGGAAACTGAGGCATAGAGAGGGGAAGCCATTTCTCAACAATCACACAGCTTTTCCATCTACACTAGCTCTGAAGGCGTGAGAACGCCAGGCAGAGGGATCCTGCCTGGCTTTATCTCCAGGGCAATAGGGAGCCATAGAAGGTGTTAGAACAGAGGAGGTCAGATCTGACTGTTGGAACCTGGCTTTCACTGCCCTCCTCAGCCAGGGGTGGTGGCTTACACCTGTGACCCCAGCACTTTGGGAGGCTGAGGCAGGAGGACGGGTTGAGCCCAGGAATTCAAGACCAGCCTCGGCGATACAGTAAGACCCTGTCTCTGTAAGAAATAAAATAAAGAATAAAAAGCTAAATGCCCTCATCGAACGTTCTCAATTGGAAGAAGAAAAAAGCAGACAGGGCCAAGCACAGTGCCTCATGCCTGTAATCCCAGCACTCGGTGAGGCCAAGGCAGGCAGATCACTTGAGGTCAGGAGTTCGAGACCATCCTGGCCAACATGGCGAAACCCTGCCTCTACTAAAAATACAAAAAGTAGCAGCGTGGTGGCACTCCTCTGTAATCCCGGCTACTCGGGAGGCTGAGGCAGGAGAATCACTTGAAGCTGGGAGGCGGAGGTTGCAGTGAGCCGAGATCGCGCCACTGCACTCCAGCTGGGTGACAGAGGGAGACTCCTCCATCTCAAAAAGAAAGGAAAGAAAAGAAAGAAAAGAAAAGAAGGAAAGAAAAGAAAAAAGCAGAGAGTACAGGCGAAGCATCGAGAGCCAGGCACACACCATGTAGTGGAAACAAACCCACGGAATTCGTAGGAGGGGAAAGGTACCCGGGAGGACAGAGGCCAGCGGGAGGGGCAGCTTTGACGCCTGACTGTACCGCTCAGAGGATGTCCCAAATACGAAATGAAATCTGAAAAAGTAAGTGCCCCGTCCCTTTCGGCACCGAAGACCCCAGGTGAATGTCACCTCCGGGAAGAGACCGACCGAGTCACCCGCCAGAGATACCCCCCCACCGGACCGGAACATGTCTTCGCTGCTGGATACGAGGCGGACTCCGGGAATGGGATTAGGGCTCCAGGAGCTCCGGGAAGCCGCTGGGAGGCCCCGGCCACGCCCCTTCTCGGGACCTTCCAGCCGGGCACCCGGCACTCCGCGCGCGCGGCCGGCGCATGGACCCCCGCTGTCCCCGCACACCCCCCACCCGGGAAGCCGGCGGCCGGCACGACCCCTGCGCAGCGCAGGGATGCCCAGGTGCGCACGGCCAGGCCAGGCGCGCGGCAGCCGCTGCTCCCCCACCGCGGGCGGCAAACGGCCCGAGCGCCACGTGCTCCCGGACGCGGCGGGACCCAGCGCCCGGCACCTGTCCCCTCACCTCGGGGGCCCGCCCGGCAGCGCACGGGGCCCTCGTCCAGCACCGGGTGCGCCGTCCCGCAGATACACATGGCGCAGCCGTCGGGGCGCGGAGACCGCGAGCGCGTGGGGCCTGGCAGCTGACCGATGGGGGTCTCCGGTGGCCAAACCGGCTCCGGCCGGTCAGGAGGCCCCGCCCCCGCGAGGGAAACCCCGCCCTGGGGTCCCGTTCGCCCCAGCCTGGGTCCTTCCTTACCCGCAGAGCTTCGAGGTGGGGAGGGTCGAGGACGGGCAGGGAAACTGAGGCCCAGACCTGAAGCCCGGGAACGAGGAAGCCCGGGAAGTGTCGGGGTGGCACCGTCCACGTGGGTCCCCTCCTAGCTGCCTGCACGCGGGTCCCCAAGCTGTGGGGTGGACCCCACAACCATCGCTGCATGCAGGTGGCCCCATTTTATAGATAAGTCACCTGACACCTACAGAGGGAAGGGGCTCGCCAGGGTCTCAGCAGCTGAGAAGCATCGGGACTAGAGCCCACATCCTAGCCGCCAGGGTCTTCTCCGGCCTGGGGCGGCCCCGAGACGCACAGAAGGCGCCCCCAGCCGGGCGCGGTGGATCAGGTCTGTTATCCCAGCACTTTGGGAGGCGGAGCCGGGAGAACGGTTTTTAGCTCGGGAGTTCTAGACCAGCCTGCGCAATATGGGGAGACCCCGGTGTCTACAAAAAATACAAAAACTGGCCGGGCGCGATGGCTCACGCCTGTTATCCTGGCGCTTTGGGAGGCCGAGGTGGGTGGATCACTTGAGATTAGGAGTTCAAGACCAGCCTGGCCAAAATGGTGAAACCCCATCTCTACTAAAAAAAAGAAAAAAAGAAAAAAAGAAAAAAAAATTAGCCGGGCACGGTGGCGCGCCCCTGCAATCCCAGCTACTCGGGAGGCTGAGGCAGAAGAACCACTTGAACCCAGGAGGTGGAGGTTGCAGTGAGCTGAGATCTCGCCCCTGCACTCCAGCCTGGGTGACAGAGTGAGACTCTGTCTCAAAAAAAAAAAAAAAAAGAAAGAAAGAAAGAAAGAAAAGCCCGGGCACGGTGGCTCATGCCTGCTGTAATCCCAGCACTTTGGGAGGCTGAGGCATGCGGATCACGAGGTTAGGGGTTTGAGACCAACCTAGCCAATACGGTGAAACCCCATCTCTACTAAAAATACAAAAATTAGCCAGGTGTGGTGGCACGCACCTGTAGTCCTAGCTACTCAGGAGCCTGAGGCAGAAGAATCACTTGAACCCGAGAGAGGAAGGTTGCAATGAGCCGAGATCGCGCCACTGCACTCCAGCCTGGGCGACAGAGTGAGACTCCATCTCACTATCTCAAATAAAATAAATAAAATAAAATAAATCAGGTGCAGTGGCTCATGACTGTAGTCTCAGGTACTCGGGAGGCAGAGGTGGGAGGATGGCTTGAGCCCAGGAGTTCAAGGTAACAGTGAGCCTCAATCACACCACTGGACTCCAGCCTGGGCAACAGAGCAAGACCCTGTATCAAAAAAAAAAAAAAAAAAAGTGCCCCACCCTGGCTGGCCCAGTTCAGACCTCCTGCAGGAGCCTGGGAGCTGAGCCCCGCCCAGGCCAGGCCTCCAAGGAAGCGCCAGGATCGGAAAGGAACCGAGATTAGGGTTTCCCCAGGAAACCAGCCTAGCCCCCGCCCCTGGGACCAGATAACCCGGGGGCTCCCACTCCTCCCAGTGGGGACCGGGCCTTCCCCATCTAGTGCCCTGAAGGTGCAGAGGCCACTCCACCACTTGAGGTCCAGTCCTGGCTCTGCCCTGCCCTGGCTGGGTGAGCCAGGGGTCAGGGCCTCACTAGAGACTTAGTTTCGTCATCTGTAAAATGGGCGGCTGCTGGGAGCAGATCAGAGCGCCTGGCATGACCCTGGCACTGTGGTTTCTGGGAGGAGCCGGGGGCTGAAGGCAGCACATGAGGTGCCCGCCTGGGCTGCCAGGGACAAACAGGAAGCAGATGAAAATAACTCGGCAGGAAGCAGGGCTGTCAGCGGCCGCGTGGAGGAGAAAACGGAACTGCCGGCCTGCAGGCCGCTGGGTCCCAGCACCTCCAGCCGCCTGATGCCCCCATCCTGCCCCTCACCATGCCTCCTGAATCTCTCTCCACCCAGACCTCAGCCAACCCCCAGTTTGCTTCATTCCAAGACACAGATCTGCCCCCGTCTGTCCTGTGCTCTAACACCTTCTATGGCTCCCCATTGCCCTTCTGCCTGGCGTTGTCGTGCCTTCATCCTACACCAGCGGCACCCCACACCTTGGCCCCCAAATGCATTCTCTGTTTCCATGTTTCTGAGCCTGTGCATGGGACATTTCCTCTGCCTTTCCCTCCTAATTGCCATCAGATCCTTTAAAAAAAATAAAGTGGGCACCCTCTTGAGCCAGTGTACGCTCAGGGACTCCCCCACCAAACTCCTACACATCCCTCAGAGCCTTAGCTGTCATGGCCTCTTCCACACAGCCCTCCCTGCCATCTGAGCCTCCCTCCCTTCTGAGCCTCCCCAAGTCCCTCCCTCCATCCTCCCTTGGGTCTGGCTCTGTCTTCCACCCAGGCCTCGGTGTCCCCGTGGCTCTCACCGTCATGCAACACACACTCCTTAAGTTTCTCAAGGCCCTCAGCGAAGCGGGCCACGTCCGCCAGCAGATGGGAGATGTCCTCGACGACGTCCGGGCCAGCACCCTCGGTGGGCAGCTCGCCCGGGCTGGCGGCTGTCAGTGGGCTCCGGTGGCTCCGGCCCAGTGTCCAGGAGGCAGCACCCGACAGGGGGAAGCCAGCCGCGCTGGCGTGGCGGCTCAGGCTGGTGGGCCGCTTGAGGGTCCCTGTGGCCTTGACGCCGGAGGACCCAGAGGCCGGCTCCAGGCTTGGTCCAGGGAACACCGCGTCAGCCCCATCCTTCCTGGGCAGCTCCTTGGGCAGGTCCGAGGGGAGCTCGTTAAAGGGATTTTCCGGCCTGGACACGGCCTCAGTTTCCCCAGAAATGAAGTGGGGCTGTGGAGGGCCACCATCACCCTGACCCCACAGGGGTCAAAGGCCAGAGGTCACAGGGCCGAGATTTGGTAGTGTACCCCCCCCCACCTGTTACCCAACATCCTCTTCCCTAGAGCTTTCACAAACAACGGTCCTTGCCCAAACCACAGCCGGGGCGGGGCCTGCGGGGAGGCGCGGGAGGGGGGTTCCCCACTTCCTGGTGGGGGTGGGGAGGGTCCTCAGCCCTTCAAGCCCCCCTCAGGCTCCTACAACGCAGCTGCTTTAAGTGAACACACTTCTGACTCTGTCTGTCCCCTAAAGGTCCATGGAACCCCAGAGCCTATGGGCAGCCCCAGGCCTTGTAGACATCCCGGACCCCCAAGCTCTGTAGACCCCCCCCCCCAGCTTTGTAGACACCCCAGGCCTGGGGACACTCCCCAACCTCTGAACCTGGTGGATCCCATTAGAGGATCTGCTGCCCGATCAACCTTCAGCCCAATGGCCAGGCCACAGCCCTCCCATCTCAACGGCCCCCAGAGCCCCCAGATTGCCTAAGCCCCCAACCTGCAGCGGCCCAAACACAACATCGTCCCAACCCGGCACCCTCCCTTCCTGCTCCCTGGGCCCCGCGGCCAGCCCTGGATGGAGTGGAGGGAGGCGGCCACCACTCCCAGGGTCCCTACCGTGAGCCGAATGCCGGGGTCCCGGCCTCTCTGCTGTGGCCCCTGCCGTCCCGCCCGGTAGGGGCTGTAGCTGGCACGAGCCCCCAGCCGCCGCCCCAGCATGAGCCCCGAGCACAGGGCGGGTCCCTGTCCCCCTGCGGCCCGGCGTCAGCTCCGGGTCTCACCCGGGCTCCACTCACCCCCGAGGGCTGCGGGCTGGGGCTTCCCGCGCGGTTCTTTTTCGAGATGGAAGGGGTTTTCATGAGCTCTCGTTTCTTCCTGGAGAACATGATGGGGCCCCGGCCGGGAGCCCGAGGGGGCGGGCTGGGTCAGGCGGGCTGGGGGGTCTCAGCGCTGCAGCTCCCGGCGCTGGCCGCTTCGGGACCACATTGTCGCCGGCCACCCCCTCCCCAGCTGTCAGGCCCACGTGACAGGCCCGGCCGTCACTGGCGGGCCCTCCCCCCAACAGGAAAAGGCTTCGGGGAGGCGGCGACGCGGCCTCGCCCCCGACCCTTCCCGGCCTCAGCCTGCGGCTCTGCGGAGTGGGCGCGAAGGTGAGGTCGCAGGCCCCGCCCCCAGCCCCGGGCCGCGCCCCCCCTTCCGCTTTCGGGAGCTTGGAGACGCGCCGCTCGCGGGGTGGGACCGGGAGCCCCTGCCTGACGCTGGCGGGCACGGGGCGGCCGACTGCAGGGCGCTGACCCTCACTCCCGGACGCGAGTGGGCGTGCGCAGACACGTGCACGATGACACGCAGAGACCCGGACCTCCACACGCGCTCAGACGCCACCAAGCTCCTGGAGCCTCGCCCTCAGACCCCAGACACACGCACAGGCCGAAGCTGCGCCCCTGCAGCCCCCTTTCCCCTGAAGGCAAGCCCCCGCTCCACCGCCTCTCCTGCAGACCCTAGGGTGTGGCCGGGCCCCAGCAGGGCCGGGCAGAGTAGGGTCACCCCCATCACCCGCCCTGCAGCACCGTGAAGTGGGTCAGGTCGAGGACAGGTGGGGAAACTGAGGCCCAGAACCGAAACCCTGGGGGCAAAGACTTCCAGGAAGTCAGAACAATCCAGGTTACCGGGCCCTGTCCGTCTGGGTCCCCACATCCGTCTGGGTCCCCACGTCCACCTGGTCCTGAGCTGCCTGCACAGGGGTCCCCAAAGTGTGGTGTGGACCCCACCATCGGCAGAATATGCTGAAGACACCTGGTTACCTCTCAGCAGCCCTGTGGGCCGTATCATGTTGCCCCAGACCTGCCCTTAGCTAAGGTCCCCAGCCCCGCCTCCCATGCTGCATTCCAGTGACTCTGGACCACCGGACGTGCTGGGCAGCAGGACGCAGGCACCCGTTGCTGATAACAGCCTGAGGCGGCATTGGCCAAGAGCTGGGGCATCTGCAGGCATACAGATCCCAGCCTCCTACCTTCCCCCAACCCCCACCCCGCAGTGTGAACTCTCTCCCCCCTCCCCAAGTCTCCCTGCTGTCCCCTTCCAGAACCCCACCCCCAATCCCAAAACCCCAACCTCTTTCCTTTCCCAAACCCCATTCCCACCTACCTCGGGTGGGAGGGGCAGATCTCTGGGGCACAGGACATGAAGGCCACAGCCCCTTGCTCCAAGTCTGGCTCTCCAGGCCCGGGTCCAAGTGCAAACCCAGCCCAGCAGACCCTTGAGAACTCTTTGCCCCCGACTCATGGCGCTGAGGGCTGGGATCAGAGGGTGAGGGTCAGCTGGATGTCGGATGGGCTTCTGGCCCGGCCCTGGCCTGTGCTCCAGGACACCGGGCTCCACTAAGCTTCCCAGGACATTCCTGAGTCCTGACCTCATCCCCACTTTATGGCCAGGCACTTACAGGTACCGCCCTTAGGCACCAGCCCCACATAGGCACGCAGGGACGTGGGGACAGGGACGGTGACCAGGCCCTTATGAGGCCCGCACTCACATCCCCAACTCCTGGGCTGGCCACAGAGGCATTTACAGCTGGGATCCGGTCAGCTGTAGGCACGCTCACACCTGTGTCCTACGAATCGCCACTTGGCCCGTATGTGCACACTCAGCTTGCAAGGGGCCAGCCATATCCAGAAGCATGTGCAGGCAGCTGTGTGGACATGTGTGCAGCCTGGCTCAAGGACACACATGCACACAGTTTCACCACCACGGCTTCTCTCCAGCCTTCTCTTTATTTTCTCCAGGGCACCAGCCCCTCTGCCAGCCTGAGTCCAGGGCTCCCAGGCACTCTACCTTGCCCTTGCCATTCCCAGGGCTTCCCCGCGGCCCTGCAGGGGAGGGAGGCTCAGAACACAGTCTCGGCAGTGCTAGGGTCATCGAGGAACTGGCTGATGCGTTTGGGGTGTTGCAGGCCTGGCGCGGGGTCCACTCCCACTCCTGCCTCCTTCTGCTCTTCGGTGTCCTCGTCCTTACCCTGGTCCTTGGAGAAGTACAAGAATACCTAGCGGTGGGCAGCCCAGAGGGGACAAGAGGGACGGTCAGCCCACGGGCCTGGCCCCCAGCCTGCCTCCCCCAGCCCGACCCCGGCGCCGTGATCACCTCCTCCAGCATCGTCTGGCTCACGGAAAAGTCCTCCACGCCGTGCTCTGCGCCGTGCACCGCCAGCTCTCCAAAGACGCGCGCCAGGGCGCAGCGCCCTCCCGGCGGCAGCTGGAAGCGCAGGCGGCCTCCATGTGCCTCGCGCAGCTCCGCCCCAGGGAACTCGGCCGCCACGAAGGCCGCTGCCGGCTGGGACCTTGCGGCGGGCACCCGCAGGGTCAGTGTGTGACCGGCTGCGAATCTGCAGTGAGTGGGGCCAGGGCTACCGGATCGGGCCTTTCCCAGGTCCCACCTCAGCTCACCCTCCAGCCCCTAATACTCTCTGGCCCCGCCCCATACTTGTACTACCCTAGCGATCAAGTGGTCCTCCCATCTCAGTCGCCCGCGTAGCTGAGACCACAGGCACACACGACCATGTCCAGCTAATTTTTAAATTTTTTATAGAGATGGGGTCTCCCTAGGTTGCCCAGGTTGCTCTCGAAGCTATCAACCCTCTTTCGGACACTCCTCTTTCGCCCTTGCACTCTACCCCCGCCCACACAATAAATACCCCCACCCCACTTTCCTATGGCCCCGCCCACTAACCAGGCCCTCCCCTAACTCCACCCATCAACCCACCCTCACCTCTCCAGGCTGCACCTACTCCAACGCACACCTGATTATGTCTTCTAAATCCACCCAGAGCCCCCGGCTCACGCCTCCCGGTCCTGCGCCCCCAGCACACCCCAGCCTGCCTCGCCCCCTCAGTCACCCCTGCAGGACAATCTAAAGCCTTGGCCATCTCTCCAGTTGGAGCCAAACTTTCCTCACCTGGCTCTACGTCTGGCCTCTCCCCTGAGCCCACCTACGTGCCCACCCTCACCCCACAACTGCCTGGAGGCCCTCCCGGCTCACCTGCCCTTGAGATGTTGCGGGCTGCCCAGGCAGCGGAACCGCCCATTCACCATGATGGCCAGGCGCGAGCAGAGCACTTCACACTCCTCCATGCTGTCAGGACCCGGCACCACGAGCTCTGTGAGGCCGGGGCCACCTGTGCCTGGTGCCACACTTCCTGCTTCCCCGGGCCTGGACCACCTTTCTGGTGTGGACATATCCCCACTCTTCCCCAGACCGTTCTGATCCCAGCGCCGCGTCCCACCTCTGTGTGTCCTTACACCCCGGGGCCTGGCGCCCTCGCCCCACTAGAGCCAGGACCCCCCATCCCCTGTGGCCTTGTGCTTTGGGGCTCTCTCTCCAGGCCTGGATCGCCTTAACCACAGCCCAGGGCATCAGAGCCCGGCCCACCTGTGGGAGGTGAGCATCACTGAACGGCCCTCCCGCACCACGGCCAAAAGGCTGTTCCAGAGGAAGCGCCGCGCGCTGGGGTCCATGCCTGTGGTCGGCTCGTCCTGGGGAGCACGGAAGATCCCATAAGCAAGGCCCCGCCTCCGTCGCAGGCCCCACCCCACCCAGGCACCGCCCCCACGCACCAGAAACACCACGGCTGGGTCCCCAACCAGCGCCACGGCCGTCGCCAGCTTGCGTTTGTTCCCTCCGCTGTAGGTGCCTGCAGGCCGGTCTGCGTACCATGAGAGTCCCAGACGCGCCAGGCCCGAGCCAGCGGTCTGTGGGGTGGGGCCAGAGTGGGCATGGGGACTCATATTGATGAGTATGGGGCAGGGCCACAGTGTGGCGGGGCCAGCATTGAGTGTGGAGCAGGGGCACAATGGGCATGCGGCAGGGCAAATGTGAGAATGGGACAGAGACATAGTGTGGTGGGGGCAGCATGAGTATGGGGCGGGGCCATGGTGTGATGGAGGCAGCATGGGTATGGGGCAGGGCCATGGTGTGGGTGGAGCCAGCATGAGTATGGGGCGGGGCCATGGTGTGGGTGGAGCCAGCATGAGTATGGGGCGGGGCCATGGTGTGGGTGGAGCTGGGATGGGTATGGAGCAGGGCCATGGCATGGGTGGAGCCAGCATGGGTATGGGGCGGGGCCATGGTGTGGGTGGAGCTCGGATGCGTATTCAGCAGGGCCATAGTGTGAGTGGGGCCAGCACGTGTATGGGGTGGGGCCATGGTATGGGTGGAGCTGGGATGGGTATGGAGCAGGGCCATGGCATGGGTGGAGCCAGCATGGGTATGGGGCGGGGCCATGGTGTGGGTGGAGACCGCATGAGTATGGGGCGGGGCAGTGGTATGGGTGGAGCTGGGATGGGTATGGGGCAGGGCCAGAAAGGGCATGGGGTGGGACAGTGTGAGGGTGGGGCGGGCCAGGGCAAAGACAAGACCCCCAAGCAGATGGAAGAGGCAGTGAAAGGGCTGCAAACTGGGAACGGCCAGAGTGAGAAGGTGACCGTGAACCCAGCAAGAAAGGTGCGAAGCCCTAGGGGGTAGGCAGAAGAGGAGCAAGTGGGCAGGGCCACAGCAGGAAGACTCAAGGAGAGTGGGGCAACGTGCAGCGGAAGAAAGGGTGGGTGGACCAATGAGAATGTTGGAACTTGGTGGGGCGGGGCAAAGAGGAGGGCTAGCCACATCCCTATTGGACCAGGATGGGGGACAGAGGTATAGGGGAAGGAAGCACGCTCTGGGGGCAGGGACAGGGATGGAGCCAAGGCGAGAGAGTGCGGGATTGGGCCAGGCTTTAGGGGCACGGCCTGGGTCGGGGGGGCCCTGGGAGGTGAGAGCGGTGGGGACAAAGTGGGCTCACCTGGGCAACTTGGGCCTCCGGGACACCGCGCAGGCGCGCAAGCAGCTCCAGGTGCTCGCGGCCCGTCAGCAGCTCAAAGATGGCATCGGATTGAGGGCAGTATCCCATGCTGAGGTGCGCAGCACTGGGTTCCCGGGCCACGCTGGGGATGGGGGCGCCGGGGACTCAGAGCTGGCTAGTCCCTGACCATACTGGTGGCTAACACAGGGGTCTCAGGGCCCACCCATCCAGGGCCACGCTGATAAGGGACAGGGGTGTCTCAGGGCCTGGTCCGCGTGTGGGAGGTAGGGGTGCAGGGGTCTCAGAGACCATGCAGGTGTGGGGCAGTGAGCCCAGTCCATTCACTGGAGGTGGAGGGGTGGGGAAGCACAAGGACGTCAGGGCCAACCCTGCCCCACCCCGACCCTACCTGGCACCCCTCACCTGTGGCCTGCCAGCACAGCCTCGCCCCTGCTGGCCAATGTGTCCCCCGTCACCATGCGAAACGTGGACGTTTTCCCTGCTCCGTTCACACCCAGCAGCCCAAAACACTACAGGGATGCCCACAGATGGTGCTCAGTGAGGCCCCAGGCCCTGGTTCCAGCATCTCTGATTTCTTTTTTTTTTTTTTTTTGAGACCAAGTTTTGCTCTTGTTTCCCACGCTGGACTGCAGTGGTGAGATCTTGGCTCACTGCAACCTCTGCCTCCCAGGTTCAAGCAATTCTCCTGCCTTAGCCTCCCAAGTAGCTGGGGCTACAGACGCCTGCCACCATGCCCAGCTAAGTTTTGTATTTTTTTTTAAGTAGAGATGGGGTTTCACCATGTTGGCCAGGATGGTCTCGATCTCTTGACCTCGTGATCCGCCTGCCTTGAACTCCTAAAGAGCTGGGATTACAGGCGTGAGCCACTGCGCCCAGCCTCTTTTTTTTTTTTTTTTTTGAGACGGAGCCTTGCTTTGTCACCCCGGCTGAAGGGCAATGGCATGATCTCGGCCCACTGCAACCTCCACCTCCTGGGTTCAAGCAATTCTCCTGTCTCAGGCTCCGGAGTAGCTGGGACTACAGGCGTGTGCCACCAAGCCCGGCTAATTTTTGTATTTTTAGTAGAGACGGGGTTTTGGCATGTTGGCCAGGCTGGTCTCGAACTCCTGATCTCAAGTGATCCTCCCGCCTTGGCCTCCCAAAGTGCTGGGGTTACAGGTGTGAGCCACCACGCCTGGCCTCAGCACCTCTGATTTCTGAGTGTCCACATGGAAGGCCGTGGATGGGGCCCCGGGGGAGCTGGGCAGATATTGGGGTATGTAGCGAGGCATAAAGCTGTCACTTAGCAGGGAATGGCTTTTGGCACACAGTAGGTACCCTATAAAGGTCGTGTGCAGCAGTGCTCAACAAATATCAGGGCATGAGCTCTCCATATGTTTCCTGGCACACTGTGTGTACTTAGGCTGGGTGCACAGTCAGCCCAAGGTAGAGAGGTTGGCCAGCACACAGTAGGTGCTTAGTAAAGACATACTGTGGGCCAGGCCCAGTGGCTCACAACTGTAACCCCAGCACTTTGGGAAGCCGAGGTGGGCAGATCACCTGAGGTCAAGAGTTCAAGATCAGCCTGACCAACATTGTGAAACCCCATCTCTACTAAAAATACAAAAATTAGCCGGTTGTGGTGGCGGGCGCCTGTAATCCCAGCTACTCAGGAGGCTGAGGCAGGACAATCGCCTGAACCTGGGAGGCAGAGGTTGCAGTGAGCCAAGATCGTGCCATTGCACTCCAGCCTGGGTGGCAGAGTGAGACTTTGTCTCAAAAAAAAAAAAAGAAAAAAACAAAGGCTGGGCATGGTGGCTCACACCTGTGATCCCACAACTTCGGGAGGCCAAGGCGGGTGGATCATTTGAGGTCAGGAGTGCAAGACCAGCCTGGCCAACATGGTGAAACCCCGTCTCTACTAAAAATACAAAAATCAGCTGGGCATGGCGGCGTGTGCCTGTGGTCCCAGCTACTCGGGAGGCTGAGGCTGGAGAATTGCTTGAACCTGGGAGGCGGAGGTTACCGTGAGCCAAGATTACACCATTGCACACCAAGCTGGGTGACAGTGAGACTCCATCTCAAAAGAAGAAAAAAAAAAATATATATATATATATATATATACACACACACACACACACATATATATGTATATATATATATATATATATATATATATCCTGCAATGTGTGCTAACAAACAGCACTTGTTTGCAGATGTGTACCAGCCCTAGTAGGTGGCCAATAAGTGGCACACAGCAAATACATTTGCATATAGTAGGTGCTTGAATGTGAACTGGTACAAAGCAGGTGCCTGATAAATGCTTGCTGTGAGCAAGTGCTTGATGTAGATGTGTATACAATAGGGGTCCAATAAATTCTATTGGTATTTGATAAACGTTGATGGACACAAAAGTATTCAGTACACCTCTTTAGTGAGCACAGTGTGTGTTTAACAGAGGTAAGCATGCAGTAGGTGCTTAATGAGGTTTTGTTGGCTCAAGATAAATGCACAGGCCGGACGCAGTGGCTCACGCCTGTAATCCCAGCACTTTGGGAGGCTGAGGCGGGTGAATCACGAGGTCAGGAGATCGAGACCATCCTGGCTAACACGGTGAAACCCCGTCTCTGCTAAAAATACAAAAAAATTAGCCAGGCGTGATGGCAGGCGCCTGCAGTCCCAGCTACTTGGGAGGCTGAGGCAGGAAAATGGCGTGAACCCGGGAGATGGAGCTTGCAGTGAGCCGAGATCTCACCACTGCACTCCAGCCTGGGCGACAGAGTGAGACTCCGTCTCTAAAAAAAGATAAAATAGGGCGGGTGCGGTGGCTCACGCTTGTAATCCCAGCACTCTGGGAGGCTGAGGCGGGTGGATCACGAGGTCAGGAGATGGAGACCATCCTGGCTAACACGGTGAAACCCCGTCTCTGCTAAAAATACAAAAAAATTAGCCGGGCGTGGTGGTGGGCGCCTGCAGTCCCAGCTACTCGGGAGGCTGAGGCAGGAGAATGGCGTGAACCTGGGAGGTGGAGCTTGCAGTGAGCCGAGATCCCACCACTGCACTCCAGCCTGGGAGACAGAGTGAGACTCCATCTCAAATATAATTAATTAATTAATTAATAATAAAATAAAATAAAAATAGGAGCACAAATATTGGCATACAGTAGGTGCCCAATAAAAGGTGGTGGATACACAGTAGGTGTTCAGTAAAGGATGATGGGCAGGGCATGCAGTAGGGCAGCCACTCACTGTCCCTGCACCTGGCCTCCACCCCTGGACTCACCTCACCAGGGGGAATCCCCAGGCACAAGCGGTCAACAGCTGGCATCCTCTGCCCGCGGTATACCTGGGAGAGTGCAGGTCCTTCAGAAAGGTGAGTGGGCCAGTGGGAGCACCCCCCACCCAGCAGTCGACCTGACCACACCTACCTTGGTCAAGTTCCTCAGCACCAACACATCCCCCTGGGTGGCTCCTTTGACCACCCGCTCCCGTTCACGGGCTACATCCTCGTCCTCCTCTCCCAGGAGTGGCAGGGACCTCAGCCTGGGCCTGGGGACAGAATATCTGTGGGCCTAAAGTAGGTCCTTGGCCCCTGCCACCCTCTCCGTAGACCTCACTAACTGTGGCAGGAGTTGGCTTCGGTGCTGCAGCAGTAGTGTGAAGAGAAGGAAGAGGGGCCCCTGTATCACCATGGCCAAGAGGTTCTTGCCGACCACCTCCCAGCGCAGGGGTGACTGGAACTGCCTGTCTCCTGTGGATATAGAAAGGAGGGACTGGGTCCATGAGAGTCTTGGTTTCTGGCCCCTTCTCCATCCCTGTCACTCTGGATTCTTAAGGGAAAGGAACACAAATTGGAGGCCACTCAGCTGGAGTCTAATAGGCATAGAAAACAGAAGAGGCCTCTTGTGATGTAATCTAAGACAGAACTAGCTTTTTATGGCTGCTTTCTTGTACCTCCAACTTGGCCCAACCTTAGGGCCACCTAAGAACCCTGGCTGTCTCCCTGGGGGGCTGTTTTTCTCCACTCTGTATAATTAACTGTAGGTCTCCAAGGGTGCTAGCTATCTGTAGCCATGGCCCCACCTGACAGGAAGTTCTCACCCAAGCGCTCAAAGGCATCAGCCATGGCCTGGTTCCGCACCATGTCAATGAGCCCTCGGCCCAAGCAGAAGTGGGGGAAGATAAGGAAGACCTGTTTCAAGATCCGGCTCACCTCCTGCAGCTTCTGCTCAAGGGTGGGAGATGGATGTTGGTCAGGGACTGAGTCCAACGACCCAACCCAGCCCAAGCCCCAGCCTCGTGGTGCCCCACCTGATCAGAGAAGAGCTCAAGCACAAAAGTGGCCATGCTTCCATTGATGCCAATAAAGAGGTTTATGCAGGTGAGCACCACATAGGCCGTGCTGGGCACGGAGAAGAAGAAGGAGGCTGGGTACATGAGCGGTGTGATCGACCAGCTGAAGGGACAATAGGAGTCACTGGAGTAACCACTCAGACTGAGAAGCCCTGAGAGGAATAAAAATCTCCATTCCCATCTTCTCTGCCTTAGACCTTGACATTTTCACCCAAAGCACATTTCTGTTTTTTTTTTTTTCTTTCTCTCTTTCTCTTTCTCTCTCTTTCTTTCTTTTTTAGAGGTGGGTCTCTCTATGTTTCCCAGGCTGGTCTCAAACTCCTGGCCACAAGCAGTCCTCCTGCCTCGGCCTCCCAAAGTACTGGAATTACAGGCATGGGCTGCCTTAGACCTCTACTAATATGAGTCAGGATAAGATGAGCTTTTAAGGCCACCTTGGCACACCACTGAATTGGATCACACATGGCATCACCTCAGACCTCCATATCCTCTCCTTGGGAGTCACTGCAGAGTTCTATCTCAGCAGCATTAATGCGGAAGGCAGTAAGGGGTCAGTAAGAAAAGGCCCTGAGGGACTGGGGGCCTCACCCATACAGTAGTAGCAACAGCAGGAGAGCAGGCAGGTTGGCAGGGGCCACATATGCCCTCTGCTGGAAGGCCAGAAAGATGAGCACCACGATGCACGCTGGCACCAAGTAGTTACACTGCATTGGAGATGGCAGTTACCTTTAACAGCCTAAAGAGGTGGGCACTGCCACCCTCAGCCCTGTTCCCACCCTGACCTCCTTGCTTTTTGAGGCACAAAGTCTCCCACAATCCTCAAGACTTTACCCAGGCCATCTTGGACAAGACCCTGCCTACAAGGGGCCAGACAGGGCAGTGGCAAGCAGTGGCTGGGCCCCCACCCGTCCAAGCAGCCCCCGCACCATGTCCCAGAGAAAGTTGCCAAGCCAGTAGAGGGTGGGGGACAGGCCCCCCATGAGCTGCAGGTGCTTGGCTCGGGTGACTCGCTCCTCAATGAGGACAAGAGTGAAGCTGGCCGGGACAAAGGACATGGCAAAGACCACACAGATGGAGACGAGGACGTCCACCGAGGAGGCCATCCTGGAGGTGAAGACATGAGAGCTGTTGTAGGGTGAGGGTGCATGGGTTGCTCAGAGCAGAGCTGAATGCGCCATTGATGGGACAAAGGTCTATGGGGCAGTCAGCAGTGGCAGAGATGGCAGGGTCAATTTAGGGATGAGGGTGCCTGGGATTTGGCAGCAGAGGTTGTACAGGTCTCAGGCAGGATAAAGGTTGGTGGGACGAGGATGTGTGGGGGAGGCTGGGGCCTGCTGAGCCTGAGGAGGTCCCATTTCGCTGGCTTAGGGAGCAGAGGAACAGTTTCTATCCCCCATTTATAAAGCAAGAGTGTGTCAGGGTTCAAATCCAGCTCCCACCACCCCAAACAACAGAGAAATGGAGGCAGGGTAGGATGTGCAGGGTAGGACATGCAGGGTGGAGGGACTCACAGTGCAGCCTCAGACAGCTGCTCCTTGGTGAGGTTCAAGGGGTGGTTGAGTGTGGTGATGCTGTGGGCATGGCGGGCCGGGCCTGGGGGCAGGTGAGCACGGAGGATTGCGTTGCTGGCTCGGTTGACAAAGGCCACCATGGAGTGCCAGCCTTTGTTGTTGAACCAGATCTGGGTGGGGGTCAAGGTCATAGGGTCAGAGCAATGGGGTTGGACCTTGCTGTGACAAGACGCCCACCTGCCCCCCCAGTTCCCACCTTGAGACTGTCCTGAGCATCCAGGCTGTGAGCCCAGGCTGTGAGGTTTTTCAGGACACGGTCGAGGGCCCCGCCAGGCAGGGGACTCAGCAGCGCCCACAACTCCTCCACTGAGCGGCCCAACTCTTGGCCCGAGGGCAGGCCTGGGTCTCGGCCCCCCAGTGAGAAGCCTCCATACCTGTGGGGCCGTGCAGGCAGGGAAGGGGAGCTGAGGGCCGGGGGGCCGGGAGAGCTCCCAGGGGGGCAGGCAGAGGGCATGGGAGTGGAACTGGGGCAGGGGACCCCAAGCTAGACCCCTCCTCACCTGACCTCATTCACCCACTTCTTAGTCTTCAGGCTGTGGGAGAAATGGACAGAGACACAGGCAGACAGGGATGTGGGACAGAGAGAGAGATGGTGAGAGGAGAGCGCAGAGTCAAGGGTGGACAAAAACAGGAAAGAAAGCCGGGCGCGGTGGCTCCTGCCTGTAATCCCAACACTTTGGGAGGCCAAGGCGGGTGGATCACCTGAGGTCAGGAGTTCGAAACCAGCCTGGCAACACGGTGAAACCCCATCTCTACTGAAAATACAAAAATTAGCCGGGAGTGGTGGTGGGCACCTGTAATCCCAGCTACTCGGGAGGCTGAGGCAGGAGAATTGCTTGAAACTGGGAGATGGAGGTTGCAGTGAGCTGAGATCACACCTCTGCACTCCAGCCTGGGCAACAGAGGGAGACTCCATCTCAAAAAAAAAAAATAAAAGAGGAAAGGAAGGTACGCGAGACTCCCAGCCCGGAGCCCCAAGCTGGGCATCCAACCCCTCCACTTCCTCCTCCAGGACCACACCAGCCCCAGCAACCCAAGGACCCATGCTATAGCCAGGGAAACTGAGTCCCAGGGCATGGCTCACCCCTGGCGCACCAGGCGCGGGTAGGTCTTGACCAGGAAGTCAGACAGGTTCCGGCCTGTCAGGTTCTGAACCACTTCCCCAGAGCCGGTCACTGCCTGGGGCGGAGGGGGACCACCAGCTGCAGCCGGGCAGTCGGGCAGCAGGCGCCGGGCACCGGGCCGGCTACACTGGCAGGCTGGGGACGGAGACTCTGGGGTCCAGTTGCCACTGGCCAAGACCTTGGCCACTTCAGCAGGAACTTCTGGCGCCGAGAACCTGCAGACAATGGGCTGTGCACACTCAAGGGCACTGCAGGGTCAAGGTGAAGGTCTGTGGGCACCCAGCTTCTGGGGGCTCCTGGAGCCACAGAGGCTCCCAGCTCCCAGGTGGGCACAGGGGATGCTCCAGGTGCACCCGAGGCTCCCTGGCCAGGGACCAGATGGGAAAACTGAGGCCAGAGAGGGGAAAGGTCCAGGACAACAAGATGCCCTCACCTGTGGGAGCTGTGCTGCACAGGGGGCTCCTCCAGTCCTGCCTCCTCCAGCAGCGCCTCGAGCAGCCGGGCACGTCCAGGGTCCCCTGGGGCGTCCTCACTGTGTGTGAGGGGAGATGTAGGGTCAGGGCTGTACCCCCAGGTCCCTAGTCTTCCTGCCACCAGCCCCTTCCTTCTGCACCCACCTGAAGAAGGACACCTGAGCACCGTACATGGTGGGACTGAGCCGCAGAGCCGGGTAGTGCCCGAAAGGAGGCACGATGAGGCTGAACACGAGGGCCAGGCCCACAAAGAGGGCAGGCAGCACGATCTGGGGGACCAGCCCATCAGCTGCTGCTTCCATCCACCCTCCAGGCTTGCTTGCACCTGTCCCTGCTCCTGCTCTACAACCACCCATGGCTCCCCAGTGCCCTCAATAAATGTGCTTTGGGTTGGGAATACACACGGGGGTAAGGGTTTGGATTAGGCCACTGAGTGGACGGCCAGGGTAGGGAACTCAGGGACTCCCATGCGACTCCCTGGTGCTAGCCCTCCTCACCTGGGCGAACAGGCCGCGGCGGCTGCGGCGGGCAAGCAGAAAGCGCTTGAGAAGCAGGGCCTGGAGCTGCTGGAGGGTCAGTGCCCAGCCCTGTACCCGGCCCACGGCGTCTGGCCCAGAGCCCTGGTCAGTCTCTGGGGCTGACCCAGCTGTGAGGGATGAGAGGGTCAGTGCTCACGCTGCTGTTGGGGGGTGGCTGGGAGGACCCCAGGGCCACTGGGAAGGACTTACCTGGTTCCCCGTTCTCCAGCGCTGTCTCCTCTGGCGGCATCTTGAGCCGCAGGGTTACGTCTAGGCCAGCAATGCCTGTGCATAGGTGCTGCCTGCAGCTGCCATCTACAGGGCCATCAGGGGTCAGGGTCAAAGTTGAGGGTCACGGGTTGGGGGATCAGGAATCAGGTATAGGGGTAAAGGCTATGCCTTGGCCCAGACTAAGCCAGGGATGGGGACCTGGCCTCTGGTCCCACTCTGGACTGGGGTCAGGGGTCAGGGAGCTGCGGCCGCACCCTCCATATCTGTGTCCGCAGCACACTCCTCCACCACCTTCAGGAAGATCTGGGGAGACAAGCAGGGGCTCAGAGACTGGACACCGACAGGGAGAACTGGGGGCTTGTGAGCCCCCCACCCCTCCTACACCATGGGTCCCCCAGGCCTTCCCAAGGGACATCTGAGCCACCAGAGCTCCTCATGTGCCATGCCTCCTCCCTGAATGTCCTTGCTGCTCGTAAACACACTATTCATCCTTCAAAACACCACCTCCTCCAGGCAGCCCTCCTCCTGGCCCCACCTCACCACCACCCAGGCCTCACACCTCCTCGAGGCTGGTGTCGGAGATCCCGTAGCCAGTGAGCCTCAGCTCCGCCAGCCGCGTGTCTAGCTCTTGGAAGAGTGTGGCGAAGCTGCCGTCATGGGCACCCGTGTAGGGCAGCACCAGCACCAGCTCGTGTGGCAGCTCCTCCACCAGCCGTGCCCCGGGCACCCAGTGCTGTACCAGGGCCAGCAGCTGAGGAGTGCCTGTGTGGACAAAGGGGTGCTTCAGGGAGCCCCAGCTCACACCCCACCCCAGTCTCCCTGGGGAAGAGGCATTGGTGACCTGTGAGGGGACTGTCCCGGCAGACAGAGATCAGGGTTAAGAACGTAGGCCAGGTGCGGCCGGGCGCAGTGGCTCACGCCTGTAACCCCAGCACTTTGGAGGTTGAGGCAGGCAGATCACCTGAGGTCAGGAGTTTGAGACCAGCCTGACCAACATGGTGAAACCCCATTTCTACCAAAAATGCAAAAATTAGCCAGGCATGGTGGAACCCACCTGTAATCCCAGTTACTCGAGTGGCTGAGGGAGGAGAAATGCTTGAACCCAGGAGGCAGAGGCTGCAGTGAGCCGAGATCACACCACTGCACTCCAGCCTGGGCGACAGAGCAAGACTCAGAAACAAACAAAAAGAGATCTTGAGGGCAGTGCTGGACCTAGTGTTGGAGGTCAGGGGTAGGTTTGTCTCTGGGCTCAGCCCTGGTTGGGTTAAAGGTGGGGTCAGTGTTCAAGTTCGTCTCATGGTTCCGGCTCAGCCCAGGGATGGGGGCATCATCTCAGGTTCTCAAGTGCTCTCCTGCTCCTCCCCTTCTCCTCCCCCTCCTCTCCCTCCTACTCCTCCCCCTTCTCCTCCCCCTCCCCCTTACTGCTCCCCTCTTATTCCTCCCCTTCTTCTCCCCCTCCTCCTTCTCCTCCCCTCCTCCTTCTCCTCCTCTCCCTCCTACTCCTCCCCTTCCTCTCCCTCCCCTCCTCCTCCTCTCCCTCCTACTCCTCCCCTTCTCCTCCCCCTCCTCTCCCTCCTACTCCTCCCCTTCTCCTCCCCCTCCTCTCCCTCCCTCTCCTCCTCCCCCTCCTACTCCTCCCCTTCTGCTCCCCTCCTACTCCTCCCTCCTCCTCTACCTCCCCCTCCTCCCTCCTCCTCTACCTCCCCCTCCTCCTCTCCCTCCCCCCTCCTCTCCCTCCCCCTCCTCCTCCCCCTCCTACTCCTCCCCTTCTGCTCGCCTCCTACTCCTCCCCTTCTCCTCCCCCTCCTCCTCTCCCTCCCCCTCCTCCTCCCCCTCCTACTCCTCCCCTTCTGCTCCCCTCCTACTCCTCGCCTTCCCCTCCCCCTCCTCTCCCTCCTACTCCTCCCCCTTCTCCTCCCCCTCCTCTCCCTCCTCCTCTCCCTCCTACTCCTCCCCCTTCTCCTCCCCCTACCCCTTACTCCTCCCCTCTTATTCCTCCCCTTCTTCTCCCCCTCCTCCTTCTCCTCCCCTCCTCTTTCTCCTCCCCCTCCTCCTTCTCCTCCTCTCCCTCCCACTCCTCCCCTTCCTCTCCCTCCCCCTCCTCCTCCTCTCCCTCCTACTCCTCCCCTTCTCCTCCCCCTCCTCTCCCTCCCCCTCCTCCTCACCCTCCTACTCCTCCCCTTCTGCTCCCCTCCTACTCCTCCCCTTCTGCTCCCCTCCTACTCCTCCCCTTCTCCTCCCTCCTCCTCTCCCTCCCCCTCCTCCTCTCCCTCCCCCTCCTCCTCCCCCTCCTACTCCTCCCCTTCTGCTCCCCTCCTACTCCTCCCCTTCTCCTCCCTCCTCCTCTCCCTCCCCCTCCTCCTCTCCCTCCCCCTCCTCCTCCCCCTCCTACTCCTCCCCTTCTGCTCCCCTCCTACTCCTCCCCTTCTCCTCCCCTCCTCCTCTCCCTCCCCCTCCTCCTCCCCCTCCTACTCCTCCCTTCTCCTCCCCCTCCTCCTCTCCCTCCCCCTCCTCCTCTCCCTCCTACTCCTCCCCTTCTCCTCCCCCTCCCCCTCTTACTCCTCCCCCTCCTCCTCCCCCTCCTCCTCTGCCGCTTCCTCCCCCTCCCCCTCCTCTTCCCCCTCCCCCTCCTCCTCCTCAAGTTAAGGCACAGCCACCCCACTGCCCACCCGCCTTGGGTCTCCCACCCCGGCCCTCACCGACTCTGCTGCCCTGGCTGCCATTCTTCTTTTCCTGCCCAGTGTCCACACTGCCCTCCATGTCAGTGTCAGCCTGCGGGCAGAGAGGCACCAAGTGGCTTGGCCTTCAGGGCTGAACAGAGTCCCGGGGGTCAGGGGTCAGGAGAAGGCCGGTCCCCACCTTCTCATTGGTGGTCAGGGGCAGGCGGGCCTTCACCAGCGTCAGGTAGTAGCCAGAGCCCAGGTGACGGCGCAGGAAGAGTGGGGAGCCACAGCAGCACAAGCGGCCGCCTGCCACCACGGCCACACGGTCTCCCAGCAGCTCTGCCTCATCCAGGTGGTGGGTGGAGAGGATCAGCGTGCGACCTAGGCACGGGGGACCAACCCACAACTACCATCAGGCCACCAGGTCTTTGCCCGAGCTGGGGCCTCTGCCAGGAGTTGTCTGCCCCATGAAGCAAACTCCTATTCATCCCTCAAAACCTCATCCCCAGAACCTCCTTGTCGGAAACCTTTTCTGGCCCTTCAGGCAGAATCCACGGGTACCTCTGGCTACCCCCAATGCTTACTGTCTCGGTATTTGAGCAGCAGCCCCTAAATGCCATAGCAACAAGTGGGGTCCACATGTAGCAAACTCCTACTCATTCCTCAAAGCCCCATCCCCAGCACTTCCTTGTCAGAAGCCTTTTCTGGCCCCTCGAGCAGAATCCCCAGCTCTTACCTTCTCGGTATTTGAGCAGCAGCTCCCAAATACCGCGGCGGGAAGCAGGATCCACGCCAGCCGTAGGCTCGTCCAGGATAACAACTTGGGAGCCGCCCACAAAGGCAATGGCCACGGACAGCTTCCGTTGCATCCCACCTGGTAGAAATGGGGAAGGGACCTCAGTGTGTCGCACCCAGCCTTGGGCAAGGTTGCCTACCCACGTGGACCTCAGTACCCGGCTTCCCCCTGCCTTCAGGATGAATCCCCAGGCCCCTCCCTGTGAGGTGACCTCCCTTGGGGATGGGCTCACCAGAGAGGTGGCGAGTCTGCACACTCTGCTTGGAGACCAGCCCCACATCCTGCAGCAGACGGTCCTGCTCGGGGCCCACCACAGCGGCACTCAGACCCTTCAGCCGCCCGTAGAACCAGACGTGCTCGTCCACGGTCAGCCTGCGGTGGCCAGTGCACAGATCAGAGTGACCCACATGGCAGGCAGAGTCCCAGAGGGCGTCCAGTCCCTTCCCACCGCTGCACTCTGGGCCTGCCGAGACGCACATGTCAAACAGCACGTTGTACTGAGGACAGACGCCCAGGTGGGGCCGGATGGCGGCCATGCTGGAGCGGACGTCGTGGCCCAGGATGAAGGCAGAGCCACCACTGGGTGGGAAGAGGCCACTCAAGATGGACCTGTGGATAGAGGGGTCTTAGAGCAGCCCCCTTCACAGAGTGCACCGGCAGTTACAGAGCATCTATTTTTAATTTCTATTTTTTAAAAATTTTAATTATTTATTATTATTATTTTTTTTTTTGAGACGGAATTTCACTCTGTTGCCCAGGCTGGAGTGCAGCGGCGCGATCTCGGCTCACTGCAAGCTCCACCTCCAGGGTTCAAGCCATTCTCCTGCCTCAGCCTCCCGAGTAGCTGGGACTACAGGAGCCCGCCACCATCACACCCGGCTAATTTTTGTATTTTTAGTAGAGATGGTTTTGCCATATTGGCCAGGCTGTGTCTCAAACTCTGACCTCAGGCAATCCTCCCACCTCGGCTTGCCAAAGTGCTGGGATTACAGGCGTGAGCCACCACTCCCAGCCTATTTATTTTGAGACAGGGTCTCACTCCGTTGCCCAAGCTGGAGTGCAGTGGCGCCATTACTGCTCACAGGGAGGGACTGGTCAGGGGGCTCACAGGGAGCTCACAGGGAGGAAGTGGTGGGGGGCTCACAGGGAGGGAGTGGTTTGGGTGGCTCACAGGGAGGGAGTGGTTTGAGGGGCTCACAGGGAGGGAGTGGTCCGGGGAGGCTCACAGGGAGGGAGTGGTTGGGGGGTTCACGGGGAGGGAGTGGTCGGGGGGTTCATGGGGAGGGAGCGGTGGGGGGCCTCACGGGGAGGGAGCGGTGGGGGGCTCACAGGGAGGGAGTGGGGGGGTTCACGGGGAGTGGTGGGGGCAGCTCACAGGGAGGGAGTGGTCCGGGGGGCTCACAGGGAGGGAGCAGTGGGGGGACTCACAGGGAGGGAGTGGTGGGGGGAACTCACGGGGAGGGAGTGGTTGGGGGGACTCATGGGGAAGGAGCGGTGGGGGGCCTCACGGGGAGGGAGCGGTGGGGGGCCTCACGGGGAGGGAGCGGTGGGGGGCTCACGGGGAGGGAGTGGTTGGGGGCTCACGGGGAGGGAGTGGTTGGGGGCTCACGGGGAGGGAGTGGGGGGGTTCACGGGGAGTGGTGGGGGGCCTCACGGGGAGGGAGCGGTGGGGGGTTCACGGGGAGGGAGTGGTTGGGGGGACTCACAGGGAGGGAGTGGTTGGGGGGTTCACGGGGAGGGAGCGGTGGGGGGTTCACGGGGAGGGAGCGGTGGGGGGTTCACGGGGAGGGAGTGGTCGGGGGGCTCACAGGGAGGGAGTGGTGGGGGGGCTCACGGGGAGGGAGTGGGGGGGTTCACGGGGAGTGGTGGGGGCGGCTCACAGGGAGGGAGTGGTCCGGGGGGGCTCACAGGGAGGAAGCAGTGGGGGGACTCACAGGGAGGGAGTGGTGGGGGGGCTCACAGGGAGGGAGTGGGGGGGTTCACGGGGAGTGGTGGGGGCAGCTCACAGGGAGGGAGTGGTCCGGGGGGGCTCACAGGGAGGGAGTGGTCCGGGGGGGCTCACAGGGAGGGAGCGGTGGGGGGCTCACGGGGAGGGAGTGGGGGGGTTCATGGGGAGTGGTGGGGGCAGCTCACAGGGAGGGAGTGGTGGAGGGACTCACAGGGAGGGAATGGTGGGGAGCTCACGGGGAGGGAGTGGGGGAGCCTCACGGGGCGGGAATGGTGGGGGGCCTCACGGGGAGGGAGTGGTGGGGGGTTCACAGGGAGGGAGTGGTGGGGGCAGCTCACGGGGAGGGAGTGGGGGGGCTCATGGGGAGGGAGTGGTTGGGGGCTCACAGGGAGGGAGTGGTGGGGGGGCTCACGGGGAGGGAGTGGGGGGGTTCACGGGGAGTGGTGGGGGCAGCTCACAGGGAGGGAGTGGTCCGGGGGGGCTCACAGGGAGGGAGTGGTCCGGGGGGGCTCACAGGGAGGGAGCGGTGGGGGGCTCACGGGGAGGGAGTGGGGGGGTTCATGGGGAGTGGTGGGGGCAGCTCACAGGGAGGGAGTGGTGGAGGGACTCACAGGGAGGGAATGGTGGGGAGCTCACGGGGAGGGAGTGGGGGAGCCTCACGGGGCGGGAATGGTGGGGGGCCTCACGGGGAGGGAGTGGTGGGGGGTTCACAGGGAGGGAGTGGTGGGGGCAGCTCACGGGGAGGGAGTGGGCGGGCCTCACGGGGAGGGAGTGGTTGGGGGGCTCACGGGGAGGGAGTGGTGGGGGTGCTCACAGGGAGGAAGTGGTGGGGGCAGCTCACGGGGAGGGAGTGGGGGGGCTCATGGGGAGGGAGTGGTTGGGGGCTCACAGGGAGGGAGTGGTCGGGGGGCTCACAGGGTGGTGGTCTTGCCGGCCCCGTTGTGGCCCAGGAAGGCGGTGATGTGGCCCTGGTAGAAGTCCAGGCTGAGCCCCCGCAGGGCTGGCTGCGGGCTGCCAGGAAAGCGCTTCTCCAGGCCGCGAACGGAGACACCAGGACTCAGGCCGGGCGGTGCCTCTTCTACCAGCACTGCAGAGACGGGGCGGACTCAGCCATGGAGGTCATGGGGGTCCTGGGGCCTGCAAGTCCCTCAGAGCTGGGCTGTGGAATCCGGGACCTACTGGGCCGGGGCCTATAAAAGCTGGGGGAGCTTGGGGACCGCAGTGTCTTCAGGGCAGGTGTGAGGGTTGGGGTGTCCAGGTCATTGTCATTGGCATCTGTGGAATCTCGTTTTGGGGGGAAACTGGGCATATGTGGACAACCAGCTATTAAGCCTCGTAGGGCCTCACCCTTTGGGTCCAGCGGGGTGGGGCAAGGGGCTGGACTCTTGGGGGGCCGAGGTCCACACCAGTAGCTCCTCCGAAAAGGAAAATTCCATGGTTCAGGGATCCCGTACTGGCCTGCGGGGAGGGGCGTGGGTTATTGCTTAGCCCACCCCCCAGGAGTGTACCAGGCTTTTTTTTTGGTTGTTTTTTTTGTTTGTTTGTTTGTTTTGAGACGGAGTCTCGCTCTGTTGCCCAGGCTGGAGTGCAGTGGCACGATTTTGACTCGCTGCAAGCTCCGCCTCCCCGGTTCACGTCATTCTCCTGCCTCAGCCTCCTGAGTAGCTGGGACTACAGGCGCCCGCCACCACGCCCGGCTAATTTTTTGTATTTTTAGGAGAGACGGGGTTTCACCGTGTTAGCCAGGATGGTCTCCATCTCCTGACCTCGTGATCTGCCCACCTCCGCCTCCCAAAGTGCTGAGAAAGCAGGCGTGAGCCACCGTGCCCGGCCTTGTTTTTTTTTTTTTTTTTTTTTTTTTTTTGAGACTGAGTTTCACTCTTGTTGCCCAGGCTGGAGTGCAGTGGCGCGATCTAGACTCACCGCAACCTCCGCCTCCGGGATTCAAGCATTTCTCCTGCCTCTGCCTTCCAAGTAGCTAGGAAACAGGCACCCGCCACCACACCCAGCTAATTTTGTATTTTTAGTAGAGACGGGGTTTCTCCCTGTTGGTCAGGCTGGTCTTGAAATCCCGACCTCAGATGACCCGCCCGCCTCGTCCTCCCAAAGTGCTGGGATTACAGGCGTGAGCCACCACGCCCAGCCAGCTTTCTTTCTTTCTTTCTTTTTTTTAAAGAGATGGAGGTCTCACTCTGTTGCCCAGGCTGGTGCGATCACGGCTCACAGCAGCCTCAACCTCCTGGGCTCAAGTGATCCTCCCAACCCATCCTCCCGAGTAGCTGGGACTACAGGAGCGTGCCACCACGCCCAGCGTGCCACCACGCCCAGCTAACTTTTTGTACTGATGAGGTCTCACTACATTGCCCAGCCTGGTCTCAAACTCCTGGGCTCAAGCGATTCTCCTGCCTTGGCCTCCCAAAGTGCTGGGATTACAAGCGTGAGCCACAGCGCCCGGCGACTGTGCCAGCTTCTGGCCATACACCTGGAATCAGGGCGTCCAGGTATGAGGCGGCCAAGAAACCCCGCCCACCTGCCTCAGGCCCCGCCCCTCCAATGCAGCCACCTGCATGCGTGTGCCAGGAAGCCCCGCCTTCTCTCCAAGGGAATAAGCTGCCCCCCACCCCCAAACGGCCTGGAGGCCACACCCCTAGCTCAGCCTCCCGCAAAGCAGGTGCGACCCGGCCCGGAGCCCCGCCCCCTACGGCCCACCTGGGCACACAGCTTCCAGGTACCAGGTGGCGAGGCCGTAGAGCGCCGCGTCCAACAGCAGAAGGCCAGAGACCTGGGCCAGGCTGAAGACGTCTGCCGTAGGCCGGGTCCCCACGTTGTGCCACTGCGCGCCCTCGCCCTGCTCCTCCAGCAGAGCCAGGCTCTCGCAGCCGAAGCCGAAGGCCACGGGCGACAACAGGCTCTGCGGAAAAGCGGGCGGTCAGTGAGCGGCCGAAGCGGGGGGCGTCCCCCATCCACGCCCGACCCGGCTCTCACCGCGGCCACGCGGCCACCCGCGGGCAGCCGGTCCCGCCAAGCCACACACAGCACGTAGGGCAGGTAGAGGGAGAAGTAGGCCAGGCCGCCACAGGCCGCAGCCAGGTTGGCGCGGGAGAAGAAGGCGCTGAGCAGGAAGCTCTGGGTCACCGTGGCCACCGCGAAGGCTGCCAAGAACAGGAAGACCACGCCCGGGTGGCTGTAGGGGAGGATGTCCCCCAGCTGTGGGAGGCAACGGGTGCTTAGGGTGCAGCTCCTGGATTGGCCTGGGGGTGCGCACCCACGTGGGGCCGCCCCCGCCTGTCACCCTCCAGCGCACCCATTCTGCAGCCGGGCAGGCCGAGGCGCGCCCACCTTGAGCACCAGAACCAGCAGCGCGGCGCTGAGCAGGAAGGGCCCGAGGCAGCTGAGGAACCAGCCTAGCCAGAGCACCGCGCGGCTGAGCCCCATGGCGCGCATGGTGTCCCGCAGCCGCGTCTCCTTCTCCCGCACCACGGCCTTCACTGTCAGTGTCACGGAGTAGATCCAGGCCAGCGTCAGGAAGAGCGGCAGCGACCGGCTCAGCACACGCAGGAACCTGGGGTGGGGACGGCTGGGGTGGAGGCTGGAGACCCTCCGCAGACCCCCCCTCCGCCCACCATCTGGCACGACTGGTTCGTGTCCCGGGATCTCAAGGCGGGAAGATTTGCCTCCCTGTTCCTTGGACCCTGATCCAGCCAGCCTTTGGCTCTCAGGCATCAGTGCAGGCCACGCTGTCCCTGCGCCGGGGGCCCCCAGACCCTCAGAGTCCCCCCCCCCCCACCAGACCCTCAGAGTCCCCTGCTCCTCCCGCTGCAGCAGGTCACGTGGAGTGGTGTAAAGGTGCAAAGTTCGCAGCCTGGACCGCAGGAAGGTTCCCAACAGAGCCTGGGCCCACCCCCACACCCGGGACCTTCCCGCCGCGGGGAAGAGCGGGGAGGGGTGCCAGAGCTCACACGTCGTCCACATAGCATGGATAGGGCATCTGCTGCAGGTAGAGGCCGGCCCGGGGGTTGGCGCCGCTGAGCACGCGGACGGCTGCACGCTCCACCAGGTCCTGCAGGTACACGAAGCCGCCCCACACGTAGCGCAGGTCGGTCAGGGGGTCCGCGGCTGGGCCAGGGTCCCAAAACCTGCGAGAGGGGCATGGTGGCCGGTTGTAGGGAAGGGCTAGACACTCCCGGGGCCCCACCCTGAATAACTTTTTTCTTAGGCAGGGTCTTGCTCTGTCGCCCAGGCTGGAGTGAAGAGCTGCAATCATAGCTCGCTGCAGCCTTGACCTCCCGGGATCAAACGATCCCCCCAGCTCGGCCTCCCAAGTCGCCTGGCTAATTTTATTTATTTATTCATTTGTTTGAGACGGAGTCTCGCTCTATCGCCCAGGCTGGAGGGCAGTGGCGCCATCTCGGCTCACTGCAACCTCCGCCTCCCGGGTTCAAGCGATTCTCCTGCCTCAGCCTCCTGGGTAGCTGGGACTACAGGCGCGTGCTACCATGCCCGGCTAATTTTTTGTACTTTTTTTTTTTAGTAGAGGCAGGGTTTCACCGAGTTAGTCTGGGTGGTCTTGATCTCCTGACCTCGTGATCCGCCCGCCTCGGCCTCCCAAAGTGCTGGGATTACAGGCGTGAGCCACCGTGCCCGGCCTCACCTGGCTAATTTTTAAAGATATTTTCGTGAGGTTGGTGGGGGAGGGGGGCGGGGGGGAGGCGGTCTCACTATGTTGCCCAGGCTAGTCTCGAATACCTGTCCTCAAGAGATTCTCCCACTTTGGCCTCCCAAAGTTCTGAGATAACAGGCAGGATCTCCTGCGCTCAGCACCCGGTACAATTTTAGCTCCACGCTTATTCCGGGGACCTAATAATACACCTGGCTCCGCCCACCATTGCCCGCAACCTATACCTGCTCTCATCTTATCTCAGGCCCATGGCCACGCCCCTCATGCACCTAGGCCCCGCCCATCACGGGCCCCTATTGGTCTAAAGAGCCCCGGGCTCTGGCTACCATACCACTGTTGATACAGCCCAGATCCCGTCTATCATGGTCTCCAATAGGCTGAATGCTGCCTGGCCCCACCCACCACGCTCTTGGCCCCGCCCAGTCCCTCCTCCCCCCGCCCCCTCCCTCGCCTGACCTATCCCTGATCTTATTGGTCCTCGTGACCACGTCAATGTCCATGCGGATTTTGATGCGCACGTGGCCGGGGCCCAGGTCTGGGGTTGGGTGCTCTGTGGGGTCTGAAGAGTCCTCAGGTCCCAAGAAGACGACGCCGGCCCAGAATCGATGTTCCGCGAGCAGTTGCAGGGCCCGCGACACCAGGGCTGCCTCTGAGGGTGCCGCCTCCAGCTTGTCCAAGGACAGGCACTGTGGGATGCGGGGGTGAGTCCTAGGCGCTGGGGTCCGCCTGCTTCCTAGACCACTCCGCTCCTCCCCCTGGACCTCGGGGCTGGGCCATGTTTTCCCCTCGTAGGCCCACGGCCGGCTCCCTCCTGAGATCTCTACAAATCCCAGGCTCTTACTAGGGCCGGGCCCGCCTCCCCCTGGGAACACCAGGGTGGGAACACTAGGATGGGACCTGCCCTCCCCACTGAAACAGACCCCGCAGGTGGACGGGCCCTCACCTCCGTCACTCGGCCCAGCGTGCCCACCAGGCGCCCCACATCAGCGTGTGCGTCCTGCCAGCTGTAGCCACCGCTCCCAGGGTCCAGAAAGGATCGCAGGGCCTCCATGTGGTCCCGGCCTCCAGGTCTGGGCTGCCTTCTTCCTTCATCCTGCATCTGCAGGAGCCGCTGGGGGGCGCAGGTGAAAGTGAGAGTCTGGGTCGGGCACAGTGGCTCATGCCTGTAATCCCAGCACTTTGGGAGGCGAGGCGGGTGGATCACCTGAGGTCAGGAGTTCGAGACCAGCCTGGCCAACATGGTGAAAGCCCATCTCTACTAAAAATACAAAAATTAGCCGGGAGTGGTGGCGCATGTCTGTAATCCCAGTTACTGGCGAGGCTGAAGCAGGAGAATTGCTTGAATCCAGGAGGCGGAGGTTGCAGTGAGCCAAGATCTTGCCACTGCAGTCCAGCCTGGGCAACAGAGTGAGACTCCATCTCTTAAAAAAAAAAAAAAAAAAAAAAAAGCAGGGCAGTTCACGCCTGTAATCCCAGCACTTTGGGAGGCTGAGGTGGGTGGATCACGAGGTCAGGAGATCGAGACCATCCTGGCTAACATGGTTAAACCCCGTCTCTACTAAAAATAAAAAAAAAAAATCATCCGGGCGTGGTGGTGGGCGCCTGTAGTCCCAGCTACTCAGAGGGTGAGACAGGAGAATCGCTTGAACCCGGGAGGTGGAGGTTGCAGTGAGTCAAGATCACGCCACTGCACTCCAGCTTGGGCGACAGAGCAAGACTCCATCTCAAAAAAAAAAAAAAAAAAAAGTGGGGGTCTGCACGGAGCCCACCTTCCCATCCACTGGGCCTGTCTACCCTCCTCACCGGGGAGCCACATCCCACCTCCCCAGCACCCCCGCACACCTGCAGCATGGCCACATTGGAACTGTCGTTCATGAAGGTGAAGATCCGGGGTCCCAGCATCTCCCACACCTCCCGGACATCCCTCAGCAGGGCGAGCTCCTCGAAGGTCCGGTTCACCTGTGGACAGCACCCCCTCCACTGATGACCCTCTCCTCCTCTGAGGACCCCTGCCCACCCCCTGCCCCCTCTGCCTTGCTCCTGCATGTGCCTCTGATCCTCCGCACATGCTGATCCCCCTCCATCGGCTAACTCCTACTTCTTCAAACAGTTTCCGTGACCCTCCGGCCTGGCCCTGGCCCACCCGGACTGAGGGTACTGGATGGGCTCTGGCCACCACCCTCCCACCCCAGCATCCAGGCTGCCCCCACCTGGGCCATGAGCTTCCGGGTAAAAGGTGTATCTGGTGCAAAGAGTAGCTTCCCGAGGATCAGAGGCTTCAGGCGTCTCCAGAGCAGGCGGGACAGCGGGTGGCTGTCCAGGGCTCCAATCAGCTCCGAGCAGGCGGGGCCTGGGATGGGGGTGCCATGAGGCCCTGCCCCCCTGCCCGGAGTTCCACTTCCCAAGAGGGGAAACCGAGGTCAGTCACTCACTCAGGCTGCTGTCTGGCAGGGCCGATTCTGGCTCCTGCCCCACCAGCTCCATCAGGTCACTAGCCTCGTACCAGTTGAGGGAGGGGTCCACTGTGCTGCTTGGTCCCCTGGCACTGCAGAGGGCCTCTGACAGCAACTCCAGGGGGCCGCTGGTCCCTCGGGGTCTCTGCAGCAGTGCCCGAAGCTCCACCAGGCTGTGCAGCGCCAGGAGCTAGAGAGAGGTTACCAGACGGAGCTGGCAATGATCCCACCTCCAAGCCCTAACGAGGGCAGGGCACTGGGCCAGGGGCAGCCTCTCCCTCTCGCTGTCTAATTCTCCTGAAAACCCACCCAAGGGAAGTGCCCGGGCTGCCCCAGACCCTCCCGGCGCAGGCTGCCTGCCAACATTGCCTCCATGGGGGTTGAGGATGAGTGGGACCTCGTACCTCCTGGGCCAGGTCCTCAGCTGCCTCCAACAAGCTGTGCAAGGGCTCCTGGGCTTGGCCCAGTGCCAACCCCAGGGATTCCTGGGGAGAAAGACCACAAGGGTGACAATGACTTTGAGCACTCACTAGGGGTCCAGCGCTCTGGCCAGTTCCCAGGCAGACCATACTATCATAGCCCCCACTTTACAAATAGGGAAACTGAGGCTCTGAGAGGCAAAGGGACTCATTCGAGATCTCACAGACGAGTCTTCGTCACTGGGTCAGACACACTCTGGGGGCCCAGAAAGGACAAGCAGCATCACCGCAGGGACCAGGGACAGCCTGGATGCCTGGAACGGGAGGTCCTTGGCCCGGGGTGGGGCAGTGCCAGGACATCCCCAGTGCAGTGTCCCAGGAAGTCAGCGCGGTCCCGCCCCGACACCCTACCGTGCGCAGCAGTGACGTCAGCAGCTCCGCGACATCCAGCATAGGTGGTTCCAGTGGAGACTGCTTGGTTGGTTGAGGCTGGGCTGGGGGAGGAGCGCACGGGAGCATGGGGCTGGGGGGACGTTGGCCTGAGGCACCCACCCCCACCCTGTGCCCATTTCACGGCCCGGCAAGTTGAGGCTCAGAGCTCAGCCCTGCCAGAGGCCCCCCCGGCCTCCTCACCCGTGCTGCGTGCAGCCCTCAGCATGGCGATCAGCTTCCCTAGGCCAGCCAGCGTCCTGTGGGCACTGGCCCCTCCCAGCACAGTGCGGGCATCGGCTAGCAGCCGGGAGACCCTGGGGACAGAGAGAGGGCAGGAGGCGGGGTTCCGGCCGGCACTGCAGCCCCGAGTTTGCAGGCCAGCCGCACCCACTGCCTCTGGCTCACAGGGAGTCGTTGAAGTTGCTCAGGTGCCCGGGCTCCTCGCCTGGTGTCAGCTGCGGAAAGCAGGTGTTGTTCACATTACAGATGAGACCCTGGAGCCAGGGCACGGTGCCCGCCGATGGCAGTGGCTTGTTTGGGAAGTGGCCTGCGGGGAGACGCCTGGTGCTGAGGCCCTGTGGACTCTGCCTGACTCCACCCCCATCGGGTCGCCCGGCACCGCTTGCATGCCTCCAGCGATGGAGAGCTCACTCCCATGCCATGTATTGGCAGCCTGGTGAAGGCTCCCTGACATGCACGGGGGATTCCTGTGCACGGGTGAGCCATCTGCCTTCCCCTACACACACAAAGTGCCTGGTCCCTGGGGGGGCTCACATTCATGGTGCTCCAGGGGCGGGTGGGAGTGGCGAACAGCCACCAGGATGAAGAAGAGGAAGAGAGGCCACAGCAATTCGACCAGGAGCTGGACCTGGGGGAGAATAGGTGGGAGATGGTGGGGGACAGTGGGGGCTGCCTGCCCACCCGGCCCTGGTCTCACACTGGGGCGTTACCGGCTGTCTCCGGCGATACATGAAATTCTTCCAGAGCAGCAGCATCAGCTGTGTCCAGAAGGCCATGGTGAGACTGGGCAGGGGACGGGACAGAGAGGTCAGGACAACGGTCGGGCTGAAGACGTGCGGTGAGGCTGCGGGCAACTCCCTGCCCCTTTCTGAACCTCATTCCTCTATCCCACAGCGCAGGGTTCCTGGAAGCTCTGATTAGAGCGAGGCAAACAGTAGTCACTTGATAAGGAGGCTCCGCTACCCCAGGGGTGGAGTAAACCAATGGGAGCGCAACCCGCAGCCGTCCTCGCATCTGATTGGCTGCCAGGACTGTCGCTCTGAGCAGGGCTGACAGCTGGGGACTTAAAGACCATCCTCTAATCCTCCAGGGACCGAGTTTGGGCTTAACGCTTTCGTCACCAGGCTCCACCCCAAGCCTCACCTGGAAGCCTCTTCCAGGTCCTGACCCCCAGCCTCCTGCCTGGCCCAGCCCAGGCAAGGATTCCTTTCCCCTCACTGTTCTCCGAAGATAATAGCAACGAATATTGGCAGTGCTGGCCATTTCACACGCCCAGGGGAAGTGCTGGACTATCACCCCACTCTACAGAAGTGGAAACCGAGGCCCAAGAAAGCAAACCCAGGCACCCAGAGAGACAGGCAGTCGCCCAGCTGGAGGCACGACCCCAGCTCTGCCCACACCTTATGTAGCATTGATCGCTCAGAGGGACCGCGGGAGCCAGAGAAAGAGTCAGGCGAAGGGGCTGGGATAGAGACTCCTGGAGTCAGCGATTCCTGATCTCTTTTCCTTGGGCCGGTCCACCTCTGACACAGATGGAGAATCTGACGCTGACAGAGGGGCAGGAAGTTGCTAAAGGTGACCAGGCCGGAACTGGGACCTCAGACCCAGACCCTTACGCCAGGGTTCTTTCCTTTACATCAAGCGGGACTTAGGATCTGGGGGAGTGGGCTCAGTTTCTCCATTTGTAAAACGGGGCAAGGGGGAGTGCAGGAGTTCTAACGGGCAGGGGGCTGCAGGTGTGTGATCGGCAAAGGCCCTCTTAAGGGTCCCAGATGTCCGATGCCCCCCTTGAGAATCAGTGATCAATTCAGCCGTCGTCAACATTCACCGGAAGGAAACGAAGGGTCAGAGGCTGGACCCCCTAATTCCCAGGGAACTTGCATCCCTCCCGGCCCCAACCCCGCATTCTCGAGTCTCGGGCCTTCTTCCCTCTCCGAGTCCTTCTCACCTTCCAGGGGCGCCGCAGCTCTTGCCGCCTTCCCTCCGCCCAGCAGCAGGCAGGGAGCGCGCAGCCCCTTAAGCCAAGTGCGCCGAGCTTGCCCGCGCAGGTAGCAGCGCCGGGGCACGCCCCTGCCTCTGCACGCTGCTATTGGGCGGTCTGCCCGTCACTCACGGGCCTGCTCCGTCGGAGCTGCGCGGGCCAAGGGAGGAGGCGGGATCACAGAAGGGCCTCGCCTAGCCGGGTTTCTTAAAGGGACCGCGCGGCTCTTGCTGCATCACCATAGGGTGGCGGAGTGCCCGGCAGGTCCCAGGCAGGCCGGCCTCCGGGAACGAGGCTGCTCTGTCTTTGGGGAGCCAGGCTGCCTCCCCACGTTGCATAACCGGCTGCAATACCGCAGCTCCGAATTGCAGGAGTTCCCTCTGTCCCCGCTGTCCCCGGGGCTGGCCAGGCTCCCTCTAGTTTAGTCCAGACTCTGGGACTACACTCGTCCGTCTGTAAAGTGGGGGTTCCACTAGATCATTCGTGCATTCATTCATTCCACGAACGCTCCTCGGCTTCTGCAGAGGATGGCAGAAGGGGGAGGGGGCCCCCAACATTCTAGAGTCTCCGATGATAGTGGCTACCCTGATTTTGAGGAAAACCCGTTTCCCACTCTGGAAGAAGAGTTGAAATAAACTCTTCAGGCTGGAGGTGAAGCTGAAATGGGAGCGTGTGGGTCCACAGCTTTGAAGGCGCTGGGGAGAGTGAGAGGCGTGGGGACGGCTCCCGTGGCAGGAGGTGGCATTGCCGTTGGGGCTTTGAGGATAAATAGGAGTTCGCCAACGGGGAGACATCCAGGCTGAGGCCACGAGACGCGCTGTAAAGTAGGGTGCAGCCAAAGCGCATGGGGGGCATTTGAGGGAACTGCCTCCTCTCCAACTGGCCAGGAAGCCCAGCCTCTCCCTCTACCCCAAGTCCCGGCCCTTCAAATCATTCATTCCACCCAGACTCACCTGTGGCTTCAGCTTTTGCTCCTCCTCCCAATGGTGAGGTGGACATTTTCCCCTTGATCCCCCCATCCCCCAAGACCTCCTCTCTCCCCACAAAAGCATCAAAGCAAAGCACGCCCTCATCGACGCCAACTCTCTTGGCCACCTTCTCTTCGTACAGAGGTTTTATTGCGTTTGGTCCACAGTCGTATTTCACATTATCTCACGGAGCAGGGCCCCTGGGCGGGGGGTCCCTGTGCAGTACTTGGCGGGGCATGTGGCCGGGGAAGATGGAGCAGTATAAGCTGGTCAGGCCCAGAAGGGAGGAGGGCTGGGGGCTCCTTAAAACTTATTGAGGGGCTGGGCACGGTGGCTCACACCTGTAATCTCAGCGCTTGGGGAGGCGGAGGCGGGCGGATCACACCTGAGGCCAGGAGTTCGAGACCAGCCTGGCCAACATGGGGAAACCCCGTCTCTACTAAAAATACAAAAATTAGCCGGGCGTGGTGGAGCACCTGCAGTCCTAGCTACTCAGGAGGCTGAGGCTGGAGAATCGCTTGAGCCCGGAAGGTGGAGGTGCAGTGAGCCAAGATGGCGCCACTGCACTCCGGCCTGGGCAACAACCACAACTGAAAAAAAAATCTACTGAGGCCAGAGTGGGTTGGGGCGGGGAGCATGGAGAGGGCGTCAGGCTTAGCCCCAACAACTCAGAATTTCACTTCCTTGTACGGCCCTCACTTTCCCCACCTGGCCCCGGGGCAGGTCTGAGGGTCTGAAGTCTGTTGGTCTGAAGGTCCTAGGGAAATCCAGTCACTTGGGAGCCGGAGATATTTAACATCACGGCCTGGTCCCCTTTCCCAGGGGGCTCATTTCCTAGCACCCTCTCCACTGTCCCTGCCCCACCCCTCGGGAAAAAAATGTATTTTTCTTTTGTGAATACTTCCTGAAACTTGCGGGCATAGAAACCACAAACTGCTCAGCTGACAAAAGGGGGAAGAGGCGAGGCAACCAGAAACCGTCGGGGACCGGTTCCTTCCAAGCTCAGGTCTCTTCTTCCCAGCACAGCCTGAATGTGCCAGCAGGGACCCTCGCCCTACACGTATTGGGATATGGCCTTGACCCCTTCCCCCACAGCCCAGTGGCTCAGTCTTGCGAAGGATCAAGGCAAAGCTCTGCTGCCTGATCCCACGCTGACACTCACAGACCCTTGGTTGACTGGCAGCACTGAACGGGTTAAGAAAAAAAAAAAAAAGATGAAAACACAGAAAAACCCAAAAACCCAGATGGGGAGACGATGTGGGGAGAGAGCGTGCTGGGAGCCTCAGTAGCCGGCCTCCTCCTGGTAGTAAGGGGGATATTCAGGGACCTCCCCCGGGTCCGGGCAGTCGCCGGTGCCCGAGGGAGCCCCATCGGCCACTGTGCCTTGCGGGCAGTACTTGGGGTCATATATCTGCCGGCCCAGGCCGAAGACCTGGCCGCTCTGGTTGGCGCCCTGTGTGTAGCCCATCTGCAGGGACATGGAGGAGTTGTCACACTTGTCGGTTCCCAGCTTGGTATCATAGATGTGCCGCCGGGTCCCGGGAGCCGTCATGCCCACCTGGAGAGGAAGGAGGGGTGGAGCAGGTCATGGTGGAGAGAAGAGGGGACCTTCACTGGGCGCACTGGCTCACGCCTGTCATCCCAGCACTTTGGGAGGCCAAGGTGGGAGGATCACCTGAGCCCAGAGGTGGAGGCTGCAGTGAGCCGAGATTGCACCACTGTGCTCCAGCCTGGACAACAGAGTGAGATCCTATCTCAAAATAAATACATAAATAAAATAAATAAAGACTAAAAAAAAAGAATTGGGTGGACCTTTGGGCAGTCCTTAAGGGAAAATGACACAGGGTGAGGTAGTAACTTCCCTAGAGACCCACAGTCAGGTGGAAATGACAGAGGCTGAAATCCAAGGCGGAGACAGAGAGCGGGGAGGGAAGCCGGAGGTGGTCTAGGGAAGGGGCTGAGACCGAGAGCCGGAGGGAAGCCAGAGGTGGTCTAGGGAAGGGGCTGAGACCGAGAGCCGGAGGGAAGCCAGAGGTGGTCTAGGGAAGAGGCTGAGACCGAGAGCGGGAGGGAAGCCGGAGGTGGTCTAGGGAAGGCGCTGAGACCGAGAGTGGGGAGAGAAGCCAGAGGTGGCCCCGGGGAGGGGCCGAGACCACAGGGTGTAGAGGGGCAGGGAGAGGAGTCGGGGGCACCCGGGCGAGCCCCACCTGGCTGGCGCACTTGTTCGTGCCCATCTGGAGGCTGATGGTCGAGTGGTCCATGGGGGGCAGGATATGGTTCTTGGGGTCATAGAGATGCCTCCTCGTGCCGTACGCGGTCATGCCCGACTGGCTGGCGCATTTGTTGGTGCCCATCTGCAGGGAGGTTCGTGGGAGAGGTCAGACTGCACCCAACAAGCTTCCGGTCCCTCCCTGAAATTGAGGGACTACAGGGCTCCATGCCGCTGTCCCCCAACGCTGCTGTCCCCCAACACCGTGGTCCCCCAACGCCGTGGTCCCTGGGGCTGGGGGAGCTGTCGCCCACCTGCAGCCCGATGACGCACTGGCCAGCCTTCATGGTGGCGTCGTCGAAATTCCGCTCCTGCTTCTCCGAGTACTTGACGCCAATGTCCACCCCGCTCTGCAGCCCTTTAGTCTTGGCCTGGGTGAGGGAAAGGGGCCGGGAGTACCAGCAGAGGGCAGCCAGGGACCCTAGATCCAGGCCCTGGGGGCGGCACAGAGACCAGGCCGCGGCCTGTCCCCTCTGCCTGCCCCGCAGAGCCCCCACAGGCACATCTCTCGGGTGTCTGGGACTCCACACACTCCACACACCCATCATACAGCTGTTTCAGTTTTTTATTTTTATTTTTGAGATGGAGTCTGGCTCTGTCACCCGGGCTGGAGTGCAGTGGTGTGATCTCCGCTCACTGCAACCCCCTCCTCCCGGGTTCAAGCAATTCTCCTGCCTCAGCCTCCCAAGTAGCTAGGATTACAGGCGTGTGCCACCACGCCCGGCTAATTTTTGTATTTTTAGTAGAGACGGGGTTTCACCATGTTGCCAGGCTGGTCTTGAACTCCTGGCCTCAAGTTATCCACCCACCTCAACCTCCGAAAGTGCTGGGATTACAGGCGTGAGCCACCGCGCCCGGCCCATGGGGCTGTTTCATCCCAGCGTGCCTTGCCTTAGGCAACAGCTCAGCTTTCCAGGGCTCAGGCCAAGAATTCTGGGGATGGGGACTTGGTTTTCGCTTCCTCTCTCTCATGTTCCACCACCTCCTCCGACCCAATCCCCGGGCACCATGGCCAGGCCATTGGCTCTGCCCCTCACTGGGATGTCTGCGCCCGGCTCCTCCCTGACCACCATTCCCCACGTGAGGTTACTGGGAGCCACAGAGGCTTCTGAAAACACCATTTGGAGCAGTTACCCCAGGAGAAAACCAGCTCCCCCTTCCTCTAACAGCCCAAGCCAGTTCCAATGTCTAGACCTTGCTGTTCCTTCTACCTGAGACACCGTGTCACAAACACACGCTCCCGGGCCGCACGAGACACCGCGTCCCACCCGCACGAGACACCGCGTCCCACCCACACTCCCGTTCTACACCAGACACCGCGTCCCACCCACGCTCCCCGTCTACACCGGACACCGCGTCCCACCCACGCTCCCCGTCTACACCGGACACCGCGTCCCACCCACGCTCCCCGTCTACACCGGACACCGCGTCCCACCCACGCTCCCCGTCTACACCGGACACCGTCCCACCCACGCTCCCCGTCTACACCGGACACCGCGTCCCACCCACGCGCCCCGTCTACACCGGACACCGCGTCCCACCCACGCGCCCCGTCTACACCGGACACCGCGTCCCACCCACGCGCCCCGTCTACACCGGACACCGCGTCCCACCCACGCTCCCGGTCTACACCGGACACCGTCCCACCCACGCGCCCCGTCTACACCGGACACCGCGTCCCACCCACGCGCCCCGTCTACACCGGACACCGCGTCCCACCCACGCGCCCCGTCTACACCGGACACCGCGTCCCACCCACGCGCCCCGTCTACACCGGACACCGCGTCCCACCCACGCGCCCCGTCTACACCGGACACCGTCCCACCCACGCTCCCGGTCTACACCGGACACCGTGTCCCACCCACGCTCCCCGTCTACACCGGACACCGTCCCACCCACGCTCCCGGTCTACACCGGACACCGTCCCACCCACGCTCCCGGTCTACACCGGACACCGTGTCCCACCCACGCTTCCCGTCTACACCGGACACCGTGTCCCACCCACGCTCCCGGTCTACACCGGACACCGTGTCCCACCCACGCTCCCCGTCTACACCGGACACCGTCCCACCCACGCTCCCCGTCTACACCGGACACCGAGTCCCACCCACGCTCCCGGTCTACACCGGACACCGAGTCCCACCCACGCTCCCCGTCTCCACCGGACAACGAGTCCCACCCACGCTCCCCGTCTACACCGGACACCGAGTCCCACCCACGCTCCCCGTCTACACCGGACACCGAGTCCCACCCACGCTCCCCGTCTTCACCGGACACCGTGTCCCACCCACGCTCCCCGTCTTCACCGGACACCGTGTCCCACCCACGCTCCCGGTCTACACCGGACACCGTCCCACCCACGCTCCCCGTCTACACCGGACACCGTCCCACCCACGCTCCCGGTCTACACCGGACACCGTCCCACCCACGCTCCCCGTCTACACCGGACACCGTCCCACCCACGCTCCCGGTCTACACCGGACACCGTCCCACCCACGCTCCCCGTCTACACCGGACACCGTCCCACCCACGCTCCCGGTCTACACCGGACACCGTCCCACCCACGCTCCCGGTCTACACCGGACACCATGTCCCACCCACGCTCCCCGTCTCCACCGGACACCGTCCCACCCACGCTCCCCGTCTCCACCGGACACCGAGTCCCACCCACGCTCCCGGTCTACACCGGACACCGAGTCCCACCCACGCTCCCCGTCTACACCGGACACCGAGTCCCACCCACGCTCCCCGTCTACACCGGACACCGAGTCCCACCCACGTTCCCGGTCTACACCGGACACCGAGTCCCACCCATGCTCCCGGTCTACACCAGACACGGTCCCACCCACGCTCCCCGTCTATACCAGACACCGTCCCACCCACGCTCCCACCCACGCTCCCCGTCTACACCAGACACCGTGTCCCACCCACGCTCCCCGTCTTCACCGGACACCGTGTCCCACCCACGCTCCCGGTTTCCACCAGACACTGTCCCACCCACGCTCTCGGTCTACACCAGACACCGTGTCCCACCCACGCTCCCCGTCTACACCGGACACCGTCCCACCCACGCTCCCCGTCTACACCAGACACTGAGTCCCACCCACGCTCCCCGTCTACACCGGACACTGAGTCCCACCCACGCTCCCCGTCTACACCGGACACCGTGTCCCATCCACGCTCCCGGTCTACACCAGACACCGTGTCCTATCCACACTCCCGGTCTACACCAGACACCATCCCACCCACGCTCCCCGTCTCCACCAGACACCGTGTCCCACCCACGCTCCCCGTCTACACCAGACACCGTCCCACCCACGCTCCCCGTCTACACCAGACACCGTGTCCCATCCACGCTCCTGGTCTACACCAGACACCATCCCACCCACGCTCCCCGTCTCCACCAGACACCGTGTCCCACCCACGCTCCCCGTCTACACCAGACACCGTGTCCCACCCACGCTCCCCGTCTACACCAGACACCGTGTCCCACCCACGCTCCCCGTCTACACCAGACACCGTCCCACCCACGCTTCCCGTCTACACCAGACACCGTCCCACCCACGCTCCCGGTCTACACCAGACACCGTCCCACCCACGCTCCCCGTCTACACCAGACACCGTCCCACCCACGCTCCCCGTCTACACCAGACACCGTGTCCCACCCACGCTCCCCGTCTACACCAGACACCGTGTCCCACCCACGCTCCCGGTCTACACCAGACACCGTCCCACCCACGCTCCCGGTCTACACCAGACACCGTCCCACCCACGCTCCCGGTCTACACCAGACACCGTCCCACCCACGCTCCCCGTCTACACCAGACACCGTCCCACCCACGCTCCCGGTCTACACCAGACACCGTCCCACCCACGCTCCCGGTCTACACCAGACACCGTCCCACCCACGCTCCCCGTCTACACCACTGTCCCACCCACGCTCCCCGTCTACACCACGGTCCCACCCAGGCTCCCGGTCTACACCACTGTCCCACTCACGCTCCCCGTCTACACCACTGTCCCACCCACGCTCCCAGTCTACACCACTGTCCCACCCACGCTCCCGGTCTGGGTTTGAAGATCGCTGGACGCTCAACATTCGTCTGATTCTTCTCCTTCAAGGCATTTCTCCCAGTTCAGAGCTTATTTATTACTTCTGTTGTGATTATTTTTTGAGAGAGTCTTGCTCTGTTGCCCAGGCTGGAGAGCAGTGGTGTGGTCACAGCTCACTGCAACCTCTTAACTCCTGGGCTCAGCCTCCCAAGTAGCTGGGATTACAGGCATGCACCACCACGCCCAGGTAATTTTTGTATTCTTAGTAGAGATGGGGTTTCACCATGTTGGCCAGGCTGGTCTCGAACTCCTGGCGTCAAGCGATTCTCCAACCTCAGCCTCCCAAAGTGCTGGGATTACAGGTGTGAGCCACTGCGCCCAGCCAGAGCTTACATATAATGCATAATAAAATGCTGTGTTCACTTTTGCATGCCTCCGCCATCAGACTGAACTGCATAAGGGGTAGACCATGTCTTTCCTGTTCACCAAGGAATCTGAAGTACCTGCCACCTCACGGATGCTCAGAAATATTTGCAAACGAGGCCGAGCACAGGGACTCATGCCTATAATCCCAGCACTTGGGGAGGCCGAGGCGCGCGGATCACCTGAAGTCAAGAGTTCAAGACCAGCCTGGCCAGCATGGTGAAACCCAGTCTCCACTAAAAATACAAAAATTAGCCAGGCGTGGTGGCAGGTGCCTGTAATCCCAGCTACTCGGGAGACTGAGGCAGAAGAATCGCTTGAACCCGGGAGTTGGAGGTTGCAGTGAGCTGAGATCACGCCATTGCACTCCAGCCTGAGTGACAGAGTGAGACTCCGACTCAAAAACAAACAAACAAAAATTTGCAAATGAGTGAATGCAACAGCTACATCCACCTCGCTGTGTGACTCTGGGAAGGTGGCTGCCCCTCTCTGGGCCTCACCTTCCCCGCCAGGGCGAGAAGAGACACCTGCACCTGCGTCATGTTCCCACTCTCAAACAGGTCGTTGGCCTCGAACAGGTCCACAGGGTTCATGCCGTAGCTGACCATGGCCTTGATGAAGTTGGACAGGTTTTCTAGCTGGGAAGAGGCAGGAGAGGGACAGTGAGTGGGCCTCAGTCTCCCCACCTGTTAGATGGACCCCCAGCACCATCCCTACTCCCCCCCACCAGCCCCTCACCTGGTGCCAGTTCTGCATGGAGCGGTTGATCTTGGGGACGGAGCCCGGCTGTAGCTTGTTCATGAGTCTGGAGGGCACAACATGGAGTGGGGGAAACAGAAACCTCTGTGAGCAGCGAGGAACCGTGAAGACCCGATGCTGATCTCAGCCAAGCTCACGCCTTCCTGGGCAAACTCACGGCCTCTCTCTGGGCCTCAGTTTCCACTCTTTTTTTTTTTTTTTTTTTTGAGACAGAGTCTAGCTCTGTCACCCAGACTAGAGTGCAATAGCACTATCTAGACTCATTGCCACCTCCACCTCCCGGGTTCAAGTGATTCTCCTGCCTCAGCCCTGAGCCTCCCGAGTAGCTGGTATTACAGGCGTCTGCCACCACACCCGGCTAATTTTTGCATTTTTAGTAGAGATGGAGTTTCACCATGTTGTCCAGGCTGGTCTCGATCTCCTGACCTCGTGATCCGTCCACCTCAACCTCCCAAAGTGCTGGGATTACAAGCGTGAGCCACCATCCCAGGCCTCAAGTTTCCACTCTTATAAAGTAATCTTTGGCTGGGTTTGGTGGCTCAGGCCTGTAAGCCCAGCACTTTGGAAGGCCGAGGCAGGCAGATCACGTGAGGTCAAGGGCTCAAGACCAGCCTGGCCAACATGGAGAAACCCCATCTCTACTAAATATACAAAAAAAAATTAGCCAGGCATGGTGGCAGTCGCCTGTAATCCCAGCTACTCGGGAGGCTGAGGCAGGGGAATCACTTGAACCCAGGAGGTGGAGGTTGCAGTGAGCCGAGATCATGCCACTGCACTCCAGCCTGGGCAACAGAGTGAGACTCCACCTCAAAAAAAAAAAAAATTATTTATTTAGCCACCACGCCCAGCTAACTTTTTTTTTTTTTTTTTTTTTTTTGAGATGGAGTCTCGCTGTGTCACCCCGGCTGGAGTGCAATGGTGTGATCTCGGCTCACTGCAACCTCCGCCTCCCGGGTTCAAGCGATTCTCCTTCCTCAGCCTCCCGAGTAGGTGGGATTACAGATGCCTGGCTAATTTTTTTGTATTATTAGTACAGACGGGGTTTCACCATGTTGGCCAGGCTGGTCTCGAACTCCTGACCTCGAGATCCACCCCCACCCCCACCCCCCCTCGGCCTCCAAAAGTGCTGAGATTACAGGCATGAGCCGGGCCATGCCCGGCCCCCCAAAAATTTCTTAATTAAGAAAAAAAGTGAGAAAAACCAAGATTTGTTAAGTGTGAGACAGCCCGTGTCCCTGCATGCACTCACGTGCATAAGATAGTTCCATCCTTCAGGCCCTTCTGGAAGTCAGGGCCGATGGAGAGGCCGGTGAGTCCCTCGATCCAGGTGCGGAGCTCTGCCTCCTTCTGGGGGTCATATTTGGACAGGAGCTGGTGGAGCAAAGGGCACGAGACTGAGCTGGGCTGGGGGCACCCCCAGCAGGAACCCCCCAGAAGCTCTGGAGAGGGTGGGGCCGGGGACTCCAGGGCAACAGCAGACAGAGGGGCCTGGAGGTCCCCCTCACCACACCCACGCAGATGCTCCCTTTTCCCATCATTGGGGGCGCCCCAGCCACTGCAGGTGGGCACAGATAAACCGCCCTCCAAGCAGGCCGACAACCGGCTTAGAACTCACTGATAAACATCAACTCTAATCCACTCCCGGTGCAGGACAAACCTGGCCAGATCTGCCTCCGCGCCCTGCCTTCTCACCTCCCCGCTACATCACACCTGACATTTACCACTTCAACCACCTGAAACCGCACCATTTCACAGCATTTCGTACGTCTGCAATGTTGTGCAACCATCACCTCTTTTTTCTTTTTTATTTTTTTTGAGACAGAGTCTCACTCTGTCGCCCAGGCTGGGGTGCAGTGGTGCGATCTCGGCTCACTGCAAGCTCCGCCTCCCGGGTTCTCGCCATTCTCCTGACTCAACCTCCTGAGTAGCTGGGACTACAGGCACCCGCCACCACGCCCGGCTAATTTTTTGTATTTTTAATAGAGACGGGGTTTCACCGTGTTAGCCAGGATGGTCTCGATCTCCTGACCTCGTGTTCTGCCCGTCTCAGCCTCCCAAAGTGCTGGGATTACAGGCGTGAGCCACCGCGCCCGGCCCCGATCCTGCTTCTTAGCAACTCCCGAAGGAGCTGCCCCGGAGGCTGACCGCCTCTAGTCACGCACCTGGCTCCTTGCCACCGATTCCCTGCCACCTTTCTGCACCCGGCCATTCCAGCTTTCTTGGCCTTCGGTGCTCTGAGACACCGCCGTGGGGAATGGGCTGTGTGCTCCTGGGCAGTGGGTGTGCACCAGTGGGGACCTTGAGTGTCCCTATCCAGCCACTAGTGACCGCGGAGACAGCACTGAGGCAGACGGCAAAGCGTATAGGGGGCCATAAGCACGGGGGCAGGTCGTGTAGCGGGAGCGGGAGATAAACGCTGGAGGGAAAATAAAGTAGGGTTTGGGCTGGGTGCGGTGGCTCACACCTAACAATCCCAGCACTTTGGGAGGTCAAGGCGGGCGGATCATCTGAGGTCAGGAGTTCGAGACCGGCCTAGCCCACATGGTGAAATCCCGTCTCTACTAAAATACAAAAATGAGCTGGGCGTGCTGGTGGGCACCTGTAGTCCCAGCTACTTGGGAGGCTGAGGCAGGAGAATCGCTTGAACCCAGGAGGCGGAGGAGGCAGTGAGCCAAGATCTGCCCACTTCACTCCAGCCTGGAACAGTGATCCTCTGTCTTAAAAAAAAAAAAAAAAAAAGAAAGGAAAGAAAGAAAAAAAAAATCAAATCCCTCTCCCTGCTCCGCACCCGTCTCCCCAGGTTCCCGCGGACAGCTCCCCCCTCAGCCTCCGCTTCCTCATCTCTTCCTGGGATTATTTGGGTAGGGTCAACTGACCTGGACCTGCCTGGGATGATTTGGGTTAGGGTCCCCTGAGCTGGACCTGCCTGGGATGATTTGGGTTAGGGTCCCCTGACCTGGACCTGCCTGGGATTATTTGGGATACGGTCCCCTGACCTGGACCTGCCTGGGATTACTTGGGTTAGGGTCCCCTGACCTGCACCTTCCTGGGATTATTTGGGTTAGGGTCCCCTGAGCTGGACGTGCCTGGAATTATTTGGGTTAGGGTCCCCTGAGCTGGACCTGCCTGGGATTATTTGGGTTAGTGTCCCCTGACCTGGACCTGCCTGGGATTATTTGGGATAGGGTCCCCTGACCTGGACCTGCCTGGGATTATTTGGGTTAGGGTCCCCTGACCTGGACCTTCCTGGGATTATTTGGGTTAGGGTCCCCTGAGCTGGACCTGCCTGGAATTATTTGGGTTAGGGTCCCCTGAGCTGGACCTGCCTGGGATGATTTGGGTTAGGGTCCCCTGACCTGGACCTGCCTGGGATTATTTGGGTTAGGGTCCCCTGACCTGGACCTTCCTGGGATTATTTGGGTTAGGGTCCCCTGAGCTGGACGTGCCTGGAATTATTTGGGTTAGGGTCCCCTGACCTGGACCTTCCTGGGATTATTTGCGCTAGTGTCCCCTGACCTCGACCTGCCTGGGATTATTTGGGATAGGATCCCCTGACCTGGACCTGCCTGGGATTATTTGGGTTAGGGTCCCCTGAGCTGGACGTGCCTGGAATTATTTGGGTTAGGGTCCCCTGACCTGGACCTGCCTGGGATTATTTGGGATAGGGTCCCCTGACCTGGACCTGCCTGGAATTATTTGGGTTAGGATCCCCTGACCTGGACCTGCCTGGGATTATTTGGGATAGGATCCCCTGAGCTGGACCTGCCTGGAATTATTTGGGTTAGGGTCCCCTGACCTGGACCTGCCTGGGATTATTTGGGATAGGATCCCCTGACCTGGACCTGCCTGGGATTATTTGGGTTAGGGTCCCCTGACCTGGACCTTCCTGGGATTATTTGGGTTAGGGTCCCCTGAGCTGGACCTGCCTGGAATTATTTGGGTTAGGGTCCCCTGACCTGGACCTGCCTGGGATTATTTGCGCTAGTGTCCCCTGACCTGGACCTGCCTGGGATTATTTGGGTTAGGATCCCCTGAGCTGGACCTTTCTGGAATTATTTGGGTTAGGGTCCCCTGAGCTGGACCTGCCTGGGATGATTTGGGTTAGTGTCCCCTGACCTGGACCTACCTGGGATTATTTGGGTTAGGGTCCCCTGAGCTGGACCTGCCTGGGATTATTTGGGTTAGGGTCCCCTGAGCTGGACCTGCCTGGGATTATTTGGGTTAGTGTCCCCTGACCTGGACCTGCCTGGGATTATTTGGGATAGGGTCCCCTGACCTGGACCTTCCTGGGATGATTTGGGTTAGGGTCCCCTGAGCTGGACCTGCCTGGAATTATTTGGGTTAGGGTCCCCTGAGCTGGACCTGCCTGGAATTATTTGGGTTAGGGTCCCCTGAGCTGGACCTGCCTGGAATTATTTGGGTTAGGGTCCCCTGAGCTGGACCTGCCTGGAATTATTTGGGTTAGGGTCCCCTGAGCTGGACCTGCCTGGAATTATTTGGGTTAGGGTCCCCTGAGCTGGACCTGCCTGGGATTATTTGGGTTAGGGTCCCCTGACCTGGCACCTGCCTGGAAACAGCTCGTAGCCCAGAGGAGGCAAAGGCGGGGAGGCCCCGCAGTACCAGCTCACAGCCCACCCAGCTTGGCTGCCCACGCCCGGGGGCAGCCCCGCCCCGCCGGCAACTTTGATCCGGAGGAATGAGAACGGTGGCTGCTGGGTACACAGCCCTGCCTCGCCCAGCTGTGCCGCGTCTCTGCCGGCTCAGGGGCCCAGGTCCCCCGGCCCCACCCCCAGCGGCTGCGGTCCTCCCCCACCCCCGCCCCCCGCTGCCCGGCCGCCGGCCTTCCAGCACATTCCTGTTCACCACAAACTGCCAGGAATGCGCGCTGCCTCCCCGGCTAAATCTGAACCAGCTGTTCCCAGCGGGTCCGGACCCCCAAGCCGGGATGCAAGGCCGCAGACACGGTGGATCCGAGCTGCCTCCGTGCCGTCCAGCCGGGAGTAAACTGAGCCACGGGGAAGTGGGGGGGGGGGGGGGGGGGGCGGGTCTGTGGCTGTTTCAAGCAGCCGGTAAAGCGGGTGTGAGCGGAAGCCAGGGGGAAGCTGGTTTCTAATTGGGATGCGACCCTTCCGTGACCCTGGCAAGCTGGCCGACGCCTCGCCCACCCTCCAAACGGACAGACTGAGGGTTGCGCGGGGAGCCTGCTAAGCGGCTCTTCCAGCCTCTGTCCTCACCCCCGCCAGGGCAGGTATCAACCTGCCCCCACCCCACCCCACCCCGTCTCCGGAAGCCGCCCCACCCTCCTGTGCCCGCTCCCACTTCCGCAGGCCCAGCAGGTACTGGGTTCCGGTCTTGGCCCTGTCACTTGTGGGCTGTGTGGCCCTGGGCAGCTGGAACGACGTCTCTGGGTCCCTGTGGACACCGGTGCCCTTAGCCGGCTGTATGCAGGGTGTGGCAGGGTGCCCACCCCACTGCACGGGGGGCTCTATGAATGCAGGGTGCAGATGGCCCCTTGAAGGAGGAGTCGTGAGCCCCGGGCTGGGGACCCTGGCTCAGGCCTTGACCACCCCAAGCCTCAGCCTCCCTTTTTGGCCAAGAGCTGGTCTGAAGGCTTGCAGGGGCTCACAGCGGGGAAGCAGGAATTCTCCCTCCAGTCTGCCGGCCGTGGAGTGCCGCCGGGCAGGTGGCTGTTGGGGCTGGCAGGGCCGGTGCCCTCAGAGCGTGCAGAGACAGGTTCCCCTGCAGAAGTCAGCTGTAAGGACACCTTCCCAGGTGCCCAGTGGGCGTCGGGGGAGGGGGTGGGCGGGGACGACACCGCCCTTCAGCTGGAAGGTCCTGGAGGGTCAGGTCCCGGTCCTCTCTGTGGGTCTCGCATCACAACCCCCGCCCCACACTTTCCCTGGGAATCCTGTCCAGGACCCTGCTGTGTGACCCTGCAGAAGTGTCTGGCCCTCTCTGAGCTAGAACCACAAGTGCTTTCTTTAAAAGTGTCTCCCCTAGCCCTGGCTTGTTTTTAATTATAGAGATGGGGTTTCGCCATGTTGCCCAGACTGGTCTCGAACTCTCTGGGCTCAAGCCATCCACCCAGCTCCGCCTCCCAAAGTGCTGGGATTACGGGCGTGAGCCCCCGCGCCCTGCCGGGCCCCAGCTCTTCTTTCGAGGCTGCAAAACCCCACATATCTCAGGGCCACCTTCAGAGAACCTCTTTGTTATCCGTTTAAATTAGTCAGATGGGGGACAAAGAACGTGCAAAGCGGCTACCGCCCCTCCCCCCAAGACACCCCCAAGGTGTCCCAGAGGCCAGGAAATTCCTGTTTGTGGGGGGGGTAACACTTCTCAAAAACCACTCGGCCATGCCCCTTCCCCTCCCAAAGCTAAGAGGCCCCAAAAGCAGAAGTGTGGCCAGGAGATGACGGGGTTGCTGGGGTCCCCCCCAGACCCCCAGAGCGTTGTCGGACCTTGAACGGACCTTCTCGAAGGTTGAGTGGGCGCCAGGGGCTTCACACGTGGGGGTCCTGGGGCCATGGCGAGGGGACGAAGTCAGACCCAACTACCCCTAGATGTTGGCGGGGGGGAAATGGGTCACTCGTCCCCCAGATCTCAGACCTGGGTGCTCCCCAAGATTCGCGGGAGCCTCAGGGGGTGCCCGCAGACATACCCCCACCAGGCGTCAGGGAGAACAAGGGCCCCTCCGCCCCGGGTCTCCAAGCTCCCTGACCGGGAGGAGCCGGGGGCGCCTGGGGGCTCCTGCACCGGTCGGAGCGTGCAACGGCCACGCTGTCGGGGGGACAAGGGGCGCCCCTCACTCACCCGGTTCTTGACCTCGGCCGACAGCCCGTACGAGGGACCCTTGTTGAACTGCGTGGAGCTCATGGCTGGCGGGCGGGCGGCGGGACGGGGCCGGACAGGACGGGACGGGACGGGACCGCCGGGCTGGCGCGGGGTTGGGACGCGCCGGGCTCCGCGCGCCACGCCCCCGCCGCTGATTGGCCCGGAGCGCAAATGTCCTTATAAGGCCTGGAGGCGCCGAATTCCTGCGGCCGCGGACTTCCTGAGCCCCCTCGGTCGCCCCCGGACCCCCGCCTGGGCACAGCACCCCCGTCACCAGAGGCCTGGAGGGGCCCCTCGCCCCCTTTGATGCCACGGGAAACTGAGGCAGGGAGGGGCCGAGGCCGCCGGGACGTGGCACTCCTGCGGTCTCTCTGCTCAGAGCTCGTGGGCGGCTCTCGCTCTTTCTCCATCTCAGACTTCTCTTCTGCCAGAAAGGGGAGGGGAGAAGGCTACCTTTGGGGCAGGAATGAGGGCCCCTCTCTGCCACTTAGAGGCGGCTAACCCCTTCCCAGGGAACTCTACTAGCTGGGAGGTGGACCAGGGAACCAGGGCAGGTTCCTCAGAGAAGGGGCCATTGGAGCTGGGGCTTTGTTGGATGAGTAGGAGTTTGTCAGTCCAAAAGAGAATAGGATTCTTACTGGGTGCGGTAGCTTGCACCTGGAGTTCTAGCTACTTGGGAGGCTGAGGCCGAAGGGGGAGGATCCGTTGAGCCCAAGAGGTCGAAGCTGCAGTGAGTTATTATTACAACATCACGCTCCAGCCTGGGCAGCAAAGCAAGAGCCTCTCTCTAAAAATAAATAAATAAATAAAAATAAAAATCCGAGTGGCTCACGCCTGTAATCCCAGCACTTTGGGAGGCCGAGGCGGGCGGATCACTTGAGGTCAGGAGTTCCAGACCAGCCTGGCTAACATGGCGAAACTCCGTCTTTACTAAAAATACAAAAATTAGCCGGGCATGGGGGCGCATGCCTGTAATTCCAGCTACTGAGGAGGCTGAGGTGGGAGGATCACTTGAAGCCAGGAGGCGGAGGTTGTAGTAAGCCGAGATCGCGCCACTGCACTCCAGCCTGGGCGACAGAGCAAGACTCCGTCTTAAAAAAAAAAAACACCTAATAATAATAAATTATTAAAAAGTCTCCGGGACAGTCTCCTGCCAGGCAGTGCTGGCTCTCAGGAGACCTTAGCTCTGGCCCAGCCCATGCCCAGGAAGACAGAGCTGGCACAGGCCAACCCCCAACCCGGATTCCCTGTATGAGCCAGCACAGGCGGACCCCCCCCCCACCCCGCCCACCCTGTTTCCCTATATGAGCAAGTACAGGACAGAATGAGAGGCTTGGGGCTGGAGGAAATGGAGGGAGAGTTGGGGCTCTGTCGGAGGAATCAAGGAAAGCTGCATGTAAGAGGAGGCAAGGGAGATGGGGTTTTGAAGCATCAGTAGGAGTTTGACACATTTTGTTTTATTTTATTTTATTTTTAGTAGAGATGGGGTTTCACCATGTTGGCCAGGCTGGTCTCGAACCCCTGACCTCAGGTGATCCACCCGCCTCAGCCTCCCAAAGTACTGTGATTACAGGCTTGAGCCACTGCACCTGGCTGACCATTTCTGTTATTCTGAGATGTCATTTTAGACCAGTGCTGACCATTTCTGTTATTCTGAGATGAAGGAAATTTTCAATGTGGCACTATCTACTACTGTAGCCACTGGCCATGGGGCTACTGAGCACTGAAAGTGTGGCTGGTGCCATCAGGGAAGTAAACACTTCGTGTTCTTTTTATTTTATTTTATTTTATTTTATTTTATTTTATTTTTTGAGACGGAGTCTCGCTCTGTCACCCAGGCTGGAGTGCAGTGGCGCAATCTTGGCTCACTGCAAGCTCCGCCTCCTGGGTTCACGCCATTCTCCTGCCTCAGCCTCCCCAGCAGCTGGGACTACAGGCACACACCACCACGCCCAGCTAATTTTTGTATTTTTAGTAGAGACGGGGTTTCACTGTGTTTTCCAGGATGGTCTCGATCTCCTGACCTCGTGATCTGCCCGCCTCGGCCTCCCAAAGTGCTGGGATTACAGGTGTGAGCCACCGCACCCAGCAAATACTTCCTATTCTTAAATTTCAATTAAAAATTAAAAACTGGCACTAGATTCCATTTTTTGAAGACACATATATATAAATACACATATATATGTAGCTGGGACTCCGAGTAGCCGGGACCACAGGCGCGCGCCACCACGCCTGGCTAATTTTTGCATTTTTACTAGAGATGCCGGTTTCACCATGTTGGCCAGGCTGGTCTTGAACTCCTGACCTCAAGTGATCCGCCGGCCTCAGCCTTCCGAAGTGCTGGGATTATAGGTGTCAGCCGCCGTGGCCGGGCTATTTCAATTAATTTCAGTTAAAAATTAAAAACTGACATGATTTCCATTTTTGACTATATATATATGTACACACGCATTAAAGTTTTCAAATATATAAATACACACATATGTACACATTATACATATAAATGTAAATATATAGATATTTGAAACAGGGTCTTGCTCTGTCACCCAGGCTGGAGTGCAGTGGTGCAAATATAGTTCACTGCAGCCTCGACCTCCTGGACTCAAGTGATCTCCTGCCTCAGCCTCCTGAGTATCTGGGACTACAGGCATGTGCCATATGCCTAGCTAATTTTTAAATTTTTTGTAGAGATGGGGTCTCCCTATGTTGCCCAGTCTGGATTCAAGTGATCCTCCCGCCTCAGCCTCCCAAAGTGCTGGGATTGCAGGCGTGAGCCACCGTGCTCAGCCTCGTGTATATTTTAAATACCTTAGTGTTTGTGAATTTTCCTTTTCAGTATAAATGCTGTAAATCTAAATACTGTGGAGATAAGTATTTCTGAGGAAGCACTGGTATCCATATTGGAACACCCCATGGATGGGAAACACACCAGATTCTGAAGACTTGGTACCAAAAAGGATGTAGTATCTCAGTTACTCTTTTTTTTTTTTTTTTTTTGAGAAGTAGTCTCGCTCTGTCACCCAGGATGGGGTGCAGTGGCGTGATCTCGGCTCACTGCAAGCTCCGCCTCCCGGGTTCAGACCATTCTTCTGCCTCAGCCTCCCGAGCAGCTGGGACTACAGGCGCCCGCCACCACACCCAGCTAATATTTTTGTATTTTTAGTAGAGACAGGGTTTCACCATGTTTGCCAGGGTGGTCTCGATCTCCTGACCTCGTGATCCACCCGCCTCGGCCTCCCAAGTGCTGGGATTACAGGTGTGAGCCACCGCGCCCGGCCCCCTTTTTTTTGGTTTATGAGGTGGGGTCTTGCTCTGTTGCCCAGGCTGGAGTGCAATGGTGCCATCACAGCTCACTGCAGCCTCCAACTCCTTGGCTTAAGCAATCCTCTTGCCTCAGCCTCCCAAGTAGCTGGGACCACAGGCACACACCACCGTGCCCAGCTAATTTTTGGTATTTTTCGTAGAGACAGGATCTCATTATATTGCCCAGTCTGGTCTTGAACACCTGGGCTGAAATGATCCTCCCGCCTCAGCCTCCAAAAGTGCTGAGATTACAGGCATGAGCCACCGCGCCTGACCTTGTTTGGATAACTTGAGATGTGTAAAATATATTATTAAAATTAATTTCACTTGCTCTTTTTTAGTTGTTTTACTGTGGCTACCAGAACACTTAAAGTTATGTTTGTTATTTGCTTATCTTTCTCTTGGACAGCTGTGTTCTTGACCTGTGGGCCAAACCCAGCTGCAGCCTATTTTTGTATGTCTTGTGAGCTCAGAATGGCTCTTACATTTTTAAGTGGTTGAAAAAAAAACCCAAAATATGAAAACCATTCTATCAAACGTGGAAATTACATAACATTCAAATTCCAGTGTCTGCAGACAAAGCTTTATTGGCACACAGCTGTGCCCATCCATTTATGTATCATTTACGGCTGCGTTTTCTCTACAACAGCAGAGTGGAGTAGTTACTCTACCCAAAAAAGCTAAAAATACTGACTGTTGGCTTTTTTACACTTTGTTTTTTAGAGACAGGGTCTCACTTAGTCATCCAACCTGGAGCGCAGGGATACGATCATGGCTCACTGCAGCCTCCAACTCCTGGGCTCAAGCAGTCCTCCCACCTCAGCCTCCCAAGTAGCTGGAATTACAGGCATGCACCAACGTCCTCAGTTAATTTTTAAAAACATTTTTTTGGGGGGCCGGGCGCGGTGGCTCATGCCTGTAACTCCAGCACTTTGGGAGGCTGACGCGGGTGGATCACGAGGTCAGGAGTTCAATACCAACCTGGCCAAGATGATGAAACCTGGTCTCCACTAAAAATACAAAAAAAAATAGCCGGGTGTGGTGGTGGAAGCCTGCAATCCCAGCTATTCAGGAGGCTGAGGCAGAGAATTGCTTGAACCCAAGAGGCAGAGGTTGCAGTGAGCCGAGATCACGCCACTGCACTCCAGCCTGGGCGACAGAGTGAGACTGCGTCTCAAAAAACAAAACAAAACAAAACTTTTTTTTGGCGGGCTTGGTGGGTCACACCTGTAATCCCAGCACTTTGGGAGGCCTAGGCGGGCAAATCACCTAAGGTTAGGAGTTCGAGACCAGCCTGACCAACATGGAGAAACCGTCTCTACTAAAAATATAAAATTAGCCGGGCGTGGTGGCGCATGCCTGTAATCCCAGCTACTTGGGAGGCTGAGGCAGGAGAATGGCTTGAACCCGGGAGGCGGAGGTTGCAGAGAGCCGAGATCGCGCTTCTGCGCTCCAGCCTGGGCGACAGAGCGGGAATCCATCTCAAACAAACAACAAAAAAACCCAAAAACCATAGTATCCTCTTGTGTACGCAGCCGGCACTCAGTAAGTGCCCCTGAAGAGCACTTATTTATTTATTGCTGCGCGAAGCTACGGGGGCAGGTGGCACAGCGCCACGCAGGAGTGGAGACTGCCAGATTGTTCTACCGCCAACCTTAGTGGTGCCACAGGAGATGGATATGACGTCACTGGCCTTGTGACGTCATGGGAGGATCCGGGCAAGAGAAGCCAAACGAGGTGACGAGCTGGGGACTACAGCAAAAATATGGAACGCTTCACGAATTTGCGTGTCATCCTTGCGCAGGGGCCATGCTAATCTTCTCTGTATCGTTCCAATTTTAGTATATGTGCTGCCGAAGCAAGCACGACTCAACGGTTACCGTCACACCTATTTTAAGCCCTTCAATCAAAACATTTTATGATTAGGATAAGTTATGGTCGGTTTCATATTTAGCATAATTTCCTACAGTGGTATGTTGCAGAACAACTTTCGTGTTTACGCTTACTTTGATGTTTCGATCACGTAAAATCCCATATCTTATCGTAATTTTACCGCCTTATACTGGCCTCATAGACGCGGTGGATTGTGGGTGCCAATATGCAAAAGAGGTGGCCCAGATGCAGTCCCGCCCCCCTGGAGCGGCCGAGGTAGGGGGTGAGGCCTCCGCGGGCGCCGCTGGCATCCCAGCGTTCTCTGCGGGCGCAGGGGGGCCGCTCTTGCCCGGCGTGGCGACTCGCTAGCGTCAGCAGCGCCGCAGCCGGACGAGAAGGCGGAAGATGGCGGCGGCGGCCGGGAGGCCGTGAGGAGAGCGGCGGCTGCGAGGGCGGCCGATGGCGGCCGGGAGGCGCCCTCGGACACTTGCGGGTCGTTAGGGCGCGACGCTGGGAGGCATGTCGGAGCACGTGGAGCCCGCAGCTGCGGGGCCCGGGCCCAACGGCGGCGGCGGCGGCCCGGCCCCCGCGCGCGGGCCTCGCACCCCCAATCTCAACCCCAACCCCCTCATCAACGTGCGCGACCGGCTCTTCCACGCGCTGTTCTTCAAGATGGCTGTCACCTATTCGCGGCTCTTCCCGCCCGCCTTCCGCCGTCTCTTCGAGTTCTTCGTGCTGCTCAAGGTGACCGCGGCCCCGACCCCCGACCCTTGACCCCAGCGGCTGTCCCGACCCCCAAGTCTGCTACCTCCGACCGCGACCCCTGGCCCCGCTGGGGACACCGAGCGCCACCCTGCACCCTGAGGCCTATACCCGGCCCTACCGATTAGGGCTCTCCCTCGCGACCTCTGACCCTGGGATTGGCCAGGGACACCGTCTCGTGACCCCATCCCGCCCGGGGACGTCCACCCGGGAAGGCTGGGTCCCGCTGCACTAGAAGCCGCTGTTCTCTACTCTTGAAACCTCACTGTCAGCTCCCTCCAGGGCCCATCCTGTCCCCGGCGACCGCCTTTCCCAGGTCCCCACCTACCCAGGCTTGGAGTCCGGTCCTGGCCTGCGAGGTAGCACCTCCCGCCCTTTGACCCCTGACTCTGCCGCCTGAGACCCTCAGTTCCGAGGCCTCTCTCCCCTCCCAATGTGCTGGCCCAGAACCCAGCCTGACACAGGGCTCCCTCGGACCAACCCCTGTCCTGGAAGTCCACTCCCCACTCCCCTCTCTTCCTCCTTGTAGCCTTTCAGCTGCCCCCACCCCGTTCCCCGCTCCTGAGCCTCAGGGGAATGTGACTTAGCTGAGGTCACCTCGCTAGGGTTAGCGGCAAAGTCACCGGCAGCAGTGTACCACCCCATCCCCGGCCTCTTCCTCCGCTGGGTCCCCACCCCCTTCCTGCTTCAGGAGCTCAGGTTGTGAGTCTGTCGCCCGTGCCTCCCCTATGAGGCACCGGCCTCCGCGTCTTGGGCTCTGTCCCCCTCCCGCCCTCCTCAGATGGCAGAGGACTCAGCCGTGCAGGACAGGCATCGGCCTGACTCCCTCTGAGAAGGAGTCTTGCTTGGGTGACAGGAGGGGCTCAGTAGCAGCTGCAGCCCCTCAGAAAACAAGCTGGCCGGGGTCGTGGGCCACCTGGCGAAATGGGGACGTGGCCGTTTTCGTTCTGCATCAGAACACCGCCGCGCCGGGGCTTGGGGGCTGCTGAAGTTGCGCCGTGAGCTTTTTGGATCTAGCTTGCAAAGAGGGGTCTGATGCTGGTGGGCCAGGCTGCGATCGTGGGCAAGTTCCCAGCCTGACACAGGTTGGTCAGGAGCTGGCTGCTTTTTTGGGCTCGGCAAGTGGAGCTGGACCTTGGCCGTCCTGCGGACCTGGGTGTGGGTCCCAGCCTGCTGCCACTTCACGGAAGGCCCCCCAGCCTCCAGATCCGTGGCCTCCCCAGGCCAGAGCTCAGCCCATCATCCTTCCCACCTTCCTCCCTGCAGCCCCCCAGAGTGGCATGGTCGCCTCAGTAGGCACCTGAGCAGGGCTGTGAAGGGTTACGCAGGCAGGCGGCCTTTCCTGGCTCTGGGGTCCACAGACGGGGCCTGAAACTGTGGACGGAGGCTGGTCTGTGGACGTGGGTTTTCCTTCCATGGAGTAGCCTGGGAACAGGATGGAGCCACTGTGTCCTTAGGCTTGTGGAGGGTGTGTGCTGGGTGCCAGGCCAGGTTCCCCCGACGGAGCTCAGCCTCCCTGGGAGGTGCATCCCTGTCGCCTGGGCCCTGGTCCCACCATGTCCCGGTTTGGAAAGGGATCAAGCCTACCCGGCTCCATCTCCAGGCCAATACCACTCACAGGTGGTCAGATGGGGCTGGGCCAGAGCTGGAGTTCCCCCTCTTCTGTGTAGGGTGGAGACTCTTGGGAGGTTCTCAGTAACCCCAATCTCTCCTCTCAGCAGGGGGCTTTGGACTGTGAGATCTCTGGGTGGTGAATTTTTTTTTTTTTTTTTTTTTGAGATGGAGTCTTGCTCTGTCACCCAGGCTGGAGTGCAGTGGTTTGATCTCGGCTCACTGCAAACTCCACCTTCTGGGTTCAAGCAATTCTTCTGCCTCAGCCTGCGGAGTAGCTAGGATTACCGGTGCCCACCATCACAACCGGCTAATTTTTTTGTTTTTTTAGTAGAGACTGGGTTTTGCCATGTTGGCTAGGCTGGTCTCAAACTGCTGATTTCAGGTGATCTGCCCGCCTCGGCCTCCCAAAAGGCTGGGATTACAGGCGTGAGCCACCATGCCTGGCCTGGGTGGGGAAATCTGTTCTTTGTGAATTCTCCACCCGGTAATCTGGTGGCACAGAATCTGACCCTGCTGCCTTCACTTTTACTTATCTGCAAAGTGCAGGCTGGAACTGCCTGATTTCAGAGGCTGCCTTGAGTTCCAGAAGGCTCCTCTGCTTCCTGCCCGCCTGGCTTCCGGGGGTCTCCCTGCAGAGAGCCAGGTCCTCCCTGGTATGATCCCTTTGAGGTGGTTTCATCCTGTGGCATCTGTGCAGCTGAGCTCCCAGCCCTGAGCTGGCATGGAGTCCCCCAGCTCTCACCCATGCCTGGGTGGCTTTAGGAAATGCCAGGATCTCCCAGCTCTGAGCCAGCATGGAGCCCCCCGGTCCCTCATCCATGCCTGGGTGGTTTTAGGAAATGCCAGGCAGTGCCAGGTGCTGGGGAGAGAGGAGGCGGCAGGGGCCTGTGTTCCAGGGGCCCTCGGGAGACCTCCCTCCAGCCTCAGTATCCACCTCTGCTGGCCTTCATGGCCCTGAGCCCAGTGTGGCAGAGACTGTCCGTCTTGGGGCACTGGGTGCCTGCACCTGTGCGGTTGGGTTCTGGACCCAGGTGACCACCAAGTGGATGCCCACAGGGTGAAGGGGTCTCGACTCAGCACCCCTGGACATGGGCAGGGGCCCGCCCCTAGCCACAGGGAGTAATGGGGCTCCTCTTGTGGGGTCGTGACGATTAAAGACGGGGTATGTGAGACCCCAGGGGCCCTGCTCTGAATGGGGACCTGTCACATTGAGGCCACTGTGAGGCTGCAGTGGAAGGAGAGGCCCTGGTGGCCTGGAGGCAGGAAGCACCCCGGGTGGACAAAGGGGAGCCCCAGGTAGTGTTTCCTGGCTGGGGCTGAGGGCTCTGTGTCCCACCTGGGAGGAGAGTGTGGCTCCGCGGGCTTGTGTGTCCGTCGGTCTGTGGGTCAGTCAAATACCCAGAGAGCAGGCAGGCTGCTCCTGGCACTCCAGGTCTGTGGGGAGACAGGAAAGGAAAGGCCCACCCAGTGGCCGAGTGTTGGGGTGCCCTGAGAGCCTCGGCCAGAACATCCAGGAAGCTTCCTGGAGGAGGCGGTGAGCACGGCCCCAGGCTGGGGGAGGTGCTCCTGTGGGTGCAGCCGTGTGTGGGCTGACCCGGAGGAAGGAAGGGTCATAGGGGTAGGGTGACTCCTGTGCGGGGTGGGCAGGGCCTCCTGGAGGTGAGCCACAGCCAGTGGGATGGGGTGGGGTGTCCAGGCAGCTGGAGGGCGTGTGGGAAGGCCGTGGGGCTGGAGCATGTGGGCGCCTGCTGGGGAGCCTGGGTCAGGGACAGGGTCATGGAGTGTAGGAGACTGGACCACCCAGGGCATGCGAGTGGCTGAGCCAGGTTGCGGGCAGAGGGTGGCCAGGGGCCCATGGGAGCATTTGCAGTTGAGCTCCCTAGGGAGGGTTACTATGGGCGTGGACGAGGCTGCCTGGGCGTGTGGCTCAGGGCCGGGCCTGGTGAGGTGGCTGCTGCAGGGTGGCTGATGACAGACAGGTCTTGGGGAGGAGGACCCAGGACTCAGGATGAGCCTGCGTCTGGCTGGGTGGTGCCTGCTCCTTGTTTTGTGGTGGGAGACTGAAGGGGAGCTGAGGCTTTGGCGGCAACGGGCCTTGTCCAGTGGGGCATTTTTCTGGTCATGCTCAGTCAGGGAAGAGGGGCCCTGAGCCCGGTCAGCACGGAGCACCTGATGGGGCAAAGACACAGTGACGTCTGAGTCATAGCGTCTGGTGGACTTGAAGTCTTCGACTGGAGTGTGTGCACATTGTGTGAAGACACTGGTGCCCTCTCATCACGTCCGCTGTCTTCATGGGACGGGTCACTCACACCAGTGCTGGGTGTGGCAGGATGTGTGTCCTGTGCCCTCTCCCGCTGACCCTGGACCAAGCTGACCCTGCCCAGGGCAACCCCAGGAGCTGCTCTTCCCCGTGGGGCCTTAATTGTGCAGCCTGGCACTGCCCTGGCCCCTCCCTCCTGGCCATGTGACCTCAGCAGGTCCAGGTCTGTCGGGACCTCTGTGTCAGTTCCTCGTCTATAAACCAGGGATGGTAACAGCCGTGCGTCCCTTGTGAAGCGTTGGACAGCCCCGACCTCGGCCCACTGTGTGTCAGCACTTTTTGGAACATCTTGGCACAGGGTCCATTGCTGTCCTGGGCACAGCTCCTGCTGGATGTCTGGGCCTGGAAGGCAGAGTGTGGCCACCAGCGCATCCACCATGGGCCTCGCGGGCCCCTCTCTCCTGAGAGTGCTGAGCCGAGGGACTGTGGGGTCCGTGTCTCTGACCGTGACCCACCACTGGGCCCAGCCTCCGTGGCTCCTGTCCCCAGATGCCATATGGGGAAACGCTAGGCTTTGAAAGCATCTCAAGCTCCGGGGCTGCCCCCCTTCCACACTGCCCTCCCTGTCTTCCCCAGGACACAGGGGAACCCTCCCCAGCAGAGGGCCCTGCCCCCTCCCCCCGCCCGCCCCTCATTTGTAGCTCCGGCGTCTGTGGGCGGGGCCTGAATGCCTGGCGGTCAGGGTTCTGCTCTTGCCTCTTTCGGCTTAAATCTCAGCGCCGGGCCAGCCTTCATCCCCTGCGGTTCTTTTGGCTGTAAGGACTAGAAATGCAGTTCAGATCAGCCCAAGGGATTCTCCAGCTCCTGGGGCTGGGGAGCGTGATGGGGCTCACCCCAGCTGCACGTGTGGCTAGACCCAGGGCTTCATCCATGCTCAGACTCAGGGCCTCCCACAGGTCACAGCACTGCGGCCGGGCCGGAAGTGGGTTGCTTTGCTGACTCGGCCCTTTGCTCAGTCTACAGAGGGTTCTGGAGAGGAGGCCCCAGCTCACTGTGGGCGTGGAAGAGTTGAGGCTCCTGGTGGTCTTGCCTATGGCTGTGCGGCCACAGGTGGCTCACTGCACCCCGGGCATTGGTGCACCTGCCAGCAGGTCACGGGTCACGGAGGGGCCCTGTGCTCCAGGCTCTCTGGCTTGTGATTTTGAGTCTGATCAATTCTTCCCTGAGAGTCTGGGGTTCCATGTGGCCGTGGGCGCCCCCTTGGCCCAGCTGGGTCCTCAGTTTTGCGGATCGGGGCAGCAGGTAGACGTGACCCTCACCAGGCTCGGGGGTGATGCCTGGACCTCAGGTTGGGAGGTACAGTGGGCAGCCAAACCGCCAGACGGTGAGGCGGGCTCCCTGGAAGAGGGTCTGCCCTGAACCCCCAGACGGTGAGGCGGGCTCCCTGGAAGAGGGGCTGCCCTGAACTGCCCCTAGAGGGGCCCCACTCTGAGTTGTGCCTGCAGCACGCTGGGGCGTGGGCTCCCCAAGCCCTGTGGACATCGGGGTGGGGCCGTCCTTGGCACTGCTGGGTGCTGAGCAGCATCCCTGGCCTCACCCACTCCATGCCAGGAGCTCCCCCAATTGTGACAACCACAGATGTCCCAAGCATCCCCTGGGCAGGAGCCCCCAGGTGAGAGCTGCTGGCACCCCAGTTCATAGGTTGTGCCTCGGGCACGGCAGCCTCGCCCTGCCGTGGGGCGCTCTGCCCAGCCACGGAGGTCCACTGTGTCCCCAGCAGCTGCGGCTGGCCCCGCCAGGCCTGGGAGGGTTGCACAGGGCGCCCCGCCAGGTGAGAGAAGCTATTTTCAGCTGGTGAGATCAGGGGAGTGCTGGGGATGCAGCGGAAGGTGAGGCAGGAAGCAGCAGGTTGGGCTGTGGAGGGCTGTGCCCTCTTTCGTAGACAGTGGGTCCAGCTGGTGGCCCCGGGGTGGCGGCAACACCCATGCTGCTGCTTGTAGGGCGGGAGCCGTTGGCTGGCAGAGGGCCCTGGTGTGCTCCACTTGGTGGGTCTGAGTCCAGCCTCGTCTCCTCCCAGGTTTGGGGGGTCCTGTGTGCATCTGAGAGGGCCCCGGCCTGCTGGCTTCATCCGGCTCACCCCTGAGGAGGTGCGGGGCAGTCACAGGCCTTGCCGAAGCCCCAGGGCCTGTCAGAGCCGGGCTGCAGGTGGCAGAGCCCCTCCGGGGTTGGAGTGGGGCGTCCCCCGGATCCTCAGTCACTTGGACTATGTGAGGGGCTGGCCCGGTGCAGTCAGCGTGGGAGGGACCCAGGGTCCTCAGAGCCCAGTTCGACTTCTGGGGTTTCCTTCCTTTCCCCGTCCTGGGCGTCCCAGCGCGCCCCATCATGTAGGCCCTTGGGTGTCAGCTGCAGCTGGCCCTGGGGCGCCTCACTGACTGCCGGCCGCCCCCAGGCCCTGTTTGTGCTCTTCGTCCTGGCCTACATCCACATCGTCTTCTCCCGCTCGCCCATCAACTGCCTGGAGCACGTGCGTGACAAGTGGCCGCGTGAGGGCATCCTGCGTGTGGAGGTGCGGCACAACTCGAGCCGCGCGCCCGTCTTCCTACAGTTCTGTGACAGCGGCGGCCGCGGGAGCTTCCCGGGCCTGGCCATGGAACCAGGCAGCAACCTGGACATGGAAGATGAGGAGGAGGAAGAGCTGACCATGGAGATGTTTGGGAACAGCTCCATCAAGGTGAGCCAGGCCTGGGCTCAGCTGCAGCAGAGGCCAGCGCCCCGTAGATGCTGGTCGCTGAAGGGGCGGTTCCTGACATCGACAGGATGTTGGGGTTCTTGACTTTCAGGAACCTGGCATGCAGACAAGGCCGCCCCTGCCTGCCGTGGCCTTTTGGTGGCCTGGGGGCTCTGAAGCAAGACCCTCGGCCTGTTGCCCTGCTAGAGGCCTGGGCAGGGCAGGGGGATCTCGGGGAGGACTTGGGCTGGGCAGACTCGGGCCTTTGAGAGTAGCTGTTCCAGGGAGGGGATTGGCTGGGGCTGGGGGTGCAGTGGGCAGCAATAGCTGAGGAGGCCTGGGGGCTGAAAGCTAAGAGCTCTGGGCCCATCCTGGCCGTCCTGAGGTGGCCCCACTGCCTGCAGAGGTGCTGGGTTCCTGGTCAGCTTGTGGTGGCCTTGGGCACTGGTGGGACCAGGTGGCTGTGTTGGGCCCCACAGCCTGGTGGGAGATGTTTTTGCTTCAGCAGTCAGGGTTTGGGGTCCCACCTGTTCCCACAGAGCCAACCCCAAGAGTTTGAGTGTTTGGGCAGAGCATCATGGACCCTTCCATGGGGTCTACTGCCTGTGGCTGGCCCTTGCCTCAGCTTCAGGACTCAGAGCTGTGCTGGAGATGGCCTCACAGCAGGGCAGGCTTGGTGTTGAGGTGGGGTCCCAGCTGAGGCGGGAGGCACACGTAGTCCACCCTGGCCTGGTCAGTGGTGGGGCAGAGGCTGAGGCTCCCAGTCCCTTCCCATTAGCAGGACTGTATCCTCAGGCTGGGCCCTCACAGCCCGGGCTGGCGCTGCTGACACCCAGGTCCCTGGTCGCCCACAGTTTGAGCTGGACATCGAGCCCAAGGTGTTCAAGCCGCCGAGTAGCACAGAGGCCCTGAATGACAGCCAGGAGTTCCCCTTCCCTGAGACGCCCACCAAAGGTAGGTCGCCCCCCAAAGGTGTACTGCCTCACGGGGTTGCCTCAGTCATGGGGTGCTGGGGTACAGGCGGGGTCCCTCCGAACATCCCCAGCCTGCTGGCCACATGTCCTGGACCGTTGAGGGCACCTCCGTGCCTCGATTTCCCCATCTGTCAGCACAGGAGGCTGTGGGGACACCCCAGAGCCTGGGGTAACTAGCTCAGCTCATCCTTTCTGGGACCCTCGTGAACGGCAACTTGGAGGGGATGGATCCCTTCGGCTCTGAGCTCAGAGTTCTAGCAGGCTGTGCTCAGGGAAGCCCCCACCCCCGCCCCCATCCCTGCCCATCTGGCAGCAGAGGGTCTATCCAGAGGGCCGGGGCCTCTGAAGTGTTGGGGGTGTGCTGGGGGCCACCAGGGCAGTGGGGCAGCCCTGCACCCAGCCAGCCCCAGCCAGGGAGAGGGGGCCACGGGAGGAGGAGCCTGGCCAGCCTCTGCAGTGCACAGGGCAGGACACCAGCTTGGGTGGGCACCATCCCAAGTGTCCATGTAGGGGTCCTCCCAGCACCCACCTGGGGCCCAGGGCTCAGCAGGTCTCACCTTCCACCCCTCAACGCCTGCCTCGCCTGCTGGCAGTGGGCAGGGGACGGGGGTGGGGGCGCTGACCTGGTCCCTGGTTCTGCCCGCAGTGTGGCCGCAGGACGAGTACATCGTGGAGTACTCACTAGAGTATGGCTTCCTGCGCCTGTCGCAGGCCACCCGCCAGCGCCTGAGCATCCCCGTCATGGTGGTCACCCTGGGTGAGTCTGAGCTGCTGGGCTGGGGGAGCTCCATGGCGGGGCCTCCCCTCCTGCCTCGGGTCTCCTCCTGCTGGTGCGGGGCCGGGGGCTGTGCAGGAAGCACTGGGGTCTGCCCCGCCTCAGGCACGCTTCCCAGGGCTGGGGGCCTGGATGGGTTTCCTAAGAATGGGCAGGGCCAGGAAGCAGGCCAGGCCTCAGCAATGGAGCCAGCTGGGGCAGGGCCCAGGGGGTGGCCTGGGCGGGGCTCCCGGCTCCCTGATTCACCCACCCGCAGACCCCACGCGGGACCAGTGCTTCGGGGACCGCTTCAGCCGCCTGCTGCTGGATGAGTTCCTGGGCTACGATGACATCCTCATGTCCAGCGTGAAGGGCCTGGCGGAGAACGAGGAGAACAAGGGTGAGGCATGCCCCGGGGCCGAGGGTGCGAGGGTGCGAGGGCGTGGGTGGGGGCGGGCGCTCACGGCTCCCTCCGCCGCAGGCTTCCTGCGGAATGTGGTGTCGGGCGAGCACTACCGCTTTGTGAGCATGTGGATGGCGCGGACGTCCTACCTGGCCGCCTTCGCCATCATGGTCATCTTCGTGAGTGCCTCTGGGCGGGTGCGGGGGCTGGCCGGGTGGGAGCCGAGCAGGCCCTCGCAGCCCCTCACGGCGCTTCCTGCGCGCCCCTTGCAGACGCTGAGCGTGTCCATGCTGCTGCGGTACTCACACCACCAGATCTTCGTCTTCATCGGTGAGTGTCCCGCCGGCGCAGGGCGGGGCGGGCGTCCTCCAGGCCCTCACCGGGCGCCCGCCGCCCTGTGCCCGCAGTGGACCTGCTGCAGATGCTGGAGATGAACATGGCCATCGCCTTCCCCGCAGCGCCCCTGCTGACCGTCATCCTGGCCCTCGTCGGTGAGGACCCCACCCGGCCTCCCCCGCCCCGCGCTGCACCCCGCCCCGCCCGCTTCAACCGGCGCCGCCTCTCCCTGCAGGGATGGAGGCCATCATGTCGGAGTTCTTCAACGACACCACCACCGCCTTCTACATCATCCTCATCGTGTGGCTCGCGGACCAGTATGACGCCATCTGCTGCCACACCAGCACCAGCAAGCGGCACTGGCTGCGGTGAGCGTGGCACGGGGGCAGGGCGGAGTGGGTGCTGGCGGGAAGGGGTAGGGGGCTGCCAGAGGGAGGGGCGTTGGAGGCAGGGGTGGTGGCTGCGCCAAGCGGGAACCCCAGGGGCTGGGCCTGGCAGGGTGGGACCTGCAGCCCCGACGCCCTCACCCCGCCCCGCAGGTTCTTCTATCTCTACCACTTCGCCTTCTATGCCTATCACTACCGCTTCAACGGGCAGTATAGCAGCCTGGCCCTGGTCACCTCCTGGCTCTTCATCCAGGTGAGGCCTGGGCGGCAAGCAGGGGGCGGGCCAGCCGTGCCTTTCCAGGCAGGAGAGGCTGCAGCCGGGGAGGATGCCCTGTGGGGTCGGCCCAAGCGGGCAGAGGTAGCGTGGATGGTCCCGGGTGGGCTGCCCTCTGGGAGCAGCGGCTGGGTGGGGCAGGGGCGGGCCCGTCCTGACTCCCGCCCTCCCTCCCGCAGCATTCCATGATCTACTTCTTCCACCACTATGAGCTGCCTGCCATCCTGCAGCAGGTCCGCATCCAGGAGATGCTGCTTCAGGCGCCGCCACTGGGCCCCGGGACCCCCACGGCGCTGCCCGATGACATGAACAACAACTCGGGCGCCCCAGCTACAGCCCCTGACTCTGCCGGCCAGTCCCCCGCCCTGGGCCCCGTCTCGCCCGGGGCCAGCGGGAGTCCCGGGCCTGTGGCAGCGGCGCCCAGCTCCCTGGTGGCCGCGGCAGCCTCAGTGGCGGCAGCTGCTGGTGGTGACCTGGGTTGGATGGCAGAGACCGCTGCCATCATCACAGACGCCTCCTTCCTGTCCGGCCTGAGCGCCTCCCTCCTGGAGCGGCGTCCAGCCAGCCCGCTGGGCCCTGCTGGGGGCCTCCCCCACGCCCCCCAGGACAGTGTCCCCCCGAGTGACTCCGCAGCTTCTGACACAACTCCCCTGGGGGCTGCGGTAGGCGGGCCTAGCCCGGCCTCCATGGCCCCAACGGAGGCGCCCTCGGAGGTGGGGTCCTGAGCCGCACAGCTGAGCCGCCTCTGACCCCTGCTGGCTGGGCCTGACCTTCCCGAGCCCGTGGGGGTGGGGGAGGCCAGCCACCTCCTTCCTCTGGGACTGCCCAGGCTGTGTCGGGGGCTTTCAGGGTTTCGTGGGGTTTGCCCGGAAGGCGGCTTTCCTCCCACTGGTGTGAGGTCGCGCCCGAGGCTTGTACCCGCTAGTGAGCTGTTTGAGCTGGTCAGCAAGGAGAGGGGGTGGGGTTCCGCGGAAGGTTCTGGAGGGGTCTTGGTAGGTCTGCAGTGAACCGTCCTGAGGATGGAGTGGGGTCGCATGGTGCAGGTCTCTGAGCAAGGCGGAGGTGTGGAGGAGAGGCCGGCTTGGGGTGGGGCCTCGCGCCCTAGTGCCGGCCGGCCTCAGCCCGGCTCTGCCTGGTGCTCCCTGCAGTGCCTTCTCCATGGCCCGGCCCTCCCCGCGTGTGCGCCAGGCCTGGGGTCCCCGGGAGAGCAGAGCTTGCGCCTCGGGCATAGGGACGTGGGGTGCAGGCGCCAACATCAGTGGCAGCAGCCAGGGCCGTGGTCCAGTCCCACTCGGGGATGGAGTGGGCCGGCGGCCAAACCAGTCACTCGGGGAGGAATGCGGAGGAGCGCTCATTCCATTCTATTTAATTGCAGTGTACAAAATTGTGTTTGTATATAGAATAAACTGTCTGTTGACAGCGGCTCACTGCGCTGTGTGTGTGTGTGTTGAGCCCAAACGGCCCGGCTGCCGCCTCATTCCTGGCTCCCCGGTCGGCCAGAGTGTGGTGGGGCCTCCGCGGGGGCCGCTCTGGCCTGAAGCAAGCGCCGAGGCCGGTGACGTGCGCTGTCCCCGAGCTGTGCCAGGAGCTCGCCGCGCCGCACCAGGGCCTGGCGGAGCCGCTCACGTGCGACTTCGATGCGGCGCTCCAGCTCCTGCAGCTCCCCGGGCTGGGGGGCCCCCGTGGGCCTTGTGGCGGGCGGGCGGCCGTTGGAGCACAGCCAGACGGGGCCCTCTCGCGGCGCAGCCTCCGCCTCCGCGTCCGCTTCGGGTGCCCCAACCACGGCGGGCTCCAGCAGGAAGCGCACGCGGCGCTCCTTGTCCACGGCCCGGCGCGCCCGTTTCCAGCCCTCCGGAGCCGTTGGCTGGTCCTGCTGCTGCTGCTGCTCCACCTCGGGGCCGCTGGGGACGGAACCGGCCTGGTCAGTGTCCGCCGGGGCAGCCGTCTCGCGCCCTGGGCCTCTGCAGAGGCCGCTGACGGCAGAGGATGGCCGACAGGCACAACCAGGGAGCCACGGTGTGCACACAGCCCTCCGGGGGTGGGCGGGGAACCTCCGGGAACCTCCTGCACCCCGCGGCCGGCTTCGGGGCGAGCTGGTGGGGTGGTGGGTCTGGGTGGTCCTGCATCGTGGTCCGCCTGACCACCACTTACCTGGGCTCCGCCTCTGCCGTCTCCTCCTTCGACCCCTCTGGTGGCTCCGTGTTGAGGGCGCGGTGGATTTTCTAAGACCCCAGACAGACCCGGTTGGCGAGGAGGCGGGGGTGGTGGGGCCGCCCGCCGCCCACCCGGTCCCCACCTGGCTGGTATGCAGCCAGTACTGCAGCCTGCTCCCCTTGCGGATGCGCGGCAGCGCCAGGCGGAAGAAGGCGTGCTCGCCCAGCGAGCTGAGCAGAGCGCTGCCCAGGCCCAGGCACAGCAACACGAAGAGGCCCGCGAAGTGGTAGATGCTCATCTGCAGGGTCTGGGGGCAACACAGCAGGAGCCCCGCACGGTCACGTAATGGCAAGCCCCTGGGGAGCCTTGAACTAGGGGAGAACAGGTTGGGCCAGAGAGAGGGGCTTGGGGCAGTGGAGCCAGGTTGGGAGGCAGGGACTCCATGGCTGGGGGGAGTGAGGTTTCATGGAGGAAGGGGCACTGGAGCCGGGGTTTTGTAGGGTGAATAGAAGTGCGCAGAAGCAGACAAACGCACGTCTGGGGAATGAGCACTGGGGTTGGTCACCTCAGACAAGGCTCAGGGCCCCCCACACCCACCCCCACCCCCACCCTCTGTCCCAGGCCCTGCCCCACCTCTGTAACCGCAAAGACCCGCTTGCCGCAAGGCACCATCTTGTACCACTTGTCGTGGAGCAGGTCAATGAAGCCGGAGGACTTGTAGCGGCTGATGAACTCGGACAGGTTGGAGGTGAGCGGCGAGTTCTGGGGCAGTCCGATCCCATAGCCTGGGGGCGCGGGACCAGGCGGTGGGGCCAGGTGGGACAGCCCCAGGGGAACTCTGCCCGCACACGTGGGATTTTGCCCCTTCCCACCTCGAACCCTCCGTGGCTCCCCACTGCCCCCAGGAGGTCCCCAGAGACCCCGGCGCCCCGCCTCGCCCAGGTGCCTCTCACCCTCAATGGCGAAGGGCTTTCCCACGGTCAGCAGTTTGCAGTCGGCGTCGATGGAGACCTCGTAGTCCAGGAGCGACTTGTCCATGATGAAGGCGTTGAGCTTGGGGGGGTCGCTCCTGCTGGGGCCGGGGGCGGGGTCAGCCATCGCCCCGCCCACCCCACGCCCCGCCCCCGCCTCACCCCGCGCCCGGGCTCACGTGAGCATGGCGACGCCGTGGGGCGTGGTGGGCGCGCTGTGGCGCCGCATGTGCGCGTGCATGTCGGGGAAGCTCTTCTTGATGTACGCCTCGGCGCTGCTCTCCCACACGGTGCCGAAGCGGAAGCCCTGCGCCGGGTGGTGCAGCTGCGCGGGGGACCCTGTCAGCGCCTCTGCCTGCCCCTCAGGACCCCTGACCATTGAGGGGCGCGCCGTTCTCCGGGGTGGGGCCGTCCTGGGCACTGCAGGGCGCCGAGGCTGCATTCCTGGCCTCCACCCACTCCATGCCCAGAGCACACCCCAGGTGTGACAACCACAGCTGTCTCTAGACACACACTGTCCAGGGTCCCCTGGGGCGGGGGGCAGGATCACCCCGGGTGGAGACCCTCTGTTCTAAACGGCGGCAAGTCCATCTCCACCCGGACCTCGCCCTGGGCTGGACGCCTATCCCACCACCTCCTCTGCCTCTCCCCTCGGGGTCCCACGGGAGCCCCACTCTAACATGTCCATGACCCCACTCCTGATCTGCCCCCACTCGCTCTTCCCACCCCAGGCGGAGGCAGCTCTGTCGTCACTGCCTCTGACACTCTGTTTCTCCCGAAAACCCTGGGGGGCTCCACCTGCAACACAGGGAACTGTCCACTGCTCACCCCTCCACAGCTCCCAGCCAGGTTGGGGCCCAGCGTCGAACCCAGCCTCCTTCCCCATCAACATCCTCGACCAGCCCAGGCCCCTCTGCGGGGTCCTCCCTGCACCACCGGTGGTCTTTTCTCCCCACAGCTGCCAGGGCAACCTGGTGCAGACCCCTAATGAGTAGGTAGGTCTGGCTGCTGAGGTCACACCAGCCAAGGCCTCCCCACGGGACTCCAGCACCACCAAAAACCCAAACTTGAATCCCATCGTGCCTGTGGGTCAGCAGCATCTAATGGAAGTTGCCGTATGATGAAAAGGCTTTGACGGCTCAGCTGTGCAGCGTTTACATTGGAAGAGCCGCCGGCAGCAGTCAGCTCACCTGACAGCATGGTGTCTACGCTTTACTACCGTTTCACAGGGGACACCAGGGGCTGGGGAGCAGGCCAGGCACCCCCAGGGGACACCACTGGGCAGATCCAAAAGTTCAGAGACACTACGGGGCAGAAAACCCGACTTTGCCAAGAAATTACAAGGGGAGGCCAGGCACGATGGCTCACGTCTAATCCCAGCACTGTGGGAGGCTGAGGCAGGAGAATTGCTTGAACCTGGGAGGTGGAGGTTGCGGTGAGCTGAGATCACTGCACTCCAGCTCTGGGCAAGAGTGAGACTCTGTCTCAAAAAATAATAATAATAATACGGGCCAGATGTGGTGGCTCACACCTGTGATCCCAGCACTTGGGAGGCCGAGGTGGGCGGATCACGAGGTCAGGGGTTCGAGACCAGCCTGGCCAACATGGTGAAACCCCCATCTCTACTGAAAATACAAAAGCCAGGCTTGGTGGTGCACACCTGTAATCCCAGCTACTTGGGAGGCTGAGGCAGGAGAATTGCTTGAGCCTAGGAAGCAGAGGTTGCAGTGAGCCAAGATCGTGTCACTGCACTCCAGCCTGGGCGATGGAGCAAGACTGTCTCAAAAAAGAAAAGAAAAATAGGCTGGATGCGGTGGCTCACGCCTGTAATCCCAGCACTTTGGGAGGCCAAGGTGGGAGAACTGCTTGAGCCCCGGCGTTTGAGACCAGCCTGAACAACATAGCCAGCCCCCCATCTCTGTGTTTTTTGTTTTTTGAGACGGAGTCTTGCTCTGTTGCCCAGGCTAGAGTGCAATGGTGCCATCTTGATTCACTGCAACCTCCGCCTCCTGGGTTCAAGTGATTCTCCTGCCTCAGCCTCCCGAGTAGCTGGGATTACAGGTGCCCACCATCATGCTCAGCTAATTCTTTCTATTTGTTAGTAAAGATGGGGTTTCACCATGTTGGCCAGGCTCCAGTTCGAGACTCCTGACTTCAGGTGATCTGCCTGCCTTGGTCTCCCAAAGTGCTGGGATTACAGGCGTGAGCCACCGCGCCTGGCTATTTTTCTTTAAATAAATAAATTAATTGAATAAATGTCTCTTGGGACCAGAGTTGGCCTAGTGGACATCCTCCATGTCCAGCTGACCACCCCTGCCCCACGCAGCCCAGCCCGGGGCCGCCGCTAGCCCCCCAAGGCCACCCGCAGCCCCCCGAGGCCGCCCACCTTGGGGTCGTGGATCCCCGACAGCTCCTCGAAGGTCTTGTCCCCGACCATGACGGCAGCCAGGTTGGCCGTGTAGCTGGACAGCACCAGCAGGCAGAAGATGGCCCAGAGGTTCATGAGCAGGCGGCCCGTGGGGCACTTGGGCGTCTTGCTGGACACGGTGCGTCTGAAGAGGATGGCGTAGCACAGGTTGAGGGCTGAGGAGTAGGAGAAGACGGTGCTGCGGTTGCGGCCACGCGGCGTGAGGCCGTAGGGGCTGCACCACTCGCACACGGTGAGGAAGAGCGCGGTGAGGTGCAGGGCCGCAAAGACGCCCAGCCACATGGACCAGTGCAGGGGCCACATAAAGGCACCGATGGGTGAGGCTGTGTCCCGTGCCCGCACCATGATGCCCAGGCTGGTGGAGAAGAAGGGGCTGGTGAAGTCCACCACCTGTGAGCGGGCGGAGTTGATACTGAAGCTGGTGACCGCCATGTGGGCCCGGCCGGCCAGCAGGTCCCCGACCAGGCCGGTCCAGCGGCCGTCCCGCAGGGCGCCGTACTTGCCGTCACCTACGATGTACAGCTCGAAGTCGAAAGGCGTGTCCTCCGCCAGCCGCTCCAGCAGGTCAATGCAGTAGCCGTAGCAGCACTTGCACAGGGCGCGGGGCACTGAGCCGTTGGCCAGCGCGGCGAACAGTGCATCCAGGGTGGCCGAGTCGTTGGTGCCGGGGTCCAGGCACAGCTGCCCTGCTGGGCACTGCCCGTCTTCGTCCGGATCACGGGCAAACACAAATGGGTGTTCCAACAGCGTTACCACACGCAGCTTGGGCCGGACCTGCGCACCCTGTGGGGGCGGGGGCCGTGCAGAGGCACCTCCCGGTTCCAAGTCCAGCTGGCCGTCCCGCCAGCTGCCCACCGTGGCCCAGGCCGGGGCGCCCCGTGGGTCCCGGCGAAGGCTCCACACCTTAAAGTGCCGAGACATGTGTACCTGGGAGCTGCCTGTCACCCACACGGGGCCCGTGCGGCCCTGGAAGGACGTGTTGGCCAGGAACCTAGGGGCAGGGCGGGGGGGGTGTCAGGTGTCGAAGTTCACACCCCTCCATCCTCTCACCCCTGCCCAGTACGTGCCCGATTCCCACTGGTCGCTCTTGTCCGTATCATGAGGACAAACGTGGACGCTCCTGGTGTCCCCAAGCCTAACCCCTTGATCCCGGGGCATCCGTGCCCGGATGCCGTGGCTGTGCCCCCACCCCACATACGCCTGAAGCCAGTGACTGACACACAAGCACCCAGCTGGGGTCACCTGTTTCCAGGAGTTGTTCATTCTCAGGAACTCCCCCAGGGCTCAGCCAGAGACCCGTTCCCTCCCTCCTAGTTCAGCTCATTCTCTGCTGTCCCTGAGATAGTTCCCCAGGTGGGCACTGCTTCCGGGGACCTAAGACATCTAACAAAGCATCCTGACTTTGTGTGTTTGAGACAGGGTCCCTGTTGCCCAGGCTGGAGTGCAGTGGTGCGATCTCAGCTCACAGCAGCCTGGACCTCACAGGCGCAAGCGATTCTCTCACCTCAGCCTCTTGAGTAGCTGGAACTACAGGTGCGTGTCACCACCACGCCCAGCTAATGTTTTCTATTTTTTAGTAGAGATGGGGTTTCACCATGTTGGCCGGGCTGGTCTCAAACTCCTGAGCTCAAGTGATCCGCTCGCCTCGGCCTTCCGAAGTGCTGGGATTACAGGCGTGAGCCACCGCGTCCGGCCTCACGTTGCCTTTTGTGATCCATGAGCAGTGCAGACCCAGTGGCCTGGACACCCTCCTAAGGGAAGCAGGGTCCCCACTCACCGTGCCAAGAAGCGCCCCGGGGACTCGGGCCCGGCCGGCTGCAGGTCCCCGCAGTTGACTGGGGCGGGGAGGAGGGCTCGCTTCGGCTGCACCTGGGCCGCACTGCCCAGCGCCCGGGCCACCAGTTGCACAGTGTCATGGATGGCGGCCTCCAGCGGGGGTCGTGCCACCTCGCCCAGCGCCAGCAGCCCTGGTGGCAGCCCCACGGTGGGCAGGGCCTTGGGCGGCAGTGGTGTCCCCAACAGCCAGTGGGGGCCGGGAGGTACAGCCTCTAGCACCCGACGGGCACGGGCGATGTCACAGCCGAGGAGGACCGCCGCGGGTACCGGTGCTCCACCCCCCACTGGCGCCGCCATCGGGGCCAGGCGTGCCCGCAGTCCCGCATCTCCCGTGTCCCGCCGGCTTAGGTCCAGGACCAGCTGTGGGGGCCGGCCAGCCCGGCTTGTCCAGAGGGCCACCAGGCCGCCGGGGTCCTGGGTGCGGCACAGGGCCAGGCTGACATCTTCCCAGGCGTGCGCCTGCAGCACCGCCACCAGCACATCCAGCAGCGTCTCCAGGGGGCTGGCCCAGTGCAGCTGCAGGTGGAATGGGTTCTGGGAGAGGGGTGGCCACGGTTAGGGTTGACGACCTCCACTGCCACAAAACCCTTCCCACCCCAGCAGCGGGTGATCCGCAAGTAGATGCCAGCTGGATGGCTGCACCTCCCCTCCACCTCCCCCCAGCCCCAGCCCTGCTCTAAACCCTTCCATCGTTCCCCATCACCATCCCCACAAAGCTCAGTCTCCCAGCCTCTCTTGGCTCCAGCTACCCTTGTCATGGGCACACTTGGTGTTTTTTTTTTTTTTGCATGTGCCATTCCCCGGATGGCATACCTTTCTCTATGCCCACCAACTCCTACACATCCTTCAAAACCCAAGCACATTGCTCCTCCTCTATTCAGACTTCTCCATCCTCCAGGCAGAGCCCAGGCTCCAGCTTGGAACGCCTCCAGCCTCAGGTCCCTCCCTGATTCCTTCACAGTCCTGACCTCATCTGGCACCCACCTGCCTGGGAACCCCTCTAGGGCCAAGAGCTGTGGCTCATAAAGGTGAGCCCACCGATGGCCTCGTGCTTAGAGCCAAACCAGGTAGCTTCCCCTAGCATCCCCTTCACACATTACTGCCCCGTGCCAGGCACATGGAGGGCTGAGGGGCCCCCTTGTGCCCAGTGCCATCCAGAAAGTTCTCCTGGATTTTTTTTTTTTTTTGAGATGGAGTCTTGCTCTGTCTCCCAGGCTGGAGTGCAATGGCATGATCTCAGCTCACTGCAAGTTCCACCACTCCCAGCTTTTTTTTTTTTTTTTGTATTTTTAGTAAAGACGGGGTTTCACCATGTTAGCCAGGATGGTCTCGATCTCCTGACCTCGTGATCTGCCCGCCTCGGCCTCCCAAACTGCAGGGATTGCAGGCGTGAGCCATGGTGCCCAGCCAATATATATATATCCTGAGTAGCTGGGATTACAAGCACCCACCACCACGCCCAGCTAATTTTTGTATTTTTTGTAGAGATGGGGTCTCGCCATATTGCCCAGGCTGGTCTCAAACTCCTGAGCTCAAGCTGTCCTCCCACCTTGGGCTCCCACAGTGCTGGGATTCCAGGCGTGAGCCACCACGCCCGGTCCTGGATTTAACTTAGTATATTAAAGGTGGGAGAGCTTTGCCAGGCCCCTCGGGTTGGCAGGGCGCTTCCCAGGGTGGAAGCAGGGTGCCCAGTGCTGGAGGATGGGCTTGGGATGAGGCTCAGTCCCCAGGGGGCCAAGCCAGTCCCTAAGAGGCTGGGTCGGTCCCACGCCCCGGCTTGCGGCGGTGCAGCTCCTGGAGACGGCAGCAGAGGGCGCCCCAGGCCTGGGTTTGGGCCCCGCCTCTCCCACCAGCCCTAGGGTGGTGGGGGGACAGGGGTCCCCTTGACACCTGGAGAGCTGGGCTAAGAGACCCCCCCCCCTCTAGCGTCAGGGTCTCCCTCCCTGAGGAGAGGGAGGGGCTGGAGGGGCCTCTGAGTGGGTTGGGAAGGAGGGGCAGCTGGGGCATAGAGCTCAGCCAGGCCCATGTCCGGAGTTGGGACCTCCTTGCTGGCCACGGGAGGGGGCTTATTATCTGGGGCGCAGTGAGCCCTGTTGGGGGGGACAACAGGGTCCCCAGAACCCAGTCAATCGCCCTTCTCTTCTTCCGTTTCCTCCCGGGATCTGGGCCTGGGGTGGGATTAGAAGAGAGGAACTTGAAGGCTGCCAGGGGTGGGGGGTGGGGGGTGGGAATGGAGTCGGGGTTGGAATGATGGAGGCTGCTCTGGGATCTTGGAGGCCTCTGGGAGGGGACGGGGAGAATGCTGGAAGGAGGGAGATCCAGACCTGCAGACCCCGAAACTGCACCCCTAGAGTGAGGAGGGAGACCGCCTGTCCTCCAGCCCAGCCACCCAGAGCCGGGTGGGGACCAGGAGGTCCCAGGGTCCAGGGAAGGGTCTGTGGGGAAGGAGGGAAGGGGCCTGGGCAAGGAAGTGGCAGAGGCCACAGTGGCGGGGTCCCCATCACCAGGGCGCTGGGAAGGGGTCTGCAGGGGCGTTCCAGGAGCGTCCCTGGGGCTCTCAACCCCGCGTCTAGGTCCCTGCCCCTGGGTCTCTTCCTCTGGGTTCTGGTTTCCTTGCTCCGGGGACACCCGGGTCTTCCCCATCCCTGATCCCTGGGGCCCGTCCAGCGTCCCGGGATCCCCCTTCCCTGCGTAGTCCCGGCACCCCCATCCTGACTCCGGACGTCCCCGGGGCTCCCGCCCCCGCCCCCGCCCCGGGTCCCCCTCGTCCTGACTCCGGGCGTCCCGCGTACCGGGGCTCCGAGGGGCGCGCGCGCCTCCCGCCGCAGCAGGCTGAGCACGGGGGTCTCGGTGGCGGCCGCCAGGAAGTGCAGCTGCAGCAGCTCGGGCCGAGCCTCGGGAAAGGCGAGCAGGGCCGCCACGCCCGGAGGCACCAGCGCCTGGCACAGGCCGCGGGTCAGCGACGCGGGGTCGCGGGCGGGGGGCGCGGCGACCACCAGCTCCAAGCTCAGGTTGTGCGGCAGCCGCGGCGCCAGGGCGGCCCGGGCCAGGGCGGCGCGGGCGCGGGCGCGGGCGAGAGGCGCGCGGGGCAGGAGGGCGCCCAGGCGCACGGAGCCCCCGAGGCGCGCCAGGACGCCGCACGGCTGAGGGTGGCCCCCCGCGGACCCCGACCCCAGCGCCAGCGCCAGGCCCAGCCACAGCGCCCGCACAAACTCCATCGCAAAGTTGTCGGCGCCGCTCGCCGCGGGGCGCAACCACCGGGACCACGGCGCGGGTGGAGGGCCCCGGCCAGGTTCCGACGCGCCCTCCGCGCTCCGCCCGGGCCGCCTCCGGGTTCCCAGCAACCGCGCGGGGGGAGTGGGACGTGCCCTGCCCAGGGCGGGATCGGGGGGAAAACAGTGCCTCCCAGTGGTTGTTTGAGGGCGGCGGCGGTGACACCTGGCGGGGGCCGGGGACGCCTAACCACTGCCCATCCCTGCTCTGATTCAGGCCACAGATGGAATGGAGGTGCCAGGAAAAGACTCTGCGCTTTAAAATTGGCCCCGACTTGCCGGGCGCGGTGGCTCACACCTGTCATCCCAGCACTTTGGGAGGCCGAGGCGGGCGGATCACGAAGTCAGGAGTTCGAGACCAGCCTGGCCAACATGGTGAAAACCCGTCTCTACTACAAATACAAAAATTAGCCGGGCGTGGTGGTGGGCGCCTGTAATCCCAGCTACTTGGGAGGCTGAGGCAGGAGAATCGCTTGAACCTGGAAGGCGGAGGTTGCAGTGAGCCGAGATCGTGCCACTGCACTCCAGCCTGGGCGACAGAGCGATGCTCCGTCTCAAAAAAATAAAATAAGAAAACATTGGCCCGGACGCCCACCCGGTTCCTCTCCAGGATCCCTGACCCCTTCCACCAATGTCGACCATTGCTCAGGCAGGGAAGTTGAGGCAGAGGAAGGGTCTTGCTTGTCTCGCACATCCAGGGAGCGGTCAGTTTCTAACCAGGCCAGCCCAGGGGTGTGTTCCAACATCCAGTGCACCCTGGGGAAACTGAGACAGGCATGTCTGATGGAAACCTATAGAGTAGATCTGCCCTCCAGCAGTGGGCAGGCAACTTGGGCCACAGAACTCCTCTTCACCCTTCAAAACCCAGTCCCAAATGCCCTGCCCTGAAAAACGTTCCCTGCTTGCCACTGAGAAAATGCAGGAAGCACCACTCCCTGCCCCATTTAAGTCCTGCTGCTACCCACCCCCAACCCCCACACATTTCCATAACGGCCTACCATCTTTTTGTTCATTTCCTTCTTATTTAGTGACCATCTCTTCAACTCAGCTCTGGGAGGGTCGGGGTGGGTCTGGTTTGGCTGCTGGCACACAGTAGGCACTCTATAATTGCTTGTGGCTTGAGCAACAGCCCAGACAAGGATGCTTGCTCACATGCCCCTCCTCCAGTGCTCTAGAGCCTTCCATAGCTCCCCGCTGTCTACCAGTCCCCAAGCCTGCCTATGTCCTCTGGGCCTCGGGGGGTGCCTTTTGGGCCCTGGCATCCCACAGGCGCCTGATAGACGGGGGCGGCCGCATCCGTCTATCCATGCAGCAGAGGACATTATCCCTGCCCAGGCATTCCTCATCCTGTCCTCCCGACGGTGTCTCCCCAGATCCCGCGGGGCAGCAGAACAGCCGCTGTGTTGGGAACATTCAGCTCTAATGAATGGATCTACACTCCGGCGATTTTCACACACACACACACACACACACCCCCCAAACCTCATCTCCTTTTGGAGCCAGCGTTGGAGAGGTGGGAAAAAAATCCTCCATGAAATGAATAAAATGCCAAGTGCCAGCCGGTAAAATGGATTGGATTTTGAGACGACTGGGGAGGGACGGAGGGAGGGATGGCTCGGTTCCAGGAACCCGCAGGCCACCCCCTCCAGCCCCCTGGCCAGGTGTCCCCGGGGGCAGGACAAGGGGTCCCCTCCCTGGGTCTGTGAGAGGTGCTGTGTCCTGGTGTCCTCAGGGACCACTGGGGCCCCGTCCCTCCCTGGGTTCGGCTCCCTCTGAGGAGCAAGAGTTCCTAGGGGCAGAGACTGTGTCTGCCCTCCGGGAACTCACCCTCGTGCCCTGCCTCAGTTTCCCCATCTGTACACGGGCAACAGTAGGCGTTCCTACTCCCAGCTGCCATGTGAACAAGTGGCCACGTGGAGACTTTTAAAAAATGTTTTATTGTGGGAAAATAGTCATAACATGAAACCTGCCATCTTGGCCATTTCTAGGTGCACAGCTCAGGCACGTTAAGCACACTCCTTGCTATGTAGCCCTCACCACCCTCCTGTCCAGAACTTTCTCATCTTCCCAAACTGAAACTCTGTCCCCAGGGAACACTCACTCCCCGTCCCCTCCCCAGCCCTGACGCCTCCTATCCTCTCTGTCTCTGTGAATCTGATGACTCTAGGGACCTCCTAGGAGTGGAATCAGACAGGACGTGTCCTTTTGTGTCTGGCGTCTCTCACTGGGCGTGATGTCCTCAAGGTGCAACCATGCTCTGGCCTGTGTCTGAGCCTCACTTATTTTATTTTTTTAATTTTGAGACTGTACCTCGCTCTGTCGCCCAGGCTGGAGTGCAGTAGCGAGATCATAGCTCACTGCAGCCTCAACCTCCTGGGCTCAAGCGATCCTCCTGCCTTGATTTCCCAAGTAGCCGGGACCACAGGTGCACACCACACCTGGCTAAGATTTATATTTTTTGAAGAGATGGGGTTTTGTAGAGATGTTGCCCAGGCTGGTCTTAAACTCCTGTGCTCAAGCGATTATCCTGCCTCGGCTCCCACAGTGCTGGATTACTGGGTGAGCTACTGCATTGAGCCTTCTCGTTCTTTTTCAAGGCTGAATAATATTCCACTGTGCAGAGGACTCGTGTTGTGGTGACCCATCCAACCGCTGATGGACACCTGGTTTCCCCAACTTTTTTTTTTTTTTTTTTGAGAAGGAGTCTTGCTCTGTCACCTGGGCTGGAGTGCAGGGGGGCAATCTCAGCTCACTGCAACCTCCACCGCCCAGGTTCAAGCAATTCTGCCTTAGCCTCCCAAGTAGCTGGGATTATAGGCACGTGCCACGACACCTGGCTAATTTTTGTATCTTTAGTAGAGATGGGGTTTCACCATGTTGGCCGGGCTGGTCTCCTAACCTCAGGTGGTCTACCGGCCTTGGCCTCCAATAGTGCTGGGATGACAGGCGTGAGCCACGGCGCCTGGCCTTCCCCCACTTTTTGGCTGTGGGGATGGAGCTGTTGTGAGCTTGGTGTGTGGATCATTTCAAAACCCCGCTCCTCATTCCCAAACCCCGCTCCTCATTCCCAAACCCCGCTCCTCATTCCCAAACCCCGCTCCTCATTCTCTTGGGTATATGCCCAGAAGTGGACTCGCTGGGTCCAACCTTAATGCTGTTTAATTTTTTAAGAACCTGACAGAATGGCCGGGCGCGGTGGCTCACGCCTGTAATCCCAGCACTTTGGGAGGCTGAGGCGGGTGGATCACCTGAGGTCAGGAGCTCGAGACCAGCCTGGCCAACATGGTGAAACCCCGTCTCTACTAAAAATACAAAAATTAGCCTGACGTGGTGGTGGGCGCCTGTAATCCCAGCTACTTGGGAGGCTGAGGCAGGGGAATGGCATGAACCCGGGAGGCAGAAGTTGCAGTGAACGGAGACCGGGCCACTGCACTCCAGCCTGGGGGAAAGAGTGAGGCTCAGTCTCAAAACAAAAACAAAAACAAACAAAAAACCTGCCAGACTATTTCCACAGTGGATGCCCCATTTTATGTCCGCACCAGGGCACGGGAAGGCTGTGGCTTCCCCACCTCCTCGCGCATGATGTTTTCTGCTCTCAGCTTTGCTGGCAGCTGTCCCGGCGGCGCGCAAGCGCACCTCACTGTGGTCGGCAGAGTCAAGCCCCGCCAGCCGCCAGGTCACCTGTGCACACCGGCATCCCCGCTCGTCAACGCCTTGGCCTCCCCAGTCCCCGCGCCGTCCCTCTGAGAATCTGTGGGGCCTGCGGGGGCGGGGGGTCTGAACGATGGCGTCACCACTGTTTCCATCGCACCCAGACCGGCAGTTACGACGCAGGGTGGAGCCGCGGTGCCTGAGCACGTCTGGGAGCTCTGGGCCGAGAGGGTGATGACGGCGCGGGAGGGGGCGTGGAGAGGCACCGAGGGGGCTTGTGTCCAAGGACCCAGCGTGCAGGGGCACATGGAGGGAAACGCAGGGAATGAGGCGTGAGCTCCTGCCGCCCCCGCCCAGCTCCCAGCCGACCCGTCGGGGGACGCCCCCTTTCTGGAGACAAGAACGTCGAGTCCGACCCGGCCAGGTGTCGCTTGTCTGGGGCCACCGGGCGATTTTCGGGCCCTGCCCCACGGTGAACTCTAACCCTGTTCTGCAGCCTGCGGTGAGGGCAGCCGACCTCAGCCCCGGACGGCCGCGTGGTGCAGGCAGCTGCGAAGTGACCTGGATGTTCGTGCCTGGCTCACCTTGGACTCTCTTGCAGCGGCTGGAGCCGAGTCCGGGCCCTGGGAGCCCCAAGCAGCTGTCCCTCTACAGCTCTGCGCACCCTCACCCCGCCCTGGCACCAGCCACAGGGTTGTGCCGATACCCTGAGTTGGTGGTTGGGGTCCTGATTGGTGCTGGGAGGGAGCTTTGGGAGCCTTTGGGTGGTGATGGGGAGGGGGGCAGGGGTCGTGGGAATGGCTCCAGGGGAACAGTAGGTACAGACCCAGGGAGATCAGCCAACCCCAAGGGACCCCCAGCTGCCTCACCCCAAACCGGCGTGCTCCCCGCAGGCAGGACCCAGCCTTGCAGGTCAGCAGAGTGAGTGGTTCATGATGGAAAAGGAACAAGCTGGCCGTGCGCCCAGGGGGAAGGGACCCTGGAGGGGTTCTCAGGGCTCAGAGCAGCCGAGGCGGATGTCAGTGCCAGGTGAGGGCCCAGCTGCCCTGACGCAGTGTGGCCAGGCTGCCAGCCGAGAGGACTCAGAGCCCCATAGAGGGGACAAGGACACAAATTAGCCTAAAAGCATGAACTCAGCGCTGGCGGCTGGCTGGACTGCGGTCATTACCACGCCCGCTAAATCACACGGATTTTCTGGATCGTTAGGTAGGACTGTCAGTCGGGGGCAGCTTTCCGGAAGGTTCTGGGCTTCTGGGCTGGGATCCAGGCGCTGGGTGGCAGCTTCCCCAGGGCAGCAGGGCCTGACCTCCCTCAAGCCCTTGATACCCACAAGCACAGCCTGTGGTGTGGCAGGGGTCCAACTCCCTCTGGGGACTGGCTCAGATCGGGACACCACCCCCAGACCTGCCCCTGACCCATCTGACGGTCCCAGCCTGCAGTGGCCACGTTTGCTGGGTGGGGCAAGCCACCTCTGCCTGGGGAGGCCATGGCACCTTTTGCCCGGAGAACCACCCTGGGTTCACCCTTGGGCGGCTCCGGCTGGGCCTTGGGGAAGCCAGCAGGGGCCCCAAGGCACCCGAGGGATGCACTGGGAGGAGCCTGTGCTCCAAGGCCCCACCCACACCAGCTCCCTCCTCCTGCCTGGTCCTGAGCCCTGCGTTTCCACAGGGACCAGGGACCCCCAAAACCCTCCCTGAGAGCTGGGTCCTGCACCCGGGGAAACCCCTCAACCCTGGCGGCTGGGTCCACCCCCAAACGTCCCCAGGCCCGTCTCTCTACACCAAGCCACCTCCTTCCGGGACCCCACAGGGCTGTCTCCACTCAGACCCCCTGCACAGCAGACCGGAGGGGCCTGGCTTCCTGGTTCCTTCCTCAACCCCACCACCCCGGCCCAGTGCCTTCTCGGGAGAGGGCAGCCATGCAAAGGTCCTCGGGCAACAGAGCAGAGTCAGAACTGCAGGTGCTTGGGGCTCCCTCTTAAAGCCGCCCCCGCGAGGCCTAGCTTGGTTAAGGCCCCCACCTCCGGACAGAGGGTGCCGAGTGGGGCTGGGGTCCCAGCTGGGCCGAGCAGCAGGGGAGCTGTGTTGCACCCAGCACCAGGCCACACCCGGACACGAGGAGGCCGGAGAGGAGGAGCTTTTCATCCTCTTTTGTTAAAAACAGACTAGCACCAATGTGACGCGTGCCACGAGACACCAAGACGGCCCAGTCACAGAGGAAAAACCCGAACACGACACAGAACTGAGGAGAGTCCAGGCCTGGGCTGGTGGGGACCACACCCGCGGGCCCTGGTTGCTGGGAGGCATGGGGCTCAGGCCTGGGCGCCTCGGGCCGGGGTCTCCGGGCCTCACTTGGCCGGCCGCGTGATGAAGCGCGTGGAGAAGTCGAACAGGTCCCGATTGATCTTGCGCAGGTTGCGCACCTCGTCCTCCAGCTCCGTCACACGGACGCGCAGCTGGTCCTGGCCGCCGAGCACGCTCTGCGGGAGAAGTCGGGGTCAGAGGGCGGAAGTGGCCTGGGGTGTGCTGGAGGGGGGCCACTCACCCCCACTGGCCAGGACTGACCTCAGCCTCAGGCCCCGCCCCTCCCGAGGCCCCGCCCCTCCCGAGGCCCCGCCCACCTTCTCCATGGTGCTGCACAGGACGGCCTGCAGCTGCTCCGTGCGGTCCAGGTAGCTGGGCTCCGAGCCCTGTAACACAGGGAGCCACGTGACCTCGCGGCGCGTCCTGTCACACACCACACGCTTTGCCCATCCCACCCCCGCCAGCGTGGGCAGCCACTCAGCCAGGGAGGGGCCACCGTGACGCCCACAGACAGAAGGGAAGACTGAGACGGGGGCGTTCACCTCCGTCGAGCCTGCAGATGACAACCCTGACCCTGACCATGCAGTCATTACCCAGCGCCTCAGATCCTCCACGACTGCGCCCAAGGATGTGGCTGGGGATGGGGGTGCAGATGGCCACACCACAGACAGGGGGCCTAGGCCAGACCTGGAAGGACCCGCAAGCCCAGGGAAGGCTCTGGGACACAGGGCCTGGCGAGGGCCTCACAGACAGTGAGCACCTCCAGCCATGGGGAGAGCCTGGCCGGCCCAGCAAGGCCACTGCCCTGTACAGAGGAACCAGTTACATGGAGGGACGTTGCTGGGGGATCAGAGGTCGGGAACCCGCCTCCTGGACGAAGCGCCTTGGGCCCCAGCAGCGCCTGTCTGTGGGACAGGCCAACATTCCAGTGTCAGCTGGATTGGAACAAGGGTCACAGAGGACTAGCAGCCGTCATGGGAGGAAGGGAGCCAGGTGGGGCGGCTAGGGAAAGGTGGCGGCATTACCGGAGGGCATGGCCTGGCCCCCTGTGGAATCCCACCATGGCCAACTAGGTGGGGTTCTAGGGAGAGCGCTTGGCTGGGCAGGAATCGTGGGAGCCGCTGCTGCCCTGGGAGGAGGCAGTGGCCGGGCAAGCGCCCTAGCGTGGAGCTGGCTCTGCCGCTGGAGGCCTGTTTTCACTCCGAAAGTTCCGGCACTTTCTGAACAAAAAGCTCGCCCCTCCTTGCGCCCATGCTGTTAGCAGTCAGTCCAGCCTGTGCTCCTGGCCTCCTTGCGGTCTGAGGGGCCTTGCGGATGCCCAGACGGTGGCGGTCCCCTGCCTGCCCGCCCCAAGCCCACTGGTAGATGTGGGAAGACAGAGCGTCACTCCATGAGGAAGCACGGACAAGGGAGATAACAGCATCTCCTGGTGCAGGGCCTGTCAGGCCGTCAGGCTGTCGGGCACCCTCCAGATAAAAAAATCAATCTGTACTCAGGTAAGAAGAGGGCGCGTGGGGAGAAGTGCCAAGCGCCAGAGCCCAGCGAGGGACACAGACAGTGACGTGAGACACCAAGGACGCAGGCAGCTCATTGAAGGTCGGGGAGTGGGGCGGAAACATGCTGGGAAGCCTCCCCAGGCCCAAGGAACCCCCAGCCCCCACCCCAGCCCAGCCCAGCCAACCACACTGGCTTCTATGAGGGTCCTGGGGCTGGGGTGGGAAGTGTTCTGGAAGTCACTCTACCCTCAGAAGGTAAGGGAGCCCACCCTAGTACCTGCACAGAGCAGGGGTCGGTGCTGAGCTGCAGGGAGTGAGGGCGTGACTGTGGCCAGGCCGAGAGGCTGCCCCCAGCCCACGTGGGAGCCACCTGCAGCCACCAGGGCCCCACCCGCTCCCTGCCCTCACGGCTGCTCCTGCACCTTCGGCAGCCCAGACGTGAACCTTTTGGCCCTCGCAGCCCGAAGTATGGGGTATCGGCCTTTTGCAGAAAGACCTAACTGACTGTCAGATATCCAGCCGCAGGAAGGCTGGTGTATGGGGCGCGCAGCTCGGCCCTGCTGGCCGGGGGAAGGGGGGTGGTTAACTTCTCAGAGCCTCTGGGTCCATACTGGGAGTGGGCAGAGGCCCCACCGAGCATCACCATCCCACTCACAGGACGCGCCCTCCAGTGCCGGGCTTGTGGGGAACCGCCGCACGGGCGCCAGGACCAAGGGAGCGAAGGAGCCCAGGGCCCGCGGGGTCTTCCGGGACAAAAGGGCAGTGGGGGTTCCCTGCTGGGGGCCGTACCTGCTGGTGGAGGCCCAGGCGCAGAGTGAGGCCCCCGTGGCGCGGCTCGTCCCCGTGCTCGGCGCCCAGCAGGTGCTTGTTGAAGTGGGGCAGCGGCAGGCTGGGCCTGAAGTCTGAGCTCAGCATGCTGACGGGCGCCAGCAGGATGGTGGCGTTGGTGACTGGGCCTGGGGGGCGCGGAGGTCAGGCCCCACCCCACAGCAAGCCATCCCCATCCAGGGCAGTCCCTGCCCCGTCCCAGCCAGGCCCCGCCCCGTCCCAGCCAGGCCCCGCCCCGTCCCAGCCAGGCCCCGCCCCGTCCCAGCCAGGCCCCGCCCCTCAGTCAGTCCACGCCCCCAGCCAGGCCCCGCCCCACAGCAAAGCCAGTCCACGCCCCACAACCAGTCCACGCCCCCAGCCAGGCCCCGCCCCGCGGCCAGTCCACGCCCCCAGCCAGGCCCCGCCCCACAGCAAACCAGTCCCCGCCCCCATCCAAGCCAAGCCCGGAGCTCCTGCTGGCTTTTTCCCCTGCGCGCTGGCCGCGGGCTGAGCAGAGGTGCGCCCACCTTTGAGGGCCACCGTCCGGATGCACTGCTTGCTCTGCACGTCCCAGAGGCGCACGGTCTCGTCGTGGGAGCCTGAGAGCAGCACGCTGCCGTCAGTGGACACTGACAGGCAGGTCACCTGGTTCCTGGACAGACAGACAGGGGTCAGGTGCCAGACAGGACGTGCCTGGGAGCCCCCGCCCCGTTCCCACGTCCCCACCTGTGCCCTTTGAAGACCTTCCCGGCGTCCTGCTCTGGGTGGAAGCTCCTCTCCCTCTGTCCGGGCTGCGAAGGCCGAGAAGGGTGTGAGCCGCAGGCCCGATGCCTTCAGCCCCGATGCCCTCAGCCCCAGGGCAGGGTGCAGCCCACAGACCGCGGCACTCACCCAGGTGAAGAGGTTGACCTGGAAGATGGAGCCCTCGCTGCCCCCGCAGAACATGTGGTGCTCAGCCAGGTCCATGGTCACCGCCATGATGGACACGTCAAAGAGGACGGAGAGGAGCAGCTCCCCCGAGGAGACCTCCCATAGCTGCGGGTGGGCAAAGGGCGTGGGGCTCGGCCCGGCGCAGGGGAACCCGAGGACCCCGTGGGAACAGGGGCACCAGGGAGGTCAGGCGCCGGCTGTCCTCTGGCCCTAGGGCTTGCGACTTCGGGTGAAAGCCGTCACCATGTGGGTCTTGGGGGCCAGGGGACACGGCCTGTGCTGAAATGGAGCTTGGTCTCCGGCTGATGACCCCTGGTTCTCCCTCCCAGGACCACCGGTCACGACTCAAGCGTAGTGATGACCTCCGATTCCCCAGGCTTGGCCAGGAAGCCGGGCCAGAAACGGTGAATGAGTAGGAATTTCCAGGCTGGCAGACCTCCCCGGACGTCCTTGGGCTCAGAGCACCAGGGGATTAAAAGCCGTCTGGAGTCCTGACAGCAGGGAGCGGGAGGAGGCGATTCCTGCATTCCTGGCTGAGGACCTGCGGCTGCTGGGCTCTGCTCATGGACCGTGGTGGGGTGGGGGCGGCGTACCTTCACCGTCTGGTCCAGTGAGGAGGTGGCCACCCGGGCCAGGGGGCCCCCAAAGCCGCAGTGCAGGTCCGTGATGGGGAGCGTGTGGTGAGACCAGACGTGCCGGGGCGCCGGAATCCTGGAGGGGTCGGCCTGCAGCACGCTGAGCGGGGTGGGGCAGGTGCTCAGCAGGCGGGGAGGGGAGGGAACAGGGCAGTCCACGCCTCCAGCACCCACCTCACGCACACACCTGCCTCCACTCAGCAGCCTGGACTGCCTCACCTGAGTAAACTCAAGGCTGGGCCCCCACAGCCCCCAGAACAAACCAGACCCCAGTGTGGGCAGCCAGGACCCCTGGGATGATCACTCCGTCCTCTGCACTCCAGACCCCAAGAGGCCTCCTTCCCGCCAGGGGCCTTGGTGCCTCCTCTCTCCTCGCCTGAGCCTGGGTACAGTTCCAGGTGCAGGCCTGGCTGCACAAGGTGCTACCTGCAGAGGCTCCAAACCAGCACCAGGCAGTCCTTGCCCCCCGAGATGAAGTGGCTGCTGTCCCCTGTGAACTGAAGGCAGGAGACGTCCTGGTAGTGTCGACTCAGGATGACCAGAAGGTTCCCGGTAGAGACCTGTGAGGGGCAGAGGGTATCCAGGTCAGGGGAGGAAAGCCCCAGGGGAGGAAAGGGGGGCTAGAGCCCCAGGAACCCACCACTGCACGGCCATGGCCACACTGTCACCCCCTGCCTGCCCTGCCCCAGGACTGTGGGGTGACCCTGTCAGGGCAGGGGCCAGCAGGTACAGCGGGGCCTCGTTGCGCCCCTGCCTGGGCTGGGTGGGCACCTGTTCCCGCCTCGTCCCCACCTGCATGATGGCCCAGGAAGGGGCAAGTTTCCTGCCCTTCCCTGCTGCCTCAGGGAGGTGCTGGTCCCCTGTTAGCCTGACCCCAGGCTTCCTGTGTGGGCCCCGTAGGACAGCTGCACTCAGGACCTGCAGGCGGCTCCCACCATTCAACGGGAAGTCGCTTCTGGGCAGGCTGTGGTGGCCTGACCCAGGGTGGTGGCAGCTTGAGCTCCGGCAGGAAGCCAGGCAGCTCCATCTGAGGAAGAGGACAGGGAGCCCCTTCCAGGACGCCTGGGGAGGGCTGAGATGCTCTGGGGGGGGTTGTGGGTTCAAGGGCTGAGATGCTCTGGAGGGGGTTGTGGGTTCGAGGGCTGAGATGCTCTGGTGGGTTTGTGGGTTCGAGGGCTGAGATGCTCTGGGGGGGGTTGTGGGTTCGAGGGCTGAGATGCTCTGGGGGGGGTTGTGGGTTCGAGGCCTGAGATGCTCTGGTGGGGGTTGTGGGTTCGAGGCCTGAGACGCTCTGGTGGGGGTTGTGGATTGAATCGTGTTTCCCCCCAAAAGCATGTTAAAAGTCCTGATCTGGGACCTGTGAATGGCCTCATTTAGATGCAGTGTCTCTGCACATATCATAAGTTAAGATGAGGTGGTTCTGGAGCGGGGGCATCCATCCGTGTGTCCCGGTTGTTGTAAGCTGAGAGAAGTGCAAACACACAGGGGCTCCACGCGGCAGTGGTGGCAGCAGAGGCAGGGGACAGTCACCCACAAGCCAAGGGCGCCAAGGGGCGCCGGCCACCACCGGAGAGGTGGGAAGGCTCCTCCCAGGGCCTCCAGAGGCAGCGTGGCCCTGCAGACACCTTGATTTAGGACGTCTGGCCTCAAGGATGGGGGCCGAGTTTCTGTTGTCGAAAGTCCCTGTGCATCATGCTTTGTTGGGGCAGGCAGAGCCTGATGAGCCCAGATCTGACCGGCCATGCCCTCTCTGGGCCTCGCTTTCCTCGCATGCAAAACCCAGGGTGGCTGGGGAGGGTTAAGTGGCACCAGAGGAAGCAGGATCCAGGTCAGCCCCAAACCACACAGGGCAGCTCTGGTGACCACCACTGCCCGGGGCCGGGACAGACCGGGCAGCTTCAGAACATCAGTGCCTCCCGGGAGGTCCCTGTCCCTGTGGCGTGGGAGGGGCGGACCAGCTCCCGCCCACAGCCCTGGCTCTCAGGTTTCCAGCCCACTCCTGACTCACTGCTCACACACCCGTCACCTACACAGAGAAGAGGAGGAGGATTTCGACTTTGGCAGGGGGGTACAGTGGAGGCAGTCCCAGCCTGAGCTCTGGCTATGTGGGACACCCCCTCGTGGTCACAGCTCACACGGGTCAGAAACTCTCCAGGAGGGCCAGCTGCAGTGGCTCACGCCTGTCATCCCAACACTTTGGGAGGCTGAGGAGGGCGGATCACCTGAGACCAGGAGTTCAAAACCAGCCTGGCCAACGTGGCAAAACTCCGTCTCTAATAAAAATACAAAAATTAGCCAGGCATGGTGGCGGGCGCCTCCCAGCTACTTGGGAGGCTGAGGCAGGAGAATCGCTTGAACCTGGGAGCCCGAGGTTGCAGTGATCCGAGATCGAGCCACTGCACTCCAGCCCGGGCAACAGAGCGAGACTTCACCTGAAAAACAAAACAAAACAAAACTGGAGGCGGCTAGGGGAGCAGGGGTCTGGCAGTGGGTGCCACCCAGCACACTGTCCCGAGCCAAGAACAGGAAGGGGTCCCGCCTAAGTCATCCCCCATGGGGTGATGACACATTTAATTCCTACCCACATGCCCCTCTGCGCCAGACTGACAGCAACCAGGGCTAGGAGGTCTACTGTTAGGGGTGACTCGTGAGCTACTGCTTCCCTGCCTCAGTTTCCCTCTCAGCAACAGCATCCTAGTTTCAAAATCATGGACTGAGATGTAAAAGCCTTGGGATCCCAGGCATGGTAGCGCATGCCTATAATCCCAGCTACCTGGGAGGATCGCTTGAGCCCAGGAGTTCAAGCGCAGCTATGGCAATGTAGTGAGACCCCATCTCAAAAATAAGTTTAAAAATTAAATACATACACACGTGTCCTGAGGGTGAGATAATGATGCCTCCTGTCATTCCTGTGCTGCCCGTCCCGACCCCCCTTTTTTTTGGAGACAAGGTCTTGCTCTGTCACCCAGGCTGGAGTGCAGTGGTACGATCTCATCTCACTGCAACTTCCGCCTCTCGGATTCAAGTGATTCTCATGCCTCAGCCTCCCAAAAAGCTGGGACTATAGGTGTATGCCACCATGCCCAGCTAATTTCTGTATTTTTTGCAGACATGGGTTTTCACCATGTTACCCAGGCTAGTCTTGAACTCCTGGCCTCAAGTGATCTGCCCGTCTCAGCCTCCCAAAGTGCTGGGATTCCAGGCATGAGCCGCCATGCCCATCCCCTGGTGGCCTTTTTATCTCTCGGAGAATGCTCATGCGCACCCAGCCCTCTCAGTTCTCTGAGCAGCCCACTGGGGGAGGCAAGGACAAGGTCAGGAAGGGCAGAAACATGGTTACCTTTGGGTCTTCTGGCCCCAGATCTTGTACTGTCTGCCCTGCTCTATGTGGGGTTGAGGGCAGGTCTCCGAAATATAATGGACCATTTGTGACAACACAGCCGGTGATCTAACGCCGCAGCTACGGTATGGGCCAAACTCCAAGAGGCCTGACTTTGTGAATGAAGTCTCCCTGGCACATCTCTGTGCCCACTCACTCACACATCATCCAGGGCTGCTTCCCCTCACCAGGGCAGAGCTGAGAAGCTGGCCTAAATGCAAAGCCTGAACAGTTCACCCTGTCTCGCAGAGAGAGCATGGCAGGATCCGGGCTGTGAGCGTGTCTAGGAGTTGCTGTCACCTGGTTGGTCCAGCGGTAAGAAAAAGGAGGCACTGGCCGGGCGCGGTGGCTCACGCCTGTAATCCCAGTACTCTGGGGGGCCGAGGCGGGTGGATCACCTGAGGTCAGGAGTTGGAGACCAGCCTGACCAACATTGTGAAGCCCTTCTCTACTAAATACAAACAAATTAGCCAGGTGTGGTGGTGGGCGCCTGGAATCCCATCTACTCAGGAGACTGAGACAGGAGGATTGCTTGAACCTGGGAGGCAGAGGTTGCACTGACTACCGGCATGAGCCACTGCGCCCAGCCGCCCTTTATAACTTTCAAGTCACAAGTGCCAGGCGCTGCCGCCTGCGTGGAAGAGATGCCCGCTAGCCCTGGAAGATGCTGCGGTGTGTGAGTGCTGGGGACTGGGCTGCACCGGGCTCTATACAAGCACTCAAGGCAGGATTAGGGCCGGTTTGGGATTCACAAGTCTCGAGGGGACCTGGAGAAAGGAGGCAGCAGGGTGAAGCTTAGGCTATAACCCCTGAGCAGTCACCCATCCCAGGGCCCCAGGCCGCATGGTTGTTCCCTGTTGCCCTGCAGGCGAAACTCAGATGGGCTGAGATGTCCTGAAGGAAACCCTCACGCTTTGCTCCTCTTACCTCCCACAGGTGGATGCTTTCTGCAACTCCTGCCAGGACGTAGAGACCGTTGGGTGACGCAGTCAGACAGGTGACAGGCCCGGGGCACATGATCTTCTGCTGGAGCTGGTCCTAAGGATGCACAGTCAGCCTCGTGAGCCCCGTGCAGGACACGGGAGCTCCTACAGCAGTGGAGGGCGAGGGGAGGGGACGCCTGGGCAATGGCTAAGTCAGAGCACCAGGAAGAGGAGTCGGGAGCAGGGTGGTTTGAGCAAATGCATGGTCCAGCGAGGAAGTGTTCGCCCCTGCAAGAGGCTTCGAGGCTGGAGGTGGTAGATGTGAGGAGGTTGGTGCTTCCTCTGAGGGTCAGAGGGGCCCTGGGTGGGAGGAGTACAGGAACAGAACAAAGAGGATCTAGAAGGACACTGGGGCCCAAGAGCCCAGTAGGCTTGTGCCCCAATCCTTCTATCCATAATGTCCAACCTAAGACCCCAAGCCTCAGCTTTGTCCTCTCTAAAATGGGAAAACTCAGCCGGGCGTGGTGGCTCATGGCTGTAATCCCAGCACTTTGGGAGGCTGAGGTGGGCGGATCACTTGAGGTCAGGAGTTCGAGACCAGCCTGGCCAACATGGTGAAACCCTGCCTCTACAAAAAATACAAATGTGAGCCGGGTGTGGTGGTTGGTGCAGGCCTGTAGTTGCAGCTACTCAGGAGGCTGAGGCCCAAGAATCGCTTGAACCCTGGAGGCGGAGGCTGCAGTGAGCCGAGATCGCACCACTGCACTCCAGCCTCGGCGACAGAGTGAGACCCTGTCTCAAAACTAAAACAAAATGGGAGAAATTTATGAGTTGTGTGTGGACTCCATCAGGCAATGCCGGAGCACAGAGCCAGTCCCAAGAGATCTCAGCGGGCACACGGGGGAAGCGAGTAGCTTCAGGGACTGGCTGCATTTTGGGCTTGGGGGTAGAGGAAACTGTGGGCGACGGTGAGTATCTGTTGCTTTATTGGAGGGATAAACATGAGTTTCCTGCGCCACGCCTTCATGGGAGACTCCCCCAGACCTTGGTCCTTCTCCCTTTTCCTCCAGAACCACAACATCCACAGAGCTCATAGGCCCCTTTTAATCAAATTTCGCGCTCCAAGAACTCGTGCATGCGCAATTGCCCCAAGGGACCCCCCTGAGCATCTCCATTTCCCCCACTGCCCCCATAGCAGCCCAGGCCTGAGTCCCGCGCGTGCGCAGAGCGGCCTAACAGGTCGCACGTATCTCCCCAAAGCCCCCAGACCCGCGCATGCGCAGAGCGCCCGAACGGCGACCACCTACCCTCCCCACGCCAATTCCGACTAAGGGTGCACGCGGCCCCCACCAACCCATCCCCCGACTTCAGCCTCGGGCGCCCCATGACCCCCGCAGCCGAGCCCAGCAGCGAGCCCGCACCGCCGCACCTTCCGCTGCAGCTCCCAGGCGCTGATGTAGTTCTTGCCCAGCTGCGCCGCCAGCAGATACTCGCCATTGAGCAGCGCCAGGCCGCGGGGTCCCGCCTGGCCGCCGCGGTAGGTGAGCAGGTTGGCGCCCGAGTGAAGTTCCCACACGATGCAGCTCCACATCGGGGCCGCCGAGTCCGTACACACGGCCACCTCCATGGGCGCCGCCATCTTGCCTTCCCCACCGCCCCGGACGTGCGTCATCATCAGCGAGACGCGGACGACTGCCGCACGCGGGCCAGAGCGGCGGCCCCGCGGCCCCAGCGGGTGGCCGACCCGCGCATGCGCCCGTGCCTCGGGGAGAGGGGCTTTCTTGTGAAGTGGGATTTCCCGCTTACCCGAGACTCGAGGGTCGCGCAGCCTGCTTAGACATCTGGGCAGGCGACTTCTTCCAAGGCCCAGGGTCTCCGGCGATCAGTTAGTAGCTCTAGAGCCGGGGTACCTGACTTGGCCTTTTCCTCCTGGGCATTTTTGGCCAAGTGACTCAACCTCTTGGATTCATTTATTTTTAAATGTTCAAATAATAAAGTTCCGACGTCACAGGCCTAAATGACACATTGCGCCTAAAAGAGAGAGCGCACACCCAGCAACATGGCTAGTTGGCGATGAATACATTGGAATTCACTGCTTCCTTATTTATTTAGTTTTGTAGAGCCAGGGTCTCATTGTCCTGCCCAGGCTGGCCTCGAACTCCTGAGCTCAAGTGATCCTCCCAGCTCGGCCTGCCAAAGTGCTGGGATTACAGGCGTGAGCCACCGCGCCCGGCCCAGTGTTTCCTTATTGGTCGACATCTGCCTCCCCCTTGACCCCTCTTTAGAGGCCTCAACATCTAAATTATTAGTCGGATAGCTTGGTGTAGGTCAAACAAGTGGCCAGTTCTGTCCGAGCCAAGCAGGGTCTAACCTCATGTCACGGCTGCCCGTCACGGACCATGTCTGAAAACGGCATTCAAAAAAAAAAAAAGGCCGGGCGCTTTGGCTCAGGCCTGTAATCCCAGCACTATGGGAGGCCGAGGTGGGTGGATTACCTGAGATCAGGAGTTCGAGACTACCCTGGCCAGCATGGCGAAACCCCGTCTTTACAAAAAGTACAAAAAGCCGGGCGTGGTGGGAGGCTGAGGCAGGAGAATCGCTTGAACCCGGGAGGCGGAGGTCTCAGTGAGCCGAGATCCCGCCACTGCACTCCAGCCTGGGCGAATGAGACTCTGTCTCAAAGAAAAACATATCTATTATTTATTTATACTAAATATATATCTAGTAGAGATGGGAGGTCTCACTGTGTTGCTCAGGCTGGTCTCCAACACCTGGGCTCAAGCCTTGGCCTCTTAAACCGCTGGGATTACAGGCTTCAGCCACAACGTCTGGCCTAAAAACAGTATGATTTAAAATGTGCAATTAGTTGCCAACCCCTTAAAAAGGGATAAAAAGGGAGCATTCATTTAAAAGTCGGGATTTCCGCCCGGGGGTTGCAGCTGACCTGGGTCGTGTGCCCTGGAGCAGAAAGAGGCAGGGGCTGGAGGCTGCATGCGGGGTGCGGTCCCCGGAGGCGGTGCGACTCCTGGTCCGCGGCTCCCGGCGGAGGGCACGGCCGGGGCAGGAGGCTGGTGCCAGAGCGTGCGGCGCCGCAGCCCCGCTGGCCGCCAGGTGGCAGGCGCGAGCCACCGACCCCGAGCCCAGGCCGGAGGGAGGGCGGCCCCGGGGACCCGCCTGGTCGGCAGGAGGGGCCGTTTGAGCTGGGAGCCAGCGACCCCCAGAGAACCGTGTGCGGGGCAGGCCCGTGCGAAGGCCCTGAGGCAGGACCATGGAGCGGGGCTGGGCCGTGCAGGGCCTTGTGAACGAGGCCTGGATTTCATTTTATCCTGGGAGGGAGGGAGGGAGGGAGTCCAATCCAAGGACCTGCTGTGCCTCCAGAGTTTCCTCCAACCTCATTTTTATTTTCTTTCTTTATTTTGCGACAGTCTTGCTCTGTGGCCCAGATTGGAGTGCAATGGTGCGATCTCGGCTCACTGCTACCTCTGCCTCCCGGGTTCAAGCGATTCTCCTGTCTCAGCCTCCCGAGTAGCTGGGATTACAGGTGTGAGCCGCCACGCCCAGCTAAATTTTGTATTTTTAGTAGAGACGGAGTTTCACCACGTTGGCCAGGCTGGTCTCGAACTCCTGACCTCAGGTGATCTGCCCGTCTCGGCCTCTCAAAGTGCTGGGATTACAGGCGTCAGCTACTGAGGCCGGCCTCCAACATTATTTAAAAAACATTATTTAAAAAAATCGGCCGGGCGTGGTGGCTCCGGCCTGTAATCCCAGCACTTTGGGAGACCGAGGTGGGTGGATCACGAGATCAAGATCATCCTGGATAACGAGGTGAAACCCTTCTCTACTAAAAATACAAAAATTAGCTGGGCATGGCGGTGCATGCCTGTAATCCCAGCTACTCGGGAGGCTGAGGCAGGAGAATCGTGCAATCATGGCTCACTGTAGTCTCCAATTCCTGGGCTCAAGCCATCCTCCCACCTCAGCTTCCCGAGTAGCTGGAACCATAGGACCCACATTCAACTAATTTTGTGCTTTTTTTTTTTTTTTGCAGCGACAGGGTCTTGCTTTATTGCCCAGCTGGTCTTAAACTCCCGGGCTCAAATGATGCTCCCACCTAGGCCTCCCGAAGGGTTGGGATTACAGACATGAGCCACTGTGCCTGGCCCTGTTTTAATTTTTACTTTATTTATTTTTGTTTTTTTGTAGACAAGCAGGAGAGGTGGATCTCACTCTGTTGCCCAGGCTGGAGTGCAGTGGCGTGATCTCAGCTCACTTCGACCTCCGCCTCCTGGCTTCGAGTGGTTTTCCTGCCTCAGCCTCCTGAATAGCTGGCATTGCAGGTGTTCACCACCACGCCCAGCTAATTTTTGTAGTTTTAGTAGAGACGGGGTTTCACCATGTTGGCCAGGCTGGTCTCGAACACCTGACCTCAGGTGATCCACCTGCCTCAGCCTCCCAAAGTGCTGGGATTACAGGCGTGAGGCACCGCACCTGGCCTTTTTTTCATTTTTCTTTTTCTTTTTTTTTTTGAAACGGAGTCTTGCTCTTGTTGCCCAGGCTGGAGTGCAATGGCACAATCTGAGCTCACTGCAACCTCCGCCTTCCGGTTTCCAGCGATTCTCCTGCCTCACCCTCCGGAGTAGCTGGGACTACAGGCATGTGCCACCATGCCCGGCTAATTTATTTTGTATTTTTAGTAGAGATGGGGTTTCACCATGTTGGCCAGGCTGGTCTCAAACTCCTGACCTCGTGATTTGCCCGCCTCAGCCTCCCAAAGTGCTGGGATTACAGGCGTGAGCCACGGCGCCTGGTTCATTTTTAGTTTTTCTTACAGAGTCTGGCCCTGTCGCCCAGGCTGGAGTGCAGTGGTACCGTCATAGCTCACTGCAGCCTCAACCTCCAGGGCTCAAGCGATCCTCCCACCTTAGCCTCCCGGGACCACAGGTGCACACCACCACACCTGACTAGCGCTTTAATTTTTCGTAGATAGGGGCTCTCGCCGTGTTGCCCAGGCTGGTCTTGAACTCCTGGGTTGAAACCATCCTCCTTCCTCGACCTCCCAGGGTGCTGGGATTACAGGCATGAGCCATCGCCTGGCCCAGCCTGGAAGTTTTTAAATTCCTGGGTTCCAGGACACCCAGCAGACCGGGCAGGTGTGGGCTGCTGCCACAGGCAGGAGAGGGCAGGGGCAGGAGGAAGTCGATGGACTACAGTCTCCACCTTCTCACAGGCCTCCTGCTGCGGCCCAGCCAGGCCTTCCTCCCCTCCTCCCCTCCCTGGGGACGTGGCCAGGCCAGGCTGCAGTGTGAGGTCAGAGGTCACCCCGCCCCCAGCCTGGTTCCTGGAATGAGGACAGACTAATTGTGTTGGAGCAGGGGACAGAAGCCACACTTTGGGGGCATCTCCAGACCACCCGGCGGCCGGATCTCGTTGGTGCCAGCTGGAGGTTGTGAAGGGGGGGGTAACCAGGAAGGGGAAACTGAGGCACAGAGGCAGGAACGTTCCCCTCGGGGTGTAAGGCCCTCATTCTCCATCCCCTGCACATTTATGGAGCACTGCCAGTTTGCAGGCACTGATGAACCCAGCCAGACCCCAGTCGGCTTGGCTGCCCCGGTCCTGGCCCCACAGACCCAGCAGCTGCGGCCGTCCTGCGGCAGCCCCATCATTACCTATGCCAGTGGGGAGAGCAGCAGCCGGCTCTGGTAGCCCTCTGCTTTTGGAAGCGTCTCAGCCGCCGCCTCTCCAGTCTGGACTCTTGGCTGGCTCCGAAAATCTGCTATCAGAGGAGGGTTTGAGCTTCACCTCCGGGAGCCTCCCGCCCTCCTAGCAAGCACCTAGCAAGCACCTAGCAGGCGGCCCAGGGAGGTGGCTGGGCTCTGAGAGGCTAGGGGGTGGCTGGGCCCTTCCTGGGCTGGGGAGGAGGTTGGGGGCTGAGTCCGTCCCTGGCTGGGGAGGGAGGTGGGGGGCTGGGGAGGGAGGTGGGGGCCTGGGGAGGAGGTGGGGACCTGGGGAGGAGGTGGGGGGCTGAGTCCCTCCCTGGCTGGGGAGAGGTGGGGGCCTGGGGAGGAGGTGGGGGGCTGAGTCCCTCCCTGGCTGGGGAGAGCTGGGGGCTGAGTCCCTCCCTCCCAGGCTGGGGAACTCAGAGGTGCACCCCCTCCCTGACTCCCCGCCTCTGAGGCCCTCAGCTGCGGGTGAACAAGCAGGGCCTGACGATCCAGTTTGGGGTGGGGGCTTTCCCAGGGTTCTTCCCTCCTCTCCCTGGGGCCGGCGGGCTCCTCCAGGCAGTGAGTGGGACTCCATCTCCGGGACGCAGGGTTTAGCAGACTCATTTCTGGCTGGAATGGAAAATGCCATTTTCCCTTCCGGGGCCAGGGTCTAACGTGGGTTTCAGGAACCAACCGGCTGGGACAGGTGTGGGGGTGTTGTTGGTCCCTCGCCTCCAACACAGCCCTGGGGAGGGACGTGTCCCGGCCAGCCTCGGCCAGGATGGTGCGCGGGAGGCCGGGCAGCTGAGTCTGGGCCTGTCCACCTCCAGCCACGCTGACCCTCCTCCAGTCACGTCCCCTGGGCGTGGGCAATGGGAGGGTGGACAGTGGGTTAGGCGGCCCAGGAAACCCTTTCCTGGGAAAACGTTGCAATACCACTTTCTTTGGGTTTGTGGGCTAAGAACGAGAGGCTTTTATTTTTTAATTTTTAATTAATTAATTAGTTAATGTTTTTAGAGACGGAGTCTCGCTCTGTCACCCAGGCTGGAGTGCAGTGGCATGATCTCGACTCACTGCAAGCTCCGCCTCTGGGTTCATGCCATTCCCCTGCCTCAGCCTCCCCGAGTAGCTGGGACTACAGGCGCCCGCCACTACGCCCAGCTAATTTCTTGTATTTTTAGTAGAGACGGGGTTTCACCATATTGGCCAGGCTGGTCTCAATCTCCTGACCTCATGATCCACCCGCCTCGGCCTCCCAAAGTGCTGGGATTACAGGTGTGAGCCACCACGCCCGGCCTAATTAATGTTTTTAGAGATGGAGTCTTGCTCTGTCACCCAGGCTGGAGTGCAGTGGGTTGATCTCAGCTCACTGCAACCTCTGCCTCCCAGGTTCTAGCAATTCTCCTGCCTCAGCCTCCCAAGAAGCTGGGACTACAGGTGCACACCACCACGCCCGGCTAATTTTTTTTATTTTAGTAGAGACAGGGTTTTGCCATGTTGCCCAGACCGGTCTTGAACTCCCGAGCTCAGGCAATCCACCCACCTTGGCCTCCCAAAGTGCTAGGATTACAGGCGTAAGCCACCGTGCCCGGCCTTTTATTATTATTTTTAAGAGACAGGGTCCCGGCTGGCCCTGTGTGGCCAAGGTGGGTGTTATCATTTGAGGTCAGGAGTTCGAGACCAGCCTGGCCAACATGGTGAAAACCCAACCCGTTGCTACTAAAAGCACAAAAATTAGCCAGGCGTGGTGCCGCGTGCCTGTAATCCCAGCTACCTGGGAGGCTGAGTTGGGAGAATCGCTTGAACCCAGGAGGCAGAGGTTGTAATGAGCCAAGATTGTGCCATTGCACTCCAGACTGGTTGACACAGTGAGACCCTGACTCAAAAAAAAAAAAAAAGGCCAGGCACAGTGGCTCATGCCTGTAATCCCAGCACTTTAGGAGGCCAAGGCAGGCAAATCACGAGGTCAGGATATCGAGGCCATCCTGGCCAACATGGTGGAACCCCGTCTCTACTAAAAATACAAAAATTAGCCGGGTGTGGTGGCGGGCGCCTATACTCCCAGCTACTCGGGAGGCTGAGGCAGGAGAATTGCTTGAACCTGGGAGGCAGAGGTTGGAGTGAGCCGAGATCACACCACAGCACCCCAGCCTGGGAGACAGAGCGAGACTTCGTCTCAAAAAAAAAAAAAAAAAAAAAAAAAAAAGAGAGAGAGAGAGACAGGGTCTTGCTGTTGCCCAGGCTGGAGTACAATGGCATGATCACTGTTCACCGCAGCCACCATGCCCGGCTTTTTTTTTTTTTTTTTAATTTCTGGTAGAAATGGGGTCTCCCTATGTTGCCCAGGCTGGTCTCAAACTCCTGGGCTCTATCCATCCTCCCGCTCCAGCCTCCGAGTGTTGGGATTACGGGTGTGAACCTCCGACTCCAGCTGAGTCCCTTTACTATGTTCTGGGTTTGAGGGCTGCAAACTGGCTGTCCAGGGGCCGAATCTGGCCCTTGGTCTTGTTTCCTAGGACCCGAATGGTGTTGAAAGGGAAAAGGTGAAAATGTGGCCAGCACTGGAAAAGTTCCCTCCCCCAGCCACCAGGACGCCCCTGAACCCCAGAGGCCTCAGCTCCAGGCGGCTTCACCAGTGGGCTGGTTCCTGGGCTCGCCTAGGAGGTGAAGGAGGGCAAACCTATGGGGGGCTCGGGAACAGGGTGTCCCGCTCGGCACAAGGGCCTCCATCTGGGCCGCACAGAGGGCGGAGGACGGGGGAGCCCCGTGTCTCCCACCCGAGGGGCCGCACCCTCCTGTCATGGGCAGGCGGGGACTGTGTGTCGGCTGCAGAGGATGGAAAGGAGTCTGTCAGAGCAAAGGGGGAGAGGGCTGTTCCCGGCGGTGGAACAGCTGTGTGAAGGCCCTGAGGCCGGACCGGGCCACTTGCCCTGGGAGCTCCGGTCGGATAACGCCAGGGGCGCCCGCATGCAGAACCCTGTTGAGGCAGGAGGCGAGGGGTCAGGCTCGTGGGCAGGTGGCTGGGGGTGCGCACACTGGCCCTGCCACACCTGTCATCCCAAATCCCTAAAACGGGATGGGTGTCGGGCTCTCAGCGAGGCACAGAGGTGCCCAGAGTGGCCTCCAGGGGCTCCCCTCGGCCCTGTGGACCTTGCGGTTGGATCCTTCTCTGGGGTGGGGACGTCCTGGGCACTCAGGGTGCTGAGCAGCGTCCCTGGACTTCACCCACTCCATGTCAGGAGCTCCCCCCAGATGGGACAAACACAGATGTCCCCAGACATGGACCAGGGTCCCCTGGGGGCGGAATCACCCTGGTTAAGGCCCTCTGGGTTAGGGGATTCCATGGACCCCCTACAGACTCTGCATCCCATGATCCTCGGCCCTGCTGGGGTCCCAGGAGGCTGCACACACTGAAATCCATGCCCTGAGTAGGGAGGGAGAGAGGAGGCGAGTCCCAGGAGCTGGGTTCCCCTGGGTTTACACCGTCTGCCCCGTCAGGAGCTTATCCTGGTGTCTGCTGTGGGCAGGGAGAACTGTTTTTACCCCACCTTAAATAATGAAGGCAGAATTTCCCAACTCCTGCAGTGTGGATGCTGGGCGCCAGATTGTTCTCTGCGGTGGGGCCGTCCTGGGCACTCAGGGTGCCGAGCAGCATCCCCGGACTCCACCCACTCCACACCAGGAGCGCCCCCCAGTCGTGACAACCACAAATGCCCCCAGACATGGACCAGGGTCCCCCTGGGGGCACAGACCCTGGCTGAGGACCCCTGTTTTTTTTTTTTTTTTTTTTTGATGGAGTTTCCCTCTTGTCGCCCAGGCTGGAGTGCAGTGGCGCAATCTCGGCGCACTGCAACCTCCGCCTCCCGGGTTCAAGCAATTCTCCTGCCTCAGCCTCCGGAGTAGCTGGGATTACAGGCACCCGCCACCACGCCCGGCTAATTTTGTATTTTTAGTAGAGATGGGGTTTCACCATGTTGGTCAGGCTGGTCTCAAACTCCCGACCTCAGGTGATTCCGCCCTCCTAGGCCTCCCAAAGTGCTGGGATAACAGGCGTGAGCCACCGCACCTGGCCAGACCCCCGCTTTTGTAGCTGTCTCTGCCGCCCGGAACCAGACCTAGAGTGATGCGGGGCAGAGGGGGATAGAGCACCCCGTTCCACTCACCCCTGGCTGTGCTGGGCAGGGGTGTAGGGTGGAGCTGGAGGTTGGGGAGACGCCAAAAGAAAAAAAAAACACCACAGGACGCTTTTCTGTTAAAAGTCAGAAGTGTTTTGTCTCGTTTTAATATCTCATCAGCTTTACAGGGTTACAATCGTCTTAAATATTTCTGAGGTTTAAATACAATCTGCATAATAATGTTATAAAATGTAAACTTTCAGTGTTCTTTTAAATTTCAAAATCACACTTTTTTTTTTTTTTTTTGGTCTTTTTGTCTTTTTTTTTTTTTTTTCCTTTTAATACCTGAATGTTCTGCGAAAACTGAACTTGTTACAGGCCACCCTGCCGCGGCCAGGGCGAGACAGGCTGGGCCCAGCCAGAGGTAGAGAGTAGTTTTATGTTTTTTAAAAATCTTTTTAAGTTTTTTTTTTTTTTTTACCTCCTATTACCTGAGTTTCAGGCGTGGTTCCCACGCCGTCTGACAAACTCCAGAGAAACTGAAATTTCACACGTCATGAATGAAAGGCTGAGTTTACATTTGCCAATGTAAAAGCACAATTGGGGAAAAAAGGGACCAGGTGGGTAAAAAATGATAAAAGAAAGGAAATTCAACTGTACAGATGCGTGACCCTTAACAACGACCCCAGCTGCCCCCAGTGCCCTGTGCCCACCCTCCCGCCTTTCTGGACAGCCACTTACGGGTCCCACGGAAGGCTCCAGAAGCCGCCTTTCTCCCAACATCTCAGAGCAGGGGGAGCCCCCGTTGGCCTTGACTGTGGGGCACCCACTCAGTACGCAGCTAGGCCCCACGGTCCCAAGTGAACTCGAACCCATCCAGGGTCCTCGTGGCTGAGGGGACTGCCCGACCCCCTCCCAGTCTGCATAAGGGGGGGTGCTGAGCTGCACCCCAGAAAGCCACACCGAATTTAAACCCCCACCGACAGGCGGTGGCAGGAGATGGGCACGGCTGGGGTCGAACGGGGCCACCTGAGGCAGGGAGGACCCTCTGGAGACACGGCTTCCTGCCGAGTATCCAGGACCAGGCCCCATAGACCCCCTGCAACTGCCTCCCATTTCCACGGCCAGCATGGCCGCTGCCTTCAGCGACTTCCTTCTCCTGGGCCGGGACCCAGCCTCGCGCCCACCCCCACCCACCCCGCCTGTCCCTACAATCATCGGAGTTAACAGCAGGCTCAAGTCCCCTGAGTTAGAATCCAGGTCCACCCACTGCCGGGAGGCCGGATCGCCCACACAGACACGACACGCAGGATTCCCGACACGCAGGATTCCCGACACACACACGCAGCCCGAGGGAGACGACCCAGCACTCGACCCTGCACAGCCCCTCCCCAGGCTCCGAGGTGGGCAGGTGCACGGGGGCCCCAGGGGTCCAGGGCCGCCGGATGCAGCAGGCAGCCAGGCCCCAGTGGCTGCTGCAGACCCTGGTGCACGGGAGGCGGGGGAGAGGCACCCCAGGGGCTCAGATTTTGGCATCAAAAGTCAGACCTGAGGTAGACAGAGAGGCAGCAGGCGCTTCCCCCAGCGCGGGGCCCAGGCGTGGGACGGGGGTCCCGGGAGAGGAGCCCTGGAGGCCGGGGCACAGACACGGACAGAGTCCAGGTGGTTCTGCGAGTGGGGCCCGATTGTGTCTGGAGGCGAAAAGACACCCCCTTCCCGGGGTGATTGTGCTGCTACGGTGCTGGCCCCAGGAAGGGACAAGGAAAACCTAGACGCCCACCACCCCCTCCTGGAAAGGGGGTGTGTGTCCACGGCCCTGAGATCCGAGAAGGAAGTGGGGTCCCCTCCCCAAAGACACAGGAAAGTGACAGTCCCCTCCCACAGCCCGACGGGAAAGTGAACCTAGACTCAGGGGCTCAGAAGCCCCCCAGCCCCCTCCCCAGGGGTCTCCAAGGCAATGGGGAGGTGGTTGGGAGTGGGGGGAGCTGGGGAGTCCCCTTCCTCACCGAGCCCCCATGCCGGTGGCCTAACAGGGCTCCCAGGGCCCAATTAGAGACCCAGGCTTACCCTGGGAATAGCTGAGTTAATCCCCACCGCACCCCAAGAGAAATGAAAGCCCAGAGCTCCCGTGTAGGACACGACAGCCCCGCCCAACACCACGCGGGTCCAACAAAGTCCCCAGACCCTGCTGGGCATTTCAGACCCAGCCTTTCTGCTCCAGCAGCTCCAGCCAAAATAACCCCCCAGCTCAGCTGCGGTGACCCCACTTTCTCCAAGCCAGGGGGAGGGGTACTGACCCACAGGGTGGTGGGGGGCAGCCTCCCTTCTCGGCCTCGATTTAGTCACCGCGGAACTCGGGGAGCTCGCAGCCCCAGCACAAAAGGGGTTGGGAGAAGAGGAAGGGACAGAGCGAGGAGAATGTTGGGGTGTGGGGGGTGTTCAGGATGCCAGAGCCCTGAAATCCTCACCCTGAGCGAGGTCCGGCTTCACCCCCACTCCCCAGTATTGATAGTCCTCAAAAACAGCCCTTTCGGGCAAGAGAAGAATCCCAATGAGACGCCACATTCATCCCTGAGACAGGAGCCTGGGGGCTGCGACAAGAACCACCCCCACCCCCCAGGCCCTTTTTCCAGCACTTGCTACTTTTTAGATAAGATTTCCAGACCGGGCCAGCGTGGCGGCTCATGCCTGTAATCCCAGCACTTTGGGAGGCCAAGGCGGGCAGATCACCTGAGGACAGGAGTTCGAGATCAGCCTGACCAACATGGCAAAACCCCCATCTCTACTAAAAATACAAAAATTAACCGGGCGTGGTGGCGGGCGCCTGTAATCCCAGCTACTCCGGAGGCTGAGGCAGGAGAATCGCCTGCACCTGGGAGGTGCAGGTTGCAGTGAGCCAAGATCGCACCATTGCACTCACTCCAGCCTGGGCGACAAGAGCAAAACTCCGTCTCAAAAAAAAAAAAAAAAAGATTTCCAGGCCCCTGACTCGAGAACCCAGCAGACAAGCACGGCACAAGCAAAAGCATCGTGGAATATCACAGTCAGCAAGTCACTGTCAGGGGCCCCTGGCCCGTGGGACCCCAGCATGCACCCTCTGCCCCAGCCCGGCCCATAGCACCTGAGTTCATTGGCTCCGCAGCTCTAGCCCCAGGGATCCGATGTGCTGGGCTCACAGCTGCCCAACGCACCCCCAGAAATGGACAAAGGGACCCAAATTGGTCATGGGAAAAATAAAAAGGTGAGTTTTTTTTTTTTTGGTTTTTTTTTTTGCTTTTTTTTCTTGCTTTTTCAAGACCAGTTTCCCTGAAGGAACACAAATATATAGCTATATAGATATATAGATATCCTTTTCCTAAGGTTTGATCCCCCCAAGAATAAAATAGAATATTTACACAACAAAACCCCTGAAACCTCTTAAAAACCCTACAGAGAAAAAAAAATTTCCCAAAGCAACAAGAAAAAAACAAAAATTCAGTGATCTTGGTTCAGGGGTTTCACTGGACACGAGAAGCTGGGAGTGGCGAGTGTGTGGTGAATAGAAAATAAGAGAACTAAAGCAGACAAAAATGAAAACACACAGTGCAGGGATGTATGAGGTAAACAGGATCGGCCCACGCTGCTGTGGGGCCAAACCAGACACCAGAGCCTTCGGTCCGTCAGGGCTGCCTGAACGCCCTGGGAAACGTCTGCCTCTTTCTGTTTTTCTGATGGATTTCCTTTGCTGTTCTCACAATTCATCTCTCTGAATGTCCAAAACCTGAGAAATTCAAGTGTTCCTTGGTTTTCCCCTGTTTTATTAAATTCTCTTTATATATATACGTATATATATATATATATATATCTTTTTTCTCTTCTTTTTGGCGTCAGCTGTGGCTCCTTTCTGGATATCTTCCCTCCCCACCCGTATCTTCCACCATCCTGGCCCCTGTGTGGCCCACCTGGACCCCCTGCCCAGGCCGGCGGGCTCCAGGGTGAGTGGCGGGTGGGGAGCGATGCGGTTAAGGCAACGAGTTATTTGAGGTAGATGTGGAGGGTGTGGACAGCCCCGCTGGCCCAGCCTGGCCGCTGCTGGTTCCGGTGTTTCCTCCCCGGCCGCCTGCGTTGCCGCCGCCACCGCCGCCTCCTTTGTTGGGAGCAGAGGTTGGCGTGGGGGCCGGCGGCTGAGCAAACAGAACTCCTAAGGCAAGAACAGAAGACATATGCCATGCAGAGTTTAAGCAGATGCGAGGCGGGCCACAAGGGAGACCCAATGGGGTGCTCCGGGGAATAAACTTCTCTCTCACTCTGTCCCCCGGGCTGGAGTGCAGTGGTGGCATCAGAGCTCACTGCAGCCTCAACCTCATGGGCTCAAGTGATCCTCCCAGCTCAGCCTCCCGAGTAGCTGAGACCACAGGGGTGTGCCACCACGTCTGGCTAATTTTTTATTTTTTTGTTTTTTTTTTTGAGATGGTGTCTCGCTCTGTCGCGCAGGCTGGAGTGTAGTGGTGCGATATTGGCTCACTGCAACCTCCACCTCCTGGGTTCAAGCAGTTTTCCTGTCTCACCCTCCTGAGTAGCTGGGACTAACTACAGGTGCCTGCCACTACACCAGCCAATTTTTGTATTTTTAGTACAGATGGAGTTTCACCATGTTGGCCAGGCTGGTCTCCAACTCCTGACCTCAGGTGATCCACCCACCTTGGCCTCCCAGAGTGCTGGGATGACAGGCATGAGCCACTGTGGCTGGCAATATTTTAGCAATTTTTTATTTTTTGTAGAGATGGGCTCTCAATATGTTGCCCAGGCTGGTCTCAAGTTCCTGGCCTAAAACAATCCTCCTGCCTCTGACTCCCAAAGTGCTGGGATTACAGACGTGAGCCCAGCTTAAACTTCCCCACTGTGTCTGCTCACTCCTTCATCACACACATGTGCATATATATGGATGCACGTGAGCACACACGTGTGTTTAATCCACACATGCACATCAGCGTGCACACAGCTCTTGCAGGGAGAACCCTGATGCCCATGGTTTGTTGATGTGGGGTTGCGAGACCCCTAGCACACAGTTGGCCTTCTCCCCTGTAAGATTCAATATGAATGTACACGTTTTACATCTGATTTCAGGAGGGCATGGACCCCTCAAAAATCCATTTGTGGACCTGTGAGGACACCACTGACCTCAGCTCAGCCTCTGACCACAGCTGGCGGAGGGGAGCCTGCAACAAGGCTGCTCGGTGTCGACAGCGCCACCTGGTGGCCGCTATGAACCATCGGCCTGACTCCACTTTAAGAAAAACTATTCATTTACCGCCGGGTGTGGTGGCTAATGCCTGTAATCCCAGCACTTTGGGAGGCCAAGACCAGCAGATCACGAGGTCAGGAGTTCGAGACCAGCCTGACCAACATGGTGAAACCCCGTATCATCTAAAAATACAAAAATTAGCCGGGCCTGGTGGCATGCACCTGTAATCCCAGCTACTCAGGAGGCGGAGGTTGCAGGAGCTGAGATCATGCCATTGCACTCCAGCCTGGGCAACAGAGTGAGACTCTGTCTCAAAAAAAAAAAAAAAAAAAAGAAAAGAAAAACTATTCATTTACTTATGTTCTTTTGTAGAGATGGGGTCTTCTGTGTTGCCCAGGCTGGCCTCAAGCAAACCTCTCTCCTTAGCCTCCCAAAGTGTTGGGATTACAGGCGTGAGCCACTGCCCCTGGCACTGACTCCACTTTTTTAATTAAATTTTTTAATTCTTTTTTTTTTCTTCCTCTGAGACGAAGTCTTGCTCCATTGCGCAGGCTGGAGTGCGGTGGCGCGATCTCGGCTCACTGCAACCTTCGCCTCCCAGGTTCAAGCAATTCTCCTGCCTCAGCCTCCCAAGCAGCTGGAATTATAGGCACACGCCAGCACACCTCGCTAATTCTTGTATTTTTAGGGGAGATGGGGTTTCACCATGTTGATCAGGCTGGTCTTGAACTCCTGACCTCGTGACCCACCCACATCAGCCTCCCAAACTGCTGGGATTACAGGTGTGACCTACTGTGCCTGGCAACTTTTTAATTCATTTTATTTAAAAAAATATGTATATATAGGGTGGGCGCGGTGGTTCATGCCTGTAATCCCAGAACTTTGGGAGGCCGAGGCAGGCGGATCACCTGAGGTCAAGAGTCCGAAACCAGCCTGGCCAACATGGTGAAACCTCATCTCTACTAAAAATACAAAAAAAAATTAGCTGGGTGTGGTGACACACGCCTGTAGTCCCAGCTACTTGGGGAGGCTGAGGCAGGAGAATCGCTCGAACCCAGGAGGCACAGGTTGCAGTGAGTCAAGATCGCGCCACTGCACTCCAGCCTGGGTGACAGAGGGAAGACTCCCTCTCAAAAGAAAAAACAACAACAATATATATATATGTAGATATAGATATAAAAGTATATATGTATTTATAGATACATATAAATCTATATCTAATCTATATATATATCTATATATAGCTATAGCTATATCTATCAATATATCTATATATAGATATATAGAGAGAGAGAAGGACGGGATCTCACTCTTTCACCCAGGCTGGAGTGCAATGGTGTGATCTTGACTCACTGCAACCTCCACCTCCTGGGCTTAAGTGATCCTCCCTCCTCAGCCTCCCGAGTAGCTGGGACTATGGGCGCCTGCCACCACGCCCTGCTGATTTTTATATTTTTAGGAGAGATGGGGTCTCACTATGTTGCCCAGACTGGTCTCGAACTCCTGGGCTCAAGTGATCCTCCCGTGTTAACCTCCCGAAGTGCTGGAACTATAGCCATGAGCCACTGCACCCAGCCTAGATTCAATTGTTTGGATACCTCATTTACCCTGATGTGATTATTAGGCATTGGATGCCAGTATAAAACATCTCATAAAACCCATAAATACATATACCTACTATGTACCCACAAAAATTACAAATTACAAATTAAAAAAAATAAAAAATACATTCATTAAATTTTTTTTCAAGAGACAGGGTCTCGGTCTGTGGCCCAGGCTGGAGTGCAGTGGCATCATCACAGCTTGCTGCAGCCTCAACGTCTCTAACCCCTGGGCTTATACATTCTTTGCTCCTCAGCCTCCGAAAATGCTGGGATTGGCTGGGTGCGGTGGCTCACGCCTGTAATCCCAGCACTTTGGGAGGCCGAGGCAGGAAGATTGCGTGAGCCCAGAGTTCAAGACCGGTCTGAGCAACAAAGCAATTTAAAATTTAAAGAGCAACAAAAAATTTAAAAATTAACCAGGTGTGCTGGTGCATGTCTGTGCAAGACTCCGTCTCATTAAAACAAAAAACTAGGAATGTGAACCATCCAACGTCACACTGAATATGTATCTGTGGACGACCCCCTCTGGGCTGAGCGTGGCACCGGGTGAATGATGGTATCCTCTCCATCAGTCTTGACTGTTTGTCCTGCAAAGCCCCTGGCCGTGCCCTGCTCGCCCGCACACCTGGGTTCAAGCAGGTGGCACCAGGCGCAACTCAGGGTCCTGAGTTCACGGCGGCGGGAGAGGCAAGGTCCAGGCAGGGCGTGGCCTCAGGGGTCCTACCTGTGTACATGATGCCGTTGATCTCCACCGACATGCTGATGCTGTTGCTGCCGTTGGTGCCTGTCAGGTTCACAGCAGAGTCCTGGCGGCTTTCGGAGGCTGTGGGAAGAAGAACAAATTAGTTTCTTTTTTTCCTTTTTTTTTGAGATGGAGTCTCACTCTGTTGCCCAGGCTGGAGTGCAGTGGCGCGATCTCAGCTCACTGCAAGCTCTGCCTCCTGGGTTCACGCCATTCTCCTGCCTCAGCCTCCCAGTAGCTGGGACTACCCGCCACCACGCCCGGCTAATTTTTTGTATTTTTAGTAGAGATGGGGTTTCACCATGTTGGCCAGGATGGTCTCGATCTCTTGACCTCATGATCCACCCGCCTCGGCCTCCCAAAGTGCTGGGATTATAGGCATGAGCCACTGTGCCCAGCCGAACAAATGAGTTTCTTTTTTTTTTTTTTTTTTGAGACGGAGTATCACTCTGTCACCCAGGCTGGAGTGCAGTGACGTGATCTCGGCTCACTGCAACCTCCACCTTCAGGGTTCAAGCAATTCTCCTGCCTCAGCCTCCTGGGTAGCTGGGACTATGGGTGCACACCAGCACACCCGGCTAATTTTTGTATTTTTAGTAGAGACGGAGTTTCACCATGTTGGCCAGGCTGGTCTTGAAGTCCTGGCCTCAGGTGATCCGCCCACCTCGGCCTCCCAAAGTGCTGGGATTACAGGCGTGGGCCACCGCGCCCGGCCAAAACTGCCATTTCTGATCATAAAGACACCTGTGACATGTTCTGTTTTCTGTCTGTCTCGCCAACTAGATTTTAGCTTTACAAGGTGTAGACAGTGTCTGTCACATTCATGCTGTCACCAGTGCACACAGTAGGTGCTCAATATTTATTTGTTGAATAAGTGTATTTGTCCATACTCCGCTTTGGTTTTTTTTTACCTTGTTTTTGAGACCAGGTCTTGCTCTGTCACCCAGGCTGGAATGCAGTGGTGCAATCATGGCTCACTGCAGCCTCAACCTCCTGGGCTCAAGTGATCCTCCCATCTCAGCCTCCCGAGTAGCTGGGGCTACAGGAGCGTGCCACCACGCCCAGCTAACTTTTGTAGAGATGGCATCTCACTGTGTTGCTCAGGCTGATCTCAAATTCCTGGGCTCAAGCAATCCTCCCATTTCAGCCTCCCAAAGTGCTGGGATTATAGGCATGAGCCACGGTGCCCAGCCAGTTTACTTTATTATTATTATTTTTTTTGAGATGGAGTTTTGCTCTTGTTGCCCAGGCTGGAGTGCAGTGGCGTTATCTCGGCTCACTGCAACCTCCACCTCCCAGTTCATGTGATTCTCCTGCCTCAGCCTCCCAAGTAGCTGGGACTACAGGGGTGCGCTGCCATGCCCGGCTAATTTGTTGTATTTTTAGTAGAGATGGAGTTTCACCATGTTGCCCAGGCTGATCTCGAACTCCTGACCTCCAGTGATCCACCCACCTCGGCCTCCCAAAGTGCTGGGATTACAGATGTCAGCCACTACACCCAGCTTTTTTTTTCTTATTGATTTGTTGGCACTCTTTACATATGTAGGCTCCAAGGCCCTCACCGTGTGACACATGCAGGAAGCACAGCGGGTCTGGGCACGAGGGCAGTACCTTGGCTGTTGATCCGAATGCTCATGGGCAGCTGGGCCGCCATGGCCAGGAAGTTCTGCTGGAGTGCACGTTGCATCAGCCGTTGCTGCTCATCGGCCACCAGGGCCATCTTCTTCTCCGGAGGCTCTGCAGACTCCAGCTTCTCCCGCAGCTGTTCCAGGGCAGCTGCCTGTGCGGCCACAGCTGCTTGGGCGGCTGCTGCTTGCACAGCTGCTGCCTGGGCTGCCACCACAGGGTGGCCCGCCAGGGAGACAGGCAGGCGGCCAGGGACTGTGATGGGGATGGCTGAGTCCTCCTCTAGGTAGGAAAAAAGGGGAATTGGTGGCCAGGAGGGGCTGGGCCCTGCCTTCCACTCAAGGCAGGAACATGCACCTTCTTTTTTCTTTTCTTTTCTTTTTTTTTTTTTTGAGACGGAGTTTCACTCTTGTTGCCCAGGCTGGAGTGCAATGGTGCGATCTCAGCTCACAGCAACCTCTGCCTCCCGGGTTCAAGTGATTCTCCTGCCTTAGCCTCCCTAGTAGCTGGGAAACAGGCACCCACCACCACGCCTGGCTAATTTTGTATTTTTAGTAGAGACAGGGTTTCTCCATGTTGGCCAGGCTGGTCTTGAACTCCCGACCTCAGGTGATCCGCCCACCTTGGCCTCCCAAAGTGCTGGGATTACAGGCGTGAGCCACCGCGCCTAGCCTTTTTTTTTTTCTTTGAGACAGAGTCTCGCTCTGTTGCTTAGGCTGGAGGGCAGTGGCGCGATCCCTGCTCACTGCAACCTCTGCCTCTCAGGCTCAGGTGATTCTTCTGCCTCAGTCTCCTGAGTAGCTGGGATTACAGGCGCCCACCACCACACTAAGCTAATATTTTTTTTTTTTTTTTGACACGGAGTCTCACTCTGTCGCCGAGGCTGGAATGCAGTGACGTGATCTTGGCTCACCGCAACCTCTGCCACCTGGGTTCAAGCGATTCTCCTGCCTCAGCCTCCCAAGTAGCTAATTTTTGGTGTGCGCCACCACACCCGGCTAATTTTTGTATTTTTAGTAGAGATAGGGTTTCACCATATTGATCAGGCTGGTCTCAAACTCCTGACCTCAAGCGATCCGCCTGCCTCAGCCTCCCGAAGTGCTGGGACTACAGGCGTGAGCCACTGTGCCTGGCCTAAAAAAAATTTTTTTAGACTGGGTCTCACTACTGTTGCTCAGGCTGTAGTGCAGTGGTGTAATCTCAGTTCACCACAGCCTCGACCTCCTGGGCTCAACCCATCTGACCACCTCAGCTTCCTGGGTAGCTGGGACCACAGGTGCACGCTGCCACGCCCAGCTAATTTTTTTTTTTTTTTGAGATGGGGTCTCACTATGTTGCCCAGATGAGAAATGGTAACTCAGACAGGCAAACTGAGGTGACACTGCTGTGTGTGCTGTTGGTACCTCTGTGTTATGGAGGATTCAGAGGCTCAGTGGGAGGGAAAACTGATCAACTGATGATGCCTGCCTCAGTGTAGACTGGAAAAACAGTGATCAATTAGTAATGTCTGCCTTGGCCACAGACTGGAAACACAGATTGATTAGCAATGTCTGCCTGCCACCTGTGTGGGATTAGAAAATGGTGATGGATTGGTAATGTCTGCCATGGGCAGACGACTGGTAGATTGGAAGCCCTTTTCCATGCCAACTATAGGGTTTTTCATCCTGGTTACCCAGAGAGGGGAAGAGGTATCCCCCAAGGTCAGACAGCCAGGCTGAAGCTCAGTTGGGAACACGCCCCAGGCCCCACACAGGCCCTTACCTTTCTTGATCTTAGGGGCGGGGGTGATGGAGCTGCCGTTGGTGCTTGCGGCCAGGCCCAGGGAGGACACAGGTAGCTTGGGTGAGGAGAGCATGCCGTGTGCCCCGCCTGGCGAGTAGGCAAAGAGGGAGCCCCCAAAGCTCTGGCGCCGGCCCTCCCGTCGGTTGCTGTCTATGGCTGCCTGGAGCTCATTGGGGTTACTGAGGCCCCGCTTCTCACACTCGTAGGGGTACAGGTACTTCATGTATCTGTGGGTGGGACGAGGGAAGAGGATGGCACCCGGGTCACCCCTACGGCTCTCTTTGGCCTTCAGTACAAAGTAAACCCCACTGTGGCACCACCATCCCTGGTTCTTCCCTTGGACTTGCTCAGCAGCCCCCAGAGCTGCTGGGCCTTCGCCCATTCCCTCCATCTCAATGCTGTTCCTCGCAATGGCCCCTGATTGCACAACCCCAGAGACTGTGTGGTCCTCGCACCCCTACTTGACGCTCTCGGGCCCTGGACGCACGGTGTGGCCCTGTGCCCTTTGCGGCTGCCCACCGCCCCCTCCTCTGCAGCTGCCCACCACCCCGTCCCTCTTCTGCAGGCCCCTTGCACTGGCTGCTCAGAGTGCCCTGGCCCGACCTCGGCACAACCGTCCGCCACTCACTGGGTCCGCAGGGTGAAGGCTGCGCTGGTGATGGACGTGGGCAGGTTGAGGCCCTTGGTGATCTCACGCCACAGCTTCTTGTTGATGACCTCCACGAGGCCGCCCTTCTCCGTCACCAGCACGTACAGCATGAACAGGTCAAGGACCTGTTTGGCCATGATGGGGATGCGGTTCACAGGTGTCCCTGGGGGAAGGCGCGAGAGGGAGGTTGGGGGCCACCTGGGCACTGCAGGGAGCCGAGTGTCCTGGCCTCCGCCCTCTCCATGCCAGGAGCACTCCCCCGCCCAGGCTGTGACAACCACAGATGTCTCCAGACGTTGCCCAGGGCCCTCCGTGGGTGCAGGATCATCCAGGCTGGGAACCGCTGCTCGAGAGGGTGCCGAGGGGGCAGCTCTGCCTCGGTTTATCCACCAGTAACCTGGGCTTAGGGACAGCGCAGCCCTCGGGAGGAGGGTTACTGAGACGAGGGACGTGCGGGAGACGCCCGGATCTTTGTTATTCCTTCTCCACGCCACACACCACGGCAGCTGCCAAAACAACTCTGCCTATGTTCCCAGAGGCCTGTTCCCTCCACACTGACAGGGGCTCTGCAGCCTCAGGCAGGCGAGGGGTAAAGCCTGGCTTACCCAATTTCAAGTTTGGAGAATGGAGGGCTGTGGACCGGCCTAGGGAGGGGAAGGGGATGGGCTAGCCCCGACATGGGGGGTTGGGCTAGCCCAGGAGGAGAGGGTTGTGGGCTACGCTATGCCAGGGAGGGAAAGGGGGAGGATTAGCCTAGGCAGGGGAAGGGCGGTAGGTGGGCTGGCCCAGGAAGAAGAGGCGGCTGGGCTGACTCAGGTTCCTGCCCCTCAACTCCTGGAGCCGGCTGCAGACGTGGCCCCTCCCCGCCCTTCCAGCCCTACCTGCCCCCTCCAGGGCTCTCCCAGGCTGCCCCTGCACCAGGAGCCTCTGGCTTCAGATGTCAGCTCCACCTCTGCCCAGCCCCTCCCTGGCCTGACAGTAGGCAAGCCCCCACTTAAACCTCTCATTCTGTCCGTGAAATTCTGCACTTAGGAGATCAATTGTGCACAGTCTGTGGCCCCCACCCCATGTTCTGCCTACGTGGGGTCCCAGCACTCAGTGGCATACAGTAGGCGCGCAGTGAAGACCAGTGAGGGCAGGTGGCCCAGGCCATAGCTGCTGCCCACTCACCATGGGGTGGGAGGGGACGCCCATCACCCTGTTAGGGATGGGGACGTGGACATCGAGGTTCTGGGATGTGACTGGCTGGAGAGCGGGTGCAGCCCTGAGTGAGCAGCCGGCCCTCTGCCTGGTCGAGGCCTGCTACCCCCGGAACCCCCGGTGCCTGACCTTCCAGAAACACCTCCCACCACCCTCCGCCACTTCCAGGCCCTTCCCAGGTTGCAAAACCGCCAGTGAATGGAGGAGGTCCCAGGTTGGAGGAAGATGAGCCTCAGACCCGACCCCACCTGAAACCCACTTTACAGCCTGGGCAAGAGGAGCCGCGCCGGGTTTCAGCTGCAGGATCAGCCCGGAAACCTGCCCAGAGCCTCCGCCCGGCCCCACTCGGGACACCAGTTTAGGCCTCAGAGTTTGCAAAGTAAAAGTAACGGCTTTAGGCCGGGCGCGGTGGCTCAAGCCTGTCATTCCAGCACTTTGGGAGGCTGAGGCGGGCGGATCACCCGAGGTCAGGAGTTCGAGACCAGCCTGGCCAATAGGGAGAAACCCCGTCTCTACTAAAAATACAAAAATTAGCCGGGCGTGGTGGCAGGCGCCTGTAATCCCAGCTACTCAGGAGGCTGAGGCAGGGGAATCACTTGAACCTGGGAGGTGGAGGTTGCAGAGAGCCGAGACCCCGCCATTGCACTCCAGCCTCAGCAACAAAAGCAAAACTCTGTCTCAAAAAAAAAAAAAGGATCAGCAGCAGAGGGTTGGTTCCCAGGGCCGCGCCCTGGCTCTGCGGCGGGAGGAGGATGTTTACAGAAGGAGCTGGGAGCATCACCAGGGCCCGTCGTGGGGCCCAGATAAGGAAGGGTGGGGAGGTTGTCAGGGAACAGCAGGTCAGGTGGTCCAGCTGCTGCTGCTGAGGGGAGGGGGTGTGGTCAGGACCCCTCCCTCACTTCTAGCCCCCAGAGAATTCTGAGAAATTTAGTTAGAGGTTTTTACTTTGTGACACAGGGAAAAAAAAAATTATTTCTCTCTGTCTGGAGTGAAGGAGAGGAAGATCGTGAAGTTGGGGGTGATGGGCAGGTTCACCTGACGGATTCTCAGCTCCAAGGGCCCCCATTACAGAGCAGGAAGCTCCTGGAGGAAGGCAAGGAAGAGGGAGCTTTGAGGCTGGGTTTTGAGGGATGCATAGGAGCTTGCTGGCTCCTGTCCTGTAGGAATTCCCAGCTTGGAGAGGGAGGTAAAGCTGGACACCAACCCTCACGGCCCCACGTGCCAGGGGCCCCCATCTCACCCACACGCATGAGCAGCCTACCATGCTTGCTTTTTGTTTGTTTGAGACAGGGGCTCGCTCTGTCACCCAGGCTGGAGTGCAGTGGTGTGATCTCGGCTCACTGCAACCTCTGCCTCCTGGATTCAAGCAATTCTCCTGCCTCAGCCTCTCAAGTAGCTGGGATTACAGGCGCCTGCCACCACGCCTGGCCAATTTTTGTACTTTTAGTAGAGACGGGGTTTCACCATGTTGGCCAGGCTGGTCTCGAACTCCTGACCTCAAGTGATCCACCTGCCTCGGCCTCCCAAAGTGCAGGGATTACAGGTGTGAGCCACCATGCCCAGCCCTCACCGTGCTTTCTAAGTACCCCCAGGACACCAGGCACTGTACCAGGCACGGGTAACAGCAAAACGGGTTGGCTTTGGACCCAGGAGGTCGGAGCCCCACAGCAGAGTGGTCAGGGCTGAGCAGGTGCGAACAGGATGATAAAGGGTCATGGGGAGGATCTGTCCAGCCTCACAGGGGGCAGTGGGCCCTGGTCAAGCCTGGCCTTGGAGGATAACACAGGAGGGGCCCCCGCCCAGGTCCCGGGTCTGGATCCTCTGTTCCCAGCACGGGAGGGGTTAACTCGGAGGCCGCTGGGCAGTGTGGGCCGGGGGGCCCACAACCCTCCTCCTCCTTCCCTTCCGGGCGGGCGGCTGGCAGTGGCGGGCCGGGGCCCGTGTTTATAGAAGCCAGGGGAGGGGTGGGCGGAGGCTGGGACACAGCGGGCCCCTGTGACGGCCCCAAGTGCGGGGACAGAGCCCTCTGCCCCACCCCTTCCGGCCTCTGTGGGCCCCGAGGCCTCCTCCCCCGTCTGAACAGTGGGGATCGGAGCTAGCTCCCTGCCCTAGAGGAGTGTCCAGGGGGTTGGGGCGGCTCCTACCTGGCGGCAGACGCTCCTAGGACCCTCTCCGGCCGACGAGGACTTGGAGGCGAGACGGAAGCCCTTGCCGCACTCTCTCTGCCCCGTGGTCACTCTAAGCTGGGGTGGGGCCTGGGAATGGCCGCTGGGACACCCCGGCTACCCTTGGTCGCCTGAGTCTGTCTTGTGTCTGGACCTCAGTTTCCCCACCTGGACACCAGCCCAGACCTGCCCTCTCTAGGCCAGGAGACTTTGGGGGCACAGAGCCTGGTATACCGTTGGTGCCCAATAAGTGTGCACAGTAAACAGCGGCCCTGCACTCAGCACATCTGGGGTACCTGCTGGCCACTGAGTTTTGGGCAGGGACTGTTTGTGTCCCATTTTTACAGATGGGGAAACTGAGGCCCTGGTGGGAAGAGGGGAGGGGCCAGGACTCAAACGTCGCATTGGCCGCCATGAGATCATTAGGCTCTAAGCCATCTCGCGGCCGGGCGGGGGGCTTCTGTCCTGCCGCACCTGCACCCACCTGGCCAGCCCGGATCTGACCCCACTCCCTAAACACAGAGGCTGTGGCTCCACTCCCCCATTACCCAGTAGTGGGGACCCCCACTGCACTGCACCCTGGATGCTAAGGAGACGACCTGGACTGTCTGTTCTGGGTTGGGGCCCTGAGACTGCCCTGCCCCCCACCAAGGGACCTACCCCTTAGACTCACAGGCGTGCCTCCCGCATCAAACCTCCATGGCAGGATGTGTTTCCCCCCAAGACACCCCGAGGTCCCTCCCGATTTAGGAGCCTTGGATGCCTCCAGCCACGGGGTGCTCACCACTGCCCCGACATACCTGGAGCCAGTGGGGCCCCTCCTACAGCCCTGTTTCTGTGACCTCCCTCCAGGGGGGTGGGGGCAGAGGGCTCACCTCGCTTCTGCATGAAGCTGAACAAGTCATCCAGGAATTCCTTCCTCTTGGGGTCCCCATCGAGTTCGTAGAGCTGTGAGGGCGGAGAGGGGATGGGTTAGTTGGTGCCAGAGCTCAGGTGTGGGAACCATGTCCCTCCTGCACTGGAGGCCAGGTCAGGAGGACAGGAGCAGGGGTCACCACCCCTAGGACCCCCAAGCTGCTGCCAGAGCCGAAACAGAGCCGGAGACCCCCGCTGGGCAGGTGAAGAACCACAAGGCTGCAAGACAGAAATGCCGGTGAACGAGCTTCCCAGAGGGTCTGCAAGGAGGCACCAGAAACCAGGTGGCCTGGGACAAGACAGTGTCCTCTCCCGGTCCAGGGGCCCGGGAACCCCAGATCAAGGTGCGTCCTGGCTTGTGGCCGCAGTGCTCCAGTCTCTGCCTCCGTCTCCACAAGACCGTCTCCCCGTCTCTCTCTCCTCTTCTCAGGACACCAGCCTGCTGGTTTTAGGGCCACCTCATCTCAAATCGATCCTTAACTCCCTACAGCCACACGTTGCAGCTTAAAGCAACAGAAATCTATTCTCCCGCGGTCCTGGAGCCCGGAAGTCCAAAACCGACTTCTCTTCAGGGTGGCGGCTCACACCTGTAATCCCAGCACCTTGGGAGGCGGGTGAATCGCTTGAGCCCGGGAATTCAAGACCAGCCTGGGCAACATAGTGAGACCCCATCTCTACATTATGATAACAAAAAGTTACCCAGGTGGGGTGGCTCATGCCTACAGTCCCGGCCACTCGGGAGGCTGAGGTGGGAGGATTGCTTGAGCCTGGGCAGTGGAGGCTGAAGTGAGCTGAGACCGCACCACTGCACTCCAGCCTGGGCGACAGAACGCAACCCTGTCTCTGAAAACAAAACAAAACAAAAGATGTCTGCAGGGCTGCGTTCCCTCCGAAGTCTCCAAGGGAGGAACCTTCCTGCCTCTCACGGCTTCTGGGGGCTCCAGGTTCCTGGGCTTGTGGCCGCGTCGCTCCAGGCTCTGCCTCTGTCTTCGTGCAGGATGCGTCCTGATAAATGTCTGTTGGTGATTTCGTCAGTGTGAACATCAAGGAGTGAGTCACACACACCTCACGGGTGGAGCCTCCCACACACCCAGGCACAGGCACAGCCCAGCCAGCGCTCCTGGGCTACAAATCTGTGGCTGTCCTGGGTCCCGTAGGCAGTGGCAACGTGAGCATGAGTGTCTGTGCGTCTAACACAGCTGAACACAGAAAAGGTGCACAAGAAATATGGAATTTTTTTTTTTTTTTGAGACGGAGTCTCGCTGTCCCCAGGCTGGAGTGCAGTGGTGCAATCTCGGCTCACCGCAAGTTCCACCTCCCGGGTTCACTTCATTCTCCTGCCTCAGCCTCCCGAGTAGCTGGGACTACAGGCGCCCACCACCATGCCCGGATAATTTTTTGTATTTTTAGTGGAGACGGGGTTTCACCATGTTAGCCAGGATGGTCTCAATCTCCTGACCTCGTGATCCGCCCGCCTCGGCCTCCCGAAGTGCTGGGATTACAGGTGTGAGCCACTAGAAATATGGAATTCTAATCCTGTGGGACCACCGTCCCATCTGCGGTCTGAGGTTGACCAAAGTGTCAACACGTGATTGTATGTCAGTAAGTTCCCCCATTTCCAAATGAGGTCCTGTCACAGGTACTGGGAATCCAGTGCTTGAACCTGTCCTCTTCTTTTCTTTTTCTTTTTTCTTTTTTTTTTTTTTTTTGTGAGACGGAGTCTCGCTCGTCGCCCAGGCTGGAGTGCAGTGGCGCGATCTTGGCTCACTGCAAGCTCCACCTCCCGGGTTCACGCCATTCTCCTGCCTCAGCCTCTCGGAGTAGCTGGGACTACAGGCGCCCGCCACCACGCCCGGCTAATTTTTTTGTATTTTTAGTAGAGACGGAGTTTTCACCATTTGGCCAGGATGGTCTCCTGACCTCGTGATCCAACTGCCTCAGTCTCCTAAAGTGCTGGGATTATGGGCATGAGCCACTGCGCCCGGCCTATTTCTTTTTTTTTTGGAGACAGGGTCTCACTCTGTTGCCCAGCCTGGAGTGCAGTGGCGCAATCATAGCTCACTGCAGCCTCAACCTCCTGGGCTCAAGGGATTCTCCTGCCTCAGCTGCCCAAGTGGCTGGGACCACAGGCACTCGCCATCACACCCGGCTAAGTTTTTACATTTTCTTTTGTAGAGATGGGTCTTTCTATGTTGCCCTGGCTGGTCTCGACCTCCTGGGCTCCCTCGATCCTCACGTGTTGCCTTCTCAAAGTGCTGGGGTCACAGGCGGGAGCCACCGCCCTCCACCTTTTCTTTGGGGGACACAATTTACCCTACGACAGTGCCTGCCTGAGTTCACACAGCAAATCGCTGCAAAAAGTCACCAGCGTGCCTCCCGGGGCTGTCCTGAGAGCCGGACGGGAGCGCATTTGTTCTGAGAACTGGCTCTGCTTTGCAGGTGAGGAAACTGAGACACAGCGGTGAGTGCGGGACCAGAGCCTGGGGGCTGGTGGGGACTTGGCCCAGAGCCCCGTCCTGCTTCCCATCCCGGTCCTCCTGTCTCCTGCTGGCTTCCCCGCACCTGGAGCCTGGAGTCTCAGCCTCCAGCTATGAAATGAGCCACCAATCGCCTCTGCCTGCCAGGGTGGTGGCTGGGGAGGAAGAAGATCACCAGGCCCCGGAACGTCTTCCAGAGGGGAAAGAGGCTCCGTCTGGGGTACAAGGAGCCAGGAGGTCCCCCAGCCCCCCGCCGACGGGCGGGCAGGGTGGGGGAAAGCCGGCAGGGATAATTAGAAAGCGGAGTTCAGGCGGGGGCCAATTTGCCGAGGAGGAGCTGCGACAAATACCAGGCTGCCAATTAAGCTCGGGGGGAATGTGGCTGGCTGGGCAGTGGGGAGCCTTGAAACCACCAATTAGGCCTCAGCTGGGATGATCGGTCATTAGGGCCCAGAAGGAGACCCACGCCCAGCCCCTGCTGCGAGGACATCCCAGGTGCTGGGGAGGCCGGCCAAAGGCCCCATCACCCTGCAGCCGTCCTGCCCCTCTCTGGGCCTCAGTTTCCCCGTCTGTGTATTGGAGGCCCAGTGAGGCCTTCCGGGAAGGGGCCGGGGGGGCAGCCAGGAGTCCTGACCTCTGCCCTGGGTGGTCGAGGCTGCCCGAGGTCCAGCTGCCTGGCCTTTGTCTCCGCCCCACCCCGGCCAGCGCCAGACTGGCCAGCCTGCATTCCTGCGCTGATTTATGGTGGCCGGGGAGGCCCTTTCCCCTTCAGCTGCCTGAGGGGTGTGGGGCCCGCAGGTAGACCCGGCTGGCCGGGCCGGTGGGTCCCATGAGCACAGGCACGCACACACGGCCACACGCCCGGCCTCGTCCTCTGACCCCGGCCCGGCTCCCGCCCCCTCCCCTCCACGTTCTTCCTCTGAGACCCCGTCCATCACCGAGTCACGGATCTAGGAGTGTATCTGGGGTTTATAGTCTGTTTTGTTCCCAGAGTCTGGAATCAGCCGAGCACACAGCAGTTGCCTAATAAATGCTCGTTACTTGAACCTTGATTTTCTCAGCTGCAAAAGTGAGCCGGGCAGGGTGGAGAGGGGGACAGGGCGGAGAGGGGGACAGGACGAGCTTGCCAGGGAAACGCCTGAGGCAGCAGGTACTGGAATGGGGAGGACTTCACCGCTGGGGCTGTCCTGGGGTGAACGCCACCCCCTACCCAAATTCACATCGGCCCAGAACCTCAGAACGAGACGTTATTTGGAAAAAGGGCCTTTGCAGACGTGATCAAATTGAGAAAAAGTCACAGTGAAGGCCAGTGGGCCCTGGAGACGGTTGCACAGAGACAGAGGCCGGCCACATGTCAAGGGACTCCTGGAGCCCCCAGGAGCTGGGAGAGGCGGAAGGCTCCTCCTGCGGCCCCTGGAGGGAGTGCAGCCCTGCGGACGCCTCGATTTTGGACTCTGGGCTCCAGGACGGAGGGAGAACAGGTTTCGTTTGTTTTACGCCTGCGGTTTGAGGTCCTTCGTTACGCAGCCCCCCGGCTAAGAACCGCACGTAGAGGCCAGCACACCTTGGGCCCTTCCAGGGCGAGCGGAAGGTCCTCTCCTCTGAGATTCTGACCCGGTATTAGGGGGTCTACCCTGCCTGGACCCCCCCTTCCCCAGCACAGCCCCTACAAGAAACCTCACCGCACCTCCTGCCTCAGTTTCCCCATCTCTCAAAGAGAGTGTGTGAGAAAACACAGCAGCTTTACCCCAAGCACCTGGCGCCCCAGCTACCCTCACATCCCGGATGGGGAAACCGAGGCGCCAGGCAGCAATCAGCTGCCCCATGTACAGCCAGCCAAGGTTGGGGTTGGAGAGGGGAGCCATTAACTCCCAGGCCAAATGGTGGGCGAACTGGGCCGGTGGCGAGGCACGGTCAGACCCCTGTGGGGCCGGGGCACTGATGCGTGGCAGTAAAGGGAGGACCTGCGGGGGCCCCAGCTGCTGGCGGGGGAGGCGGCTCTAATGGCCGTTGCTGTGGGCAGCCAGCAACAAAGCCAGCAGTAAAGGCCGCCTGGGCTTTATGGGTCTCTGGCCCCCGGTTCCGCTCCCCTGCGGGGGGCGCCCCGCCCTGGCCAGCTGGCCGAGGCCCCAGGGATGGGAAAGCAGGGGACGGTGTCCAGGCTGCCCATGGTGGTGTCCAGGCCCCCCTTGTGGGCCAGATCCCCGGTTGAACTGCTGGGCCACAGCACACCCCATGGCAAACCCAGGCCTTGGTTCTCACCTGGGTTCTGTGGCTGAAACCCTGCCCCTCTGAAACATCAACCAGAAAGCTCTGAAGTCAGCCGCCCACCACACACCCACAGGAGCCCTAAACCCAGGCTGGAGATTGGGCAAAATCTCCAGAAACTCCCTCCCCAGGGGCTGAGGGCCGAGATAAGCGGCCCGCACTCCCCTCCACGCCGCCTGACCTCCCTGGGGCCTGCTCGGATCATGGGAGGGGTCGGGTGTGAAGTTCTGAAGGTGCCCCTCCACTGAGACCCCCACCACCCCCCATCAGCCCCGAGCGGCCACCTTCGCCCCAGCTGTTCCTCTCGTCTGCGAGGCCTTCTCAGCCCCTTCCCTTCGTCTGGGTCCCCTGTGGTCATTCCCTCCCTGGAGGGGAGCCCCCCGTCCTCCCAGGAGTGATATCACCTCTGCAGACGCTCTGCTCCCACCCACCTTTACTGACCACCGGCCTCACGGGGTTTCTGGCTCACGGCCCCCCTTGGCCCCCCAGCCCTCGCATGGCCCCAGCTGTGTGGATTCACGCATTTGTCTCTCGTCTGTCTGCCCTGGAACATGCAGAATTCTTATCTTGTTGCCAGCATCCAAAATCGGGCACACAGCAGTTGCCTAATAAATGCATGTCACATGAACTTGCTTTCTCAGTGTGATGCCAAGAAAATGCGGGGCCACAGGGCAGGCCTGGGGGTCTTTCCCTGAGGGGGTCCCCTCCCCTCTGTCCACTTCCTGCTGTGGGGGATGGAAGGTGTGGACCCCTAATTACCAAGGCTGGGCCCATCGTCTCCCCTTCGCAGCACCACCTGCTTCGGAGAAGGGGAAACTGAGGCACAGAGCACGTGGAGCCAAGCCACCTCCAGGTCCCCCGGCCGCCCCTCCTGCCAGACCCTTCCCCACTCAGCAGTTGGGTGGGGTGGGGTGGGGGGTTTTTCACAGACATCTGAGCATGACCCTCCCTCGGCCACAGCCTCCCAGGGCCCCCCAGCACCCTCCTGGCCCCTCCCTGCCCTCTCCTGCTCCCTCTGCCCCGGCCTTGGGCTGCCCTATTTAGGGACAGGGTCTCGCTCTGTCACTCAGGCTGGAGTGCAGTGGTGACACCCTAGCTCACTGCAGCCTCCACCTCCCACCTCGTTCTCCTGAGCCAATGAGACCACAGGCAGGCACCACCACGCTCGGCTAATTTTTGTATTTCTATAGAGACAAGGTCTTGCTATATTGCTCAGGCTGGTCTCAAACTCCTGGCCTTAAGTGATCCTCCTGCCTCAGCCTCCCACAGCGCTGGGATTACAGGCAGGAGCCCCCAGACCCAGCCTTGGCGTCTTTCTATGTAAAACACACAGGCCCCCACCCCAGGGCCTCCGCGGCGCTGTTCCTTCTGCCTGGAATGCAGCTCCCGGGTCCCCGCTCGGCTCCTGCCTTCCCGCCCAAATGTCGCCTTCTGACAGAGCCCCCTCCACAGCCCCCCTCAGCCTCTGACCCCTTCATTCCTCTTTGGTTTTCTTCCCAGAAGGTTGCACGCCCGAGCCCCGTTACACGGATCTGCAAGACACACTCCGTGGCTCTGGGGATGGAGGGAAGACGCTGTGGCCCCCGACCCTGACACTCCCCCGGCTCTGCATGGGGAGGGGGGTGTGGGAGGCCTGGGGGGGTGGGAGGTGCCGCCCCCACCTGATGAGGACCGGGCCCCTCTGGAGGGGGCACCTGTGAGGAGGGAGGGTGGCGGGGCTCAGGTGGTGGCGCCGGTGGGGGAGGGGAGGAAAAAGTGAGATAACCGCCACCCCCCAGCCCTGGAAGGGCAAACAGGAAATTCTTGTTTGTGGCGAAACGTTGATTATTTTCTCCACCCCACCTCCCAGAGAAACGACAGCTCCGAGGGGTCAGTGGAGTCTGCTGGCGGACAGGGTGCAAGATAAGTCCCAGGGCCACCTGGGAGTGGGGAGGGGGTTCCCCGGCTGCCCGGACCACCCCTAGAACCAGGGAGTTCAGCCCCGGCTCAGGACTCCCCTCCCCAGCCCACCGGCTCTGGGAGGTGGGAGGAAGGTCAGAAAAAGACCTCAGAGGTTTGCAGAAAATCCAAGGAAAGGGTTGGCCAGGACAGAAGAGGGTGGCCGGGGCCAGCACATGCAGCCCCTCCCCCAGCAGTGCCCAAGGTCACAGGGGGGCAGTGCCCAAGGTCACAGGGGGGCTGTGGTTTCCCCACTCAGTCCCCAGGAAGGCCCCACCTGGGCACTCCCACCAGGTCCCAGCAGCTGCGGGGGGCCCAGGGCGGTGTCCTTGGGCCCAGAGGCCCAGGCTGTAAAGAAACTGCCTGTCTGCAGGGCCCCCTGGGAGAACCTTTGCCCCCCAGGCCCCCTCCCGTCTCCCAGGAGGCTCCAAAGTCCATGAGGCCCCACCTGGGGATGAGGCCACGGCAGGGGTGGGAGGGGTGCAGGAGCTGGGAGGCACCTGGTCAGCTGCAGCCCTTCAGACGCTCTCTTTGGCCACAGAATTCAGGGAAATCCAAGAAAGAATCCAAGTGTCTAACGTTCGGGGACTGCTGAGCCCTGAGCCTCCAGGAGGGTTGGCCTGACTGAGCCTCCAGGAGGGTTGGCCCGAGACTTGGCAGAGAGATGTCAGAAGAAGAGAAATTTTCTTTCCTTTTTTTTTTTTTTTTGAGACAGGGTCTCCCTCTGTGGCCCAGGCTGGAGTGCACTGGCACGATCACAGCTCACTGCAGCCTCAGCCTCTCAGGCTCAAGTGATCCTCCTGCCTCAGCCTCTGGAGTAGTTGGGACCCCAGGCACACACCACCATGCCCAGTTTTAACTTTTTTTTGTAGAGATGGGGTCTTGCTATGTTGCCCAGGCTGGGTACAAACTCCTGGGCTCAAGTGATCCTCCCTCCTCGGCCTCCCAGAGTGCTGGGATTCTGGGCATGAACCACCGCGCCCAGCCTGAGACACTTTGTTTTTGTTTTGAGACCGAGTCTCGCTCTGTCGCTCAGGCTGGAGTACAGTGGTGTGACCTCAGCTCACTGCAACCTCCACCTCCCGGGTTCAAACGATTCTCCTGCCCCAGCCTCCCAAGTAGGTGGGATTACCGGCACGCGCCACCACACCTGGCTAATTTTTTTTTTAACTTTTTCGCAGAGACGGGGTTTCACCATGTTGGCCAAGCTGGTCTTGAACTCCTGACCTCAGGCCATCCTCCTGCCTCTGCCTCTCGAAGTGCTGGGATTCTGGGTATGAGCCACCGTGCCCAGCCTGAGAAATGTTCTAAAAGGCACGTTTTTGCACTGTCCAATATGGCTTCTGGGAAACTGAAGAAGTATGTTTTCCTCTAAGGCCAGATATAGGTCTGCGGATGCTCAGAAGCAGCAGCAATAGATCTGAGTCAGCAGCCGCCCCCTCCGGGCAGCGGCCTGAGCCTCCCAGGCGCCCACGCACCCAGCGGGGCTGAAGGGTCAGAGGGAAAAAGAGAATTCATCCAACAGCCGGGCCCACCCAGACCAGCCGGGGAACTCTGAGGTTTGGTTCTTTAGTCTACGTTTTTTTTTTTCCTTTTTCTGAGACAGGGTCTTACTCTGTCGCCCAGGCTGGAGTGCAGTGATGCAGTCATAGCTCACTGCAGCCTCCTGGGCTCAAGTGATCCTCCCACCTCAGCCTCCCAATTAGGTGGGACCACAGGCACCTGCCACCACTCCTGGCTAATTTTTGCATTTTTCGTAGAGATGGGGTTTCACCACGTTGCTCAGTCAGGCTGGTCTCGAACTCCTGGACTCAAGTCATCAGTCCACCTCAGCCTCCCAACCTGCTGGGATTACAGGTGTGAGCCACAGCGCCCAGCCAATGCAGTCTACTGTCAAAAGATCTTTTTTTTTTTTTTTTGAGATGAAGTCTCGCTCTGTCACCCAAGCTGGAGTGCAGTGGCAGGATCTCGGCTCACTGCAACCTCTACCTCCCGCATTCAAATGATTCTCCTGCCTCAGCCTCCCAAGTAGCTGGGATTACAGGTGCCCCACCACGCATGGCTAATTTTTGTATTTTTAGTAGAGATGGGGTTTCACACCATGTTGGCCAGGCTGGTCTTGAACTCCTGACCTTGTGATCCACCCGCCTCGGCTTCCCAAAGTGCTGGGATTACAGGCGTGAGCCACCGCGCCTGGCCTTAAAAGATCTTATAAAAGGCTGGGTGTGGTGGCTCACGCCTGTAATCCCAGCACGTTGGGAGGCCAAGGCAGAAGGATCACTTAAGCCCAGGAGTTTGAGATCAGCCTCAGCCACACAGCGAGACCCTGTCTCTTCTTTAAGAAAGAATCCTGGCCGGGCACAGTGGCTCACGCCTGTAATCCCAGCACTTAGGGAGGCCGAGGCGGGCGGATCACCTGAGGTCAGGAGTTTGAGACCAGCCTGACCAACATGGAGAAACCCCGTCTCTATCAAAAATACAAAATAGGCCAGGCGTGGTGGTGCATGCCCGTAATCCCAGCTACTCAAGAGGCTGAGGCAGGAGAATCGTTTGAACCCGGGAGGCAGAGGTTGTGGTGAGCCGAGATCGTGCCATTGCACTCCAGCCTGGGAAACAAGAGTGAAACTCCATCTCAAAAAAAAAACAAAATAAAGAACTAACTCACTGTGACTCCTACAACCGAAGTTAAACTGAAAGAGCGGCTTTTTATCTCCCAAATCCCCATGAAGCAGCCAGGATGGTAAATGAGATGCCCTCTCCTTCCAGCAGCCTCCAAGGTTGGAGGGACCGAGGGGCTTGGAAGTCAAGATCAAGATCAAACCAGGTCTCTCCCCTGCTCCATGGTCAACCGTGGCTCCCTACTGCTCCCAGAAGAAGGCCCAACTCCCTGCCTGCCTGCCGGGCCCCATGTGCGCCTCCACATGGCTACAGCCATCTGTACACACCTGGCTGCTCCCCCTGAACCCCTCTTTCCCTGCGTGGGCCCCTCTCACTCCTGCAGCAGCAGGCGGCCTGTGCTAACCCTCGGCACCTTCCCGGGCTCAGGCTGGGTGCTCATCCATTCACTCTGGGGACGGCCTCATCCGTTCACTCTGGGGACGGCCTCTTTGCATCTTTCCTGCCTACCTCCCACCCATCAAGGCAAAATCTAGCCCAGACGCGGTGACTCACACCTGTCATCCCAGCACTTTGGGAGGCCGAGGTGGGCAGATCACCTGAGGTCAGGAGTCCCAGCCTGGCCAACAGGGAGAAACCCCGTCTCTACTAAAAATACAAAAATTAGCCGGGCGTGGTGGTGAACCCCTGTAATTCCAGCTACTCAGGAGGCTGAGGCGGGAGAATCACTTGAACCTGAGAGGCAGAGATTGTGTGAGCTCAGATCGCACCACTGCAGTCCAGCCTGGGCGACAGAGCGAGACTCCGTCTCAAAAAAAAAAAAAAGACAGAATCAGGGTCTGTGGGGCACAGTGGCGGGAATCCAGCAGGCGTCCACTGGAGGGAGGGGAAAGGCCAGGGGCGGCAGCTCCTGCCTATAATCCCAGCACTTTGGGAGGCCGAGGCAGGAGGATGGCTTGAGGCCAGGAGGTGAAGGAAGAAAGAAAAGAAAGAGACCGTAAGAAGCTTTCCTTCCTCCAATGCTGGTGTCCCCTTTCCGGCCCCTCTCTGAAGCCCCACTCCTGGCAGCTCCCATCCACTGACAGCACCCCCAGCCCCCCGCCCCCTCCCGGAGGCCTGATGATCCTGCTATCGGGCACGGCGGAGGCCCGGGGCAGAGGCTGAGATGACTCAGCACCTGCGGCTGCTGCTCCCCAGGTGGGCAGGGTCCCTGGGGGCCTCGGCGCCTCCCCCTCCACACAGGCACCCACGCCGCCGCTGGGAGGGGTGGGCAGGGCGGGACCCAGCACTGCCTCCCCACACCCCTGGGGCCCTGCTCTGCATTTGGGGAACTGAGGCAGGGAGGGGGTCCACACCTCTCTGGTAACCAGGTTTGCAGAGCACCAGCAACCTGCAAAGCCCTTCACTTGTCCACAGTCCGGAGAGGCTGGAAGGAGGCGGCCAGAGTGCGCCCCCGCAGCCACATCACTGCTGTAGACTCCAGAATGGCCACTCGCGGTGGCTCATGCCTGTAATCCCATAATCCCAGTACTTTGGGAGGCCGAGGCGGGCGGATCACCTGAGGTCAGGAGTTTGAGACCAGCCCGGCCAACATGGCAAAACCCTGTCTCTACTAAAATACAAAAATTAGCCGGGTGTGGTGGCGCACGCCTGTAATCCCAGCTACTCGGGAGGCTGAGGCAGGAGAATCACTTGAATCCGGGAGGCGGAGGTTGCAGTGAGCCGAGATCGTGCCACTGCACTCCAGCCTGGGCGACAGAGTGAGACTTTGTCTCAAAAAAAAAAAAAAAAAAGACTCCAGGCCTCATCCCTCGTCCCCTCCCCACAGAGTCCACAGGCCAGGAATGAACAGCTGGACAGATGAGGCAGGAATGAAGAAGGAATGAAGACGGAGCAGAGCCTGGGGCTGCAGGCGGGAGGAGGGCAGGGGGGCAGGAGGACCTGGAGGACCTGGAGTCTCGCACCCCAGTCTGCCCATTCTCCGGGCCTCAGTTTACCCATGGTGGGGGTAGGGCCGAAGCCATCAAGAAGCGGAAGCTGGCGCTGTGGCCCCGCAGGACCGCGGCCCCGGGAGGCCGGGGGATTTTGAATCTCGCTGTTTTTCCCGTCCCGGAAACTCCCAGGACTGACAGAGGCGGCAGAGCTGAGCGTGGACCACAGGGCCAGCCACACGGGGCTGTCAGTCCACAGCGTTTCTGCCAGGACAGGGCACTCTGCAGCCGTTATTGAGCACCTCCTGTGTGTCCTGGACTATCGTGTATGCCGGGGAGATGCAGTGTCCAAAAAGGGCCCGGACTTCCCGGTTCAGGGAGCAGGAGGAAGAGGTCAGCTGGGGTGGGTGGGCTGTGATGGGAAACACCAGGGGACAGGCGGCCCCGACCGACCTGGACCGATGGGTCGGGGGAGGGCAGGGTCACCCACACCCAGCAGGCGCTTACTTAGCTAGCGTCTGCTGTGTGACCTCAGGCCCTTCCCCGCCCTCTCTGGGCTCTGCCTGGCCATGGGTTGCTCCTGGTGCACCTGACCAGCCGGGGGGCTCCCCCGCCTGCCTAAGCCACGAGGTCCTTTCAATTCCCGTCAGCACAGCCGGGCCTCGGCGGATGCAGATGCTGAGAGCCCCGCCGGGCGTGGGGAAATTGGGGAAGTGATTCTGGGCAGGGCCGAACATCTGCCGGCTCCACTCCCCCGGCCCTGATGGGCCCCGAGTCCCCTCTCTGGAAATACACAGCGCCGCACCCACGGGGCGGATATTAATAACACTCTCCAGAAATGACAATGAAGCGCGGCCCGGGAAGCCGGCGTGGTGAAGGTGCTTCTCTGTGGATTTCCAGATCACGAGATTCCGGGGGAGCTTGCTGACGCCAGACCCTCCTCGTTCTCCCGTGACGGGCCCTTCGTGCGATCGCCACCCTGGAACCTTGGTCTTCTCATCTGTGAAACGGTCCTGGGGCATCTGGGTGGGGGGCTGAGACATGGATGGGGGAGTCCCTTGCTCAGGGAGGAGACGCTGACCGGCCGCCAGCCCGTTTCACAGTTGGGGAAACTGAGGCCCACGAGTCCAGGACGGCAGCGACAGGCCTGGTGCTGAGATGTGGCCGGGGTGGGATCAGCTGACAGGCACTTCCAGAAAGTGGGTGCAGAGGAGGCAGGAGGCAGCCCCATGGCGGCGAGATATGACGTGGAAATCTGGGGCCTGCAGTCCCTAATAGAGTCTCCGCCGAGGGCACTGGCCTTAAGCAGCCTCTCTATCTGCCAGGAAACCCGTTTCACAGATGCAGACACAGACACAGATCTGGGCTGACGGCAGGGGGTGCCCCAGGCCACACGCAGACACACCCCACCCCACGGTGCCCAGCACTGGGGGGCACCCAGCAAACATTTCAATGCAGAATCTCAGTGTGGGCTGGGCACAGTGGCTCCCACCTGTGATCCCAGCACTGTGGGAGGCCGAGGTGGGCAGATTGCTCGAGCCCAGGAGTTTGAGACCCGCCTGGGCAAGATGACAAAACCCTGTTTTTACAACAACAACAAAAAAATTAGCCAGGCATAGTGGCGCACCTGTAATCCCAGCTACTCGGGGGGCTGAGGCAGGAGGATCACGTGAGCCCAGGAGCTCGAGGCTGCAGTGAGCCAAGATGACATCACTGCACTCCAGCCTGGGCAACAGAGGGAGACCCTGTCACACACACACACACACACACAAACAAACAGAATTTTAGTTTTGAAGCCTTTGGGATTAAAGAAAGAAAACATTAGCTGGGCACGGTGGCTCACGCCTGTAATCCCAGCACTTTGGGAGGCCGAGGCAGGCGGATCACTTGAGGTCAGGAGCTTGAGACCAGCCTGGCCAACATGGTGAAACCCCATCTCTACTAAAAATACAAAAATTAGCCGGGCGTGGTGGCGGGCGCCTGTAGTCCCAGCTACTCGGGAGGCTGAGGCAGGAAAATGGCGTGAACCCGGGAGGCAGAGCTTGCAGTGAGCCAAGATCGCGCCACCGCACTCTAGCCTGGGAGACAGTGAGACTCCGTCTCAAAAAAAAAAAAAAAAAAAAAAGATTCAAAAAATTAGCCGGGCGTGGTGGCGGGCGCCTGTAATCCCAGCTACTCGGGAGGCTAAGGCAGGAGAATCGCTTGAACCCAGGAGACGCAGCTTGCAGTGAGCCAAGATCGCACCACTGCACTCCAGCCTGGGTGACAAAGCAAGACTCTGTCTCATAAATAAATACATAAATAAATAAATAAAAAGGAAAAAGTAAAAGTAAAAAAAAACAAAAAAATAAAAATGAAATACCCAGTGTTCTCCTCCCCCAGGCAGCGACGAACCTGCCACTCCACGCGGCCGGGGCGTTCTGTACAGGGTCCCCGCCCCCCAGACCGGCCAGCCCACCCACAATACGCCCTCATGCTCCCACCTGGACGCCGGGCCCCCGCCTCCGCGAGCCTCATTTTTCCCTGCTGAGAAACGGGCTCGGAGTAACCGCAGGGTCCAAGCACTTTGCCCAGAGCTGGGCACTCAGCAATTAACTCCGTCCTGGGGTTCCCTGCAGATGGGACCTGGACGGTCCCAGAAAGCCCCGGAAGTGTCATCCCCAGCAGGAGTGTCCATTTGGAAAGAGGCACCTGGCGGGAGACTGCGGTCCCATCACTCCCAGCCCAGGTTCTCTGAACAGAAACGCAGCCCAGCACCAGCAGCAGGAGCCGGGCAGTGCAAGGGGCCAGAACACGCCTGCCCCGGCCATGTCGACGCCGTCCCCACAATGGGACACGGGCCCGCCTGGAGTCCAAGCCCAAAGATGGCTGCAGGAAGGAAGGGGCTGCTTCCCACCTCCCACCCTGGAGTCAAGAGGAAGGGCCCTCCCTGGTGGGCTCAGGGTCCGGGGTCCCTCGGGGTACACCTGGCCGGAGCTTCTGCCAGACCCCAGGCCGAGGGCAGGACAGGAACTGCCCCTACCATGGGCAGCAGCCTCGGAGGAGTCACTCAAGGCTCTGCCCGCTCCAGGGACACCCCCCCCATCCCACCCGCCGCAGGGAGCAGACGGAGGTGGGCTGGGGCCGCCCTGGACACCTCCCCCCTAGGGAGCCGACGGAGGTGGGCTGGGGCAGGCAGCAGGGGCCATGCCACACGCCGTCCCCTCTCTACAGGAGTTAGAGGAGAAACCTGGTGAACCGTAAAGGCCAAGGATGAAAACAAAGTCACAAGAGCTGCACTCCTTCTGATACCATCCCTGTCTTACAGGCGGGGAAACTGAGGCCGAGAGGAGGAGGTCACAGGCACCAGGCCCAGGTCGGGCAGAGCTGGGATCTCTGCATGTTGGCGTGCCCAGGCTCTCTCCCCCCAGGTGGCATTAAAGCAATGAATAACCACAGAGGTGATCTGTCTAGTTCTTCCCCAAGAACCAGGTCCAAGTGCCCCCACGAGCTGGGCATATGGCCAACCGGGGGGGAGGGGGCAGTGGCTGGGCAGGGCGCCAGCTGGGGCAGAGATGCCCAGCCACTCCCGGAAAAATGGCCGTCAGGGAAGAATTACAGGGCGATGTGGTGGAAGGGACGGGGCGGGTGGCAGAGACAGGGAGAGGGGAGAGGAGAAAGAAGAGATGGAGACAGAGAGTGACCGCAGGACCCAGGGACATCCCGGCTCCCCTAAGAGCTCAGGAGTTCAGCCTGGGCAATGCAGCAAGACCCTGTCTCCAAAAAATAAAATGAAGTTAGCCGGGTGTGGTGGCGAGTGTCTGTGGTCCCAGCTACTCAGGAGGCTGACACGGGAAGATCACCGGAGCCCGGGAGGTCGAGGCTGCAGTGAGCTATGACTGCACCACGGCACTCCAGCCTGGGTGACAGCACGAGACCCTGTCTCAAAATCCACCCCCGAAAACCAGACAATGAAGGAGGTTCAGCCAGGCTGGCAGTCGGGCCCTCCCAGGGCCGGGGTCGGGGGTCCTGGGTGGGGGACGCTCACTTGCCCAGAAGACCCACATTTGTAGCAGTGAGCGTGGTGCCCCTGAGATGGGTCAAGGTTTGGGGGCATCGACCGAAGCAGCGGGGCTGAGGCCGTGGCAGACACACACCATGGCCGCGTGGGACCGCCCCCACCGACACTCCTACCCAGACAGGCCTCCGTGCAGCCACACAGCCAGACACTCCCACGCAGACACACACACACACACACACACCCCCTGGACGCGCCCCTGCAGCCAGACACACGGGGAGCAGACACGCCCGGGAGATAACGGCGAGACAGGCCCGCCCTCCACCGCGCTGCCGACGTCAGGACTCCAGTGCCGGGGGCGGGAGCTTCTGCTCCATGCACGGCTGTGTCCCCAGTACGCAGGCGGGCTGGCATACAGCAGGTGCCCCGTAAGTGCCCATGAGAGGGTCAGGCTGGCATACAGCAGGTGCCCCGTAAGTGCCCATGAGAGGGTCAGGCTGGCATACAGCAGGTGCCCCGTAAGTGCCCATGAGAGGGTCAGGCTGGCATACAGCAGGTGCCCCGTAAGTGCCCATGAGAGGGTCAGGCTGGCATACAACAGGTGCCCCGTAAGTGCCCATGAGAGGGTCGGGCTGGCATACAGCAGGTGCCCCGTAAGTGCCCATGAGAGGGTCGGGCTGGCATACAGCAGGTGCCCCGTAAGTGCCCATGAGAAGGTCAGGCTGGCATACAGCAGGTGCTCCGTAAGTGCCCATGAAAGGGTCGGGCTGGCATACAGCAGGTGCTCCGTAAGTGCCCATGAAACGGTCGGGCTCAGACACATGTGTGCCCAGGGAGGCACAGCCTGGTGTTTCTGCCCTAACCTTGCCCAGGGCACGGTGCCACGTCAGCAGAGGTTTCTTCTCTCCACAAGTCTGACATCAGCGTGTCACTGGGGCTCCAGGGGAGGGTCCTTCCCTCCTCTCCCAGCTTCTGGGGGCTCCAGGTGTCCTTGGCTTGTGGCCATATCGCTCCAGCCTCTGCCTCTGTCTCCACACAGCTATCTCCCTACGTGTCCGTGTCCAAATTTCTCTTTTCTTTTTTTTTTTTTTGAGACAGAGTCTCGCTCTGTCACCCAGGCTGGAGTGTAGTGGTGCGATCTCAGCTCACTGCAGCCTCTGCCTCCTGGGTTCAAACAATTCTCCTGCCTCAGCCTCCCAAGTAGCTGGGATTACAGGCACCTGCCACCACGCCTGGCTAATTTTGTATTTTTAGTAGAGACGGGGTTTCACCATGTTGGTCAGGCTGGTCTCAAACTTCTGACCACAGGTGATCCGCCCTCCTCGGCCTCCCAAAGTGCTGGGATTACAGGCATGAGACACTGCGTGCCCGTCCTTTTTTTTTTTTTTTTTCTTTTTTTGACACAGGGTCCTGCCCTGTCGCCCAGTCTGGAGTGCAATCGTGCCACTATAGCTCACTACAGCCTCGACTTCCTGGGCTCAAGCAATCCTCCTGCCTTAGCCTCCGGAGTAGCTGGGACCACAGGCATGCACCACCACACCCAGCTAATTTGTGTAGAGACAGGGGTCTCACTCTGTTGCTGAGGCTGGTCTCCAGCTCCTGGGCTCAAGCGAAACTCCCGTCTCGGCCTTCCAAAGCGCGGGGATCACAGGTGTGACCTCCCCCTTAGAGGACAACCGACCGGCATGGGATTTGGGGCCACCGTACGCTGCAGGACCTCACTGAAACTAACATCTTCAGAGACCCTATTTCCAAATGCAGTCCCATCTTGAGGTTCTGGGTGGACGTGAGTTTTGGGCGATGCCATCCAATCCAGACGGGGCTCCTCCCGGAAGGAGGGTTCTTACTTGCTCTCACGTTCTCCGTCTCTGAGGGTGGCAGAGGAGGCTGCTGGGCATGGAATCTGGGCACTATGTCCAGCGTGGCTTCTGGACATGGGGCCTGGGTCCCCAGGGAGCTCACTTCCTGAGCCTGTCCAGAACCAGGGCCTGTGGGGCAGCGGGAGGGGCGGCCTCCACCTACTCCCTGCCCACCCGCCTGTGCCCACGGACCCCCAGCCCAGCCCTGACCAAGGGGCAAGGCTGCATATCCCGGCGCTGGGGCCTTCAATGGCCAGATTAGTCACCGTTTAACCCTGTGACCCCCAATTGTCCTCTGGCCATGTGCAGCCGGCAGAGGGGAGAAGAGGCGGTCCGCACCCGCCCCCCGTGTGCCACCCACCAGGTCGGCACCGCAGCGGCTCCCGGCCCAGCTCCCGGCGGCCAGTGGAGAGGACCTTGAGTCAAGCGTCCCTCGTGGGTGAAGCCCCTGGGTGCCACCGCCGGGCAGCTGCAGGGGCCGTGTCACCACCGCCCCAGTCAGGATCGACAGTCAGGGAATTTGGGCCATCGAAGGGACCTGGACTTCAGCCCTTTGTGTCCAGCAGGGAAACTGAGGCAAGAGTGGACAGGGCTCTGCCGGCAGCTCCTCGGGGTCGGAGAGGGTGGAGGTGCACCCCCAGCGGCCCTGTCCATAGCTTGGTGGTCACTGGGGCTCCATCATCGGCTAGGCTGGCTCCAGAGCCCACGGGGGGCAGGGGAGGCGCTGATCTGTGCCCCGCGGCCGACGCGCGCTGCTGACCAAGACAGACAGCGCCACTCTCTAGCAGCCCCGGGGGGCTAATGGTTAACAGGCCCCACCGCGACCTCATGCTTCAGGGTCCAGCACGAGGCTCCCAAATACTCAGGCACACAGGAAGGTCGTCCGTCACGGGCACACGTGCACACACGCGGGGAGCCCAAGCAGGCACGCTTTTGGACACACACTCTCCAGCCTCGACGTGCACACACACATACGCTTGCAGCCACCCCTGACACACACACACACACACACAGCCACATCCACACAAAACACAAGAGACCAGTCCGGCACAGCAGCTCACGCCTGTAATCCCAGCACTTTCAGAGACCGAGGCGGGAGGATCACTTGAGCCCAGGAGTTTGAGACCAGGCTGGGCAACATGATGGCAAGACCCCATCTTTAGAGTTAAAAAAATGCACACACAGGAGACCATCACCCCAACACAGACATTCACAAAGGACGTCAGGGCAGACACACGTCTGGACACACTCACCAACAGGTCCACGCAAAACAGGGACGTGGGAAGTTTGCCACGTCACTCGGCACACAGAGACCTAAACGAACACCGTGGTGCTGGCTGGGGACACGCAGGCGGACGCGTGAGGTGCCGCTGGCTGGGTGCACACAGCCCCACACACGAGACCCACAGAATCCAGCAGGTGCCCGGTGGGCAGAGGCCTTGGAGGGTCCGAAGATGCTGTGTCTGGAGCAAGATTCCCTCCCAGGCAGGGTCCCACGAGACAGGACCCACGAGCCGCCTGGCCACAGCCCCAGCGTGCACACTCGCACGCACGCCACGGCGGCTCACCACGCCCATTCTCCCGCCCAGGCACCACGCGGGGACACTCTCTGCCTGCGGGCACCGCTCCCTCGGGCCGCCGCGTGTGTTATTAGAAAGCATGGGGCGGGGCCGGCGCTTGGCAGCAGCCACCAGGGTGGGACGCCGGCGGTGGGCGTGGGGCCAGGCCACGGCGGCGGTGACCCCGCGGCGGTGACCCGGCGGCCAGGCGGTGGCGCAGGGGCCAGATAAGGCTCTTCCGGCTGAGTCAGCGACGCTCCTGGCACGGGCACGGGCCGGGGCACGGTGCCAGGGGCTGGCGGGCAAACACCCACCCCTCGCCCGCCAGGGCCCAGCTGGCCCGGCGCCAGCAGCCACAGTGGCTTTGATGAGGCGGGCGCTGCCCCGGCGGGGAGGACCAGGTGCCTGGGGGGCTTCCCGACAGCCCTCCCCGCGGCTCACGTGCAGCCGGGGCTCCCGGAGGCCCAGGAAGACGCCGGCACCAGGGCTGGCGGCCGAGGGCCTGGCTCGGGGCTCTCTTGACAAACACACTCTGTCTCAAACACAGCCGCTGCCTCTGTGCGCTCGGAACCTGCTGCCTGACCTCTGGGCAAAGGCCCCAGCTGCACCATCTGCCTAGAGCACCCGCCTGCGCTGGGAAAATTCTCCTTCTCCTTCTCCTTCTTCTCAGGCCCCAGAAGCCCAGCTGCAGTGTTGGCCTCTTCTACTCCTGCCTGGACCAAGGGTGCCTCCGTTCTGTCTCCAAAACAGGCTCCAGAAGGGTCCTCCCAGCCTCCTTCTCCCAGCTCCAAACCCTGCCAAGTGCCCTCAAGCTCTGCCCACCCCTCCTGCTACACCGAGAGCTTGACTGACCCGCGGCCCAGGATGGCTGTAAATGCGGCCCAGTGCAAACGCGTACATTTCTTGGCGCACGATGAGAGTTTTTTTGCAATTTTTTTTGGCTCATCGGCTATCATTAGTGTTACTGTATTTTACTTGTGGCCCAAGACAATTCTTCTTCTTCCAATGTAGCCCAGGGAAGCCAAAAAGTTGGCCACCCTGGCCCCACACATTACGCTCCAGTCACAGTGATCCAAGAGGCAGGCCCTGCCCTGCTGTGGCTTGCTAACGAACTCTTACACATCCTGCAAAGCCCCAGCCCCCATGCCCCTTCCTCTTGGCAGCCTCCCCCTCAATCCCCTCTAGCCCAGCCCTGACCCCTCGAGGGATGTGGGGAAGCCCAGCAGCCCCCCCAAGCCTCAGTCTGAAATGGACGTGGTGAGGCCATGGCAGACCCCAGTGCTACCTTCACATCCAGCTCTGTCTCCCACCAGTCTGGGGGTCTCTGGGGCACGACGAAGAAAACGTGTTGCCGATTCTCCCAGAGCCCTGGCAATTCCAGCTCCCCACCTCCTCCCCACACTGCTCCAAGCAACTCTCACGCCCCAAAGATGTTCGTTACAGTATTGCTTACAACAGGGAAACGACCGAGGGAAGTGTGTGGACGTGGGGGTGTCCAGCGCCACGAGGGGAACGTCCATACAGCTGAAAAGAACCAGGCGGCTCGGAACATCCCAATTACGACGCGAACGCACCCGAGATAAACAGCTCCTCGAAGGCAGCGGCGGGAGGAACCTCCCGGCCTGCCCGGAAGATCACATGTTAGATACCTCCCAGGTCACATTCCTGGGTGCAAGTGGGCAGAGAAAGGCCTGGAGAACATGCGGCTCATGCCCTAGAGGTCAAGGGAGGGACTCGGGGCTCCCTGTAAACGTTCCATTTTCTTCCTCTCTGCAAGAAGAGTGTCAAGTGTTACTTCTGGAACCAAAAGCATATCGAGAGGCCGGGCGCGGTGGCTCAGGCCTGTCATCCCAGCACTCTGGGAGGCCGAGGCGGGCAGATCACGAGGTCAGGAATACGAGACCACCCTGGCCAACATGGTGAAACCCCGTCTCTACTAAAAATACAAAAATAAGCTGGGTGTGGTGGCGGGCGCCTGTAGTCCCAGCTACTCTGGAGGCTGAGGCAGGAGAATTGCTTGAACCCGAGAGGCGGAGGTTGCGGTGAGCCGAGATGGCGCCACTGCATTCCAGGCTGGTGACAGAGCAAGACTCCGTCTAAAATAATAATAAAAAATAAATAAATAAATAAATAAATAAATAGGCCAGGTGTGGTGGCACGCGCCTGTAGTCACAGCTATTTGGGAGGCTGAGGCAGGAGAATGGCTTGAACCCAGTAAGCAGAGGTTGCAGTGAGCTGAGATTGCACCATTGCACTCCAGCCTGGGTGACAAAACAAGACTCCGTCTCAAAAAAAAAAAAAAAAAAAAAGAGATAAAATAATGTATCTATGTGTATTTTCCACAATTAAAAAAAACAAATGAGCTGAAAAGACCAAAAAAAGACCAAAAACTGGATGCCCGTTTCTTGCTGGGGTCTTGCTTCAGTCCCGAGAGCTGCCTGGCAGGCACCGTGGTGAGGACCCAGTGGTCTCTGGGGCTGGGCCCAGCAAGGTGTGTCTGGCCTTGAGCCCGAGAGGCTGCTGGTGGCCGTCCCTGCCCCAGTGCCCACACACGCCCAGCTGTCAGGCCCGGAGGCCTGGATATGAGGACAGCACTGAGGTCTGCCCTGGTCTAACCACTTTCATTCCAGACAAAAAGAAAAACGGAGGGGCAGCTCAGCTTCCCCAAAACCGTCCCGCCAGCGGCTCCCTGGGCCATCCATCCACACACCGCTGGGTCCTCTCTGGCAGGTGCATCCCGGGGGTCAAATTCCAGCTCTGACACGTGCCCCGGGCGACTGTGCACAAGTCATGTGATTGCCCCATGCCTCAGTTTCTCGTCTGCACAACAGGTTCAATGGCAGCCCCTTGGGATCCAGTGAGGATCTGGGAGATGACCCATCTAAAACACTCAGTCACTTTCTTCACGCAGTGAAGCAACAGATACCGGCTAGTGCCGTCATTCCTACACCTCTGAGCTCATCTGCGAGTTACATGGGCAGCAAGCTTTACTTTGGAAAGCAGAGGGAGAGATCCTGACACTGAATGAAAATCAGAACCGCAGTGAGAAACCACGCCACCCCCACAAGGAGGCTAGGATCAAAAGTCGACAACAGGCCGGGCGCGGTGGCTCACGTCTGTGATCCCAGCACTCTGGGAGGCTGAGGTGTGAGGATCACCTGAGGTTGGGAGTTCAAGACCACCCTGCCCAACACGGTGAAACCCCGTCTCTACTAAAAATACAAAAAATTAGCTGGGCGTGGTGGCTCACACCTTGCAATCCCAGCACTTTAGGAGGCCGAGGCGGGCGGATCACGAGGTCAAGAGATCGAGACCATCCTGGCTAACACGGTGAAACCCCGTCTCTACTAAAAAATACAAAAAAATTAGCCGGGCGTGGTGGCGGGCGCCTGTAGTCCCAGCTACTCAGGAGGCTGAGGCAGGAGAATGGCGTGAACCCGGGAGGTGGAGGTTGCAGTGAGCCGAGATCGCCCCATTGCACTCCAGCCTGGGTGACAGAGCAAGACTCTGTCTCAAAAAAAAAAAAAAAAAAAAAAAAAGTCGACAATAACAAGTGGTGAGGATGTAGAGGAACTGGAACCCACATCTGTGGCTGGTGGGAAGGTAACGTGGGCAGCTGCTTGCTAAACAGTCTAGCAGTTCCTCTGATGGGTGAATATGGAGTCACCAGCAGACCCAGCAATTCTCCCAGATACACACCCAAAAGTAATACAAACGTACGCCCACATAAAAACGTGTACAGCACTACAAACCCAAAAGGCAGAAACAGGTCGAGTGATCACCGACAGCGGAATGGGCAAACACAATACGGCACATCCATCCCAGCGGAGTATGACTCAGCCGTGAAAAGGAAGGAGGTTCCGATCCACGCCACGGTGCTGATGCACCTGGAGGACGTCACGCTCAGTGAGATACGCCAGACACAAAAGGCCACGCAGTGTGTGATCCCATTTCTTTTCTTTGTTCTTGTTTTTCTGAGATGGAGTCTCCCTCTGTTGCCCAGGCTGGAGTGCAGTGGCGCGATCTCGGCTCACGGCAACCTCCGCCTCCCAGGTTCAAGCGGTTCTGTCTCAGCCTCCCGAGTGCTGGGATTATAGGTGTCCGCCACCACACCCAACTAATTTTTGTATTTTTAGTAAAGACAGGGTTTTGCTGTGTTGGCCAGGCTGGTCTCAAACTCCTGACCTCAGGTGCTCTGCCCACCTTGGCCTCCCAAAGTACAGGGATTACAGGCGTGAAGCACTGCACCCGGCAATGTGATCCCATTTCTATAAAATGTCCAGAACAGGCCAATCCACAGAGGCAGGAGGGGATGTGTGGTTGCCAGGGGCTGGGGGGTGCTGGTAGAATAGGGGGATAATAGTTAAAGGGTCAGGGTTTATTTTATTTTATTTATTTAGAGACAGAATCTCTCTCTGTCACGCAGGCTGGAGTGCAGTGGCATGATCTCGGCTCACTGTAACCTCTGCTTCTGAGTTCAAGTGATTCTCCTGCCTCAGCCTCCCGAGTAGCTGGGACTACAGGTGCCCGCCACCACGCCCGGCTAATTTTTTATATTTTTAGTACAGACAGGGTTTCACCGTGTTAGCCAGGATGGTCTCGATCTCCTGACCTCGTGATCCGCCTGCCTCGGCCTCCCAAAGTGCTGGGATTGCAGACGTGAGCCACTGCACCCACCCTATCCTTCTTATTTTTTTGAGACAGGGTCTCGCTCTGTCACCAAGCTGGAGTGTGGTGGCGCAATCACGGCTCACTGCACCCTTGTCCTCCTGGGCTCAAGGGATCCTCCCACCTCAGGGTCCCAAGTAGCTGGGACTACAGGTGTGCGCCACCACACTCAGCTAATTTTTGTAGATATGGGGTCTTGCTATACTGCCCAGGCTGGTCTAGAACTCCTGGGCTCAGGCTATCTGCCCATCTCGGCCTCCCACAGTGCCGGGATTACAGGTGTGAGCCACTGTGCCCGGCCCCAAACGTACAATTAAAACAGTGAATTGTATGGCATATGAATTATAGCCCAATAAAGCTGTTTTTTAAGATTCATCTCAAATTCATTCAACACTTATTAGAATTGTTGAGATTAAAGGTTCAAATCCTTAAGCAGCTGAAGATCTGTGATTAACGGCCTGTGCATTTAAAATCCCATCACGGGCCGGGCGTGATGGCTCACGCCTCTAATCCCAGCACTTTGGGCGGGCGGATCACGAGGTCAGGAGATCGAGACCATCCTGGCTAACATGGTGAAACCCCGTCTCTACTAAAAATACAAAAAATTAGCCGGGTGTGGTGGCAGATGCCTGTAGTCCCAGCTACTCGGGAGGCTGAGGCAGCAGAATGGTGTGAGCCCAGGAGGTAGAGGTTGCAGTGAGCCGAGATCACACCACTGCACTCCAGCCTGGGTGACAGAGCGAGACTCTGTCTCAAAAAATAAATAAACAAATAAATAAATAAAATCCTACCATGGTGGGGTGCGGTGGCTCACGCCTGTAATCCCAGCACTTTGGGAGGCCAAGGAGGGCGGATCACCTGAGCCCAGGAGTTCTAGACCAGCCTGGGCAACATAGCAAGACCCCGTCTCTACAAAAATTAGCTGAGTTTGGTGGCGCCCGTCTGTACTCGCAGCTACTCAGGAGGCTGAGGCAGGAGGATCGCTTGAACCCAGGAGATCGAGGCTGCAGTGAGTTAGGACAGCACCACTACACTCCAGCCTACCCGACAGAGTAAGACCCTGCCTCAAAAATAATAATAATAATCCAATAAAATCCTACCGTGGCCGCTTTCTAGAACCTGGGCCTGCTGTGTGGGTGACAGGAGGCCACCAGGAGGCTACGTCAGACATCAGGAGGCTGAGATCCTAATCACTGCCCGACACGTGCTGGCCTCCAAAACTGCACGTCCCCAGGCCCCAGGCAGCAAGGTTCCAGGTGTCCAAGGAAAGAACCCGTGGCCCTGAGCCTGCTGCGCCCGGCCCCCACCCCCCGCGGCCTGGCCACCCACCAGACCTGCAGCCGACAGCAGAATTTCACAGCTGTCGAGGATTTGCAGGCGGAAGTTAGCCCCGAGCCCTGCCAGGACCCGGGAGGAAGAGGCAGAGACGGTGCCAAGCGGTCGGCCGGCGGGCCAGGCCTGCCACGTGCCAGGAAGGGGGTGGGGCAGGCGCCAGAGTCAACAGGGGCCCCAGTAGGGGTGGGGGGGGGTAACACTGACTGGGCTGGTTGGGCCCAGGCCACTGTTGACACTGGGAACACAGGTGTCTGGCCAGCTGGGCAGGCGGCTGCATCGGCGGCTGGACCTGCCACGAACAGCCCAGGATAAGATCCCAGGATTGGCTGGGCACCGTGGCTCAGGCCTGTAATCCCAGCACTTTGGGAGGCTGAGTGAGGCAGATCACTTGAGCCCAGGAGTTTGAGACCAACCTGGGCAACACAGCGAAAGCCCTTCTCTAGAGAAAAAAAAGTCACAGGACTGCAGGGCAGGGGCCTCCCCCCACCCCCGCTGCCCACGACCATCCCTAGGCCCTCATCTTCTCGGAGTTCCAATCCCGTCTCCCGCAAGACCCAGAGGCGGCACCCGGTCCCTACACACAAGCCCCAGCCCGGAGGCGGCACCCGGCCCCTACACACAAGCCAAGCTTCAGTCCACCTCGGGGCCTCTGCACTGCCCGGTACACCCAGGGGGCAGGCGCGGGGCAGCAGGAGCTCCAGGAATACCTGAGGCTGCCGGTGACACAGTGACCCCCTCCCTGCACTGGCCTCAGTTTCCCCATCTCGGCTTCCTGCTGCAGAAAAACCCTGCATGGCACCTACAACCCTGACCCACGGTGTCGCCCAGACAAGGTGGACAGTGGCTTCTGCCTCCTGCCTTCGTTCAGGACACGCTGCGGGCTGTGGGGTCAGGGCGCCTGGCCCCTCATCCTTGCCTGGTCTGGGCCAGTCACCCCAAAACTCCCCCATCGGCTTTGGGCCTTGGAGGCCGGGGCTGTCTGGGCGGGGCGTGTGTCCAGGGTCAGGGGGTCCCATTCACCTCTGACCCCCGAAGGACCGACTGAATGGGGGGCCTTGACCCTCCCTCTCGGCTTGGCTATAACCCTGCGGGGATGGAGGTCTCCGTCCGGCTCCTGCCCACCCCTCCAGCCCAGGGCTCCCTGCGGGCTGAGTCCCGGGCAGATGGCGAACATTGGGTGAATATTAAATTAATTGGGTGAATTAAATTAATGAAATTAAAGAGAATCCATTCTCAGCACGCTCATCTGTATCATCTTAAACCCAGAAAAGATCACAAGACCCCTTCTCCCAACACTGAGCCTCTGTTTTCTCACTGGCAAAATGGGACCCTCGGCAGTGTGGCCCGTGGAGCATCCCCCTCTGCAGGAGTGGGAAACTGAGTCACAGAGCAGGGTGGAATCAGCGAGACGCCCCCCCCACCACCGAGTCCCCGCTGCTGCCCTGGCCATTCTCCCACACCGTGTCCGGCTTTCAGCTCTTTACTATTTGTGAGTTTCCAGGCAGCCCAACCTTAAGTCTCTTGAGGGCTGCTGGGGTTAGGGCCACCCCTTAAGCTACCCGGCACCCCTGGAGTCAGGAGCCCCGGGGAGGCCCCCCTGGGTGTCTGTGCCTTGGCCCCTCCTAGGAGGCTCCTCAGAGCGGATTCTGGAAGCCCAGGGCCGAAGGGGCTGCCCCGAGGCAGGCACGTCCCAGCGTGTCCATCATCCACCACCCTGCGGGAGCCCAGACCAGCTCCAGCCCCGGGCGAGGAGGTGGCTCCCCCCAGCCGCGCCCAGAGGTCGAGGCAGAGCCCAGCTGGACGAGGGCTGGAATGTGAGCCTGGCCACCATCTGGTTTCCATCTGCCCGGCCCAGCACGGCCCAACTTCAAAGCATCCCCCGCCCGGCCACTTCCTCTGGCCTGGCCGCCTGCGGGGAAAGGCTGGGGCGGCCCCTACTTCCTCCTTCAGCCTGGGGTCCCTGAGACCCCCCTGCCGGCCCCAGCCTTAACCGCCCACTCGGAGACTCACAGGCCCTGGCTCCTGCGTCTCCTGCAGCCACACCTGAGCCACCCCCACATCCCCTCGGCTGCCGGCTGCAGCCCGCAACCCCCCACGGCTCTCCACAGATACCAGGGGACAGAGGAGGCCAAGTCACCGCGTCACCAAGGCCCCGGCCTCTCTGCCCGCATCGCCCGCAGGCCTGGTTCCTCCAACCCACGCCCAGCTCGGGCTGGCGCCAGCCTCTCCCTCCCAGACCCACCTTTCCATCTCTGCCCCATCACCTCCGATATGGGGGCCGTGGAGCCCCCCAGGTTTCTCCTACCCGGCCGGGTGCTCCTCACACATCCCACATCAGAGCAATGAACAGCCAGCTGGTCGAGCCCACGCCCAGGAGGGAAGCGCAGGAAGCACAGCTACCGCAGGAACCCCCAGCTCTCAACTCGACGCCCGGCTCAGCACACACCCCGTGCAACGTGGGCCTTCAAAGGGCCCCACTGGCCCAGGAGCAGGTGCCTCGGCCGCCACGCGGGACGCGCCCACTCACCTGCTTAAACTGCTCCTCGTAAGTCCAGTCGCCGTGGTCAGGCGGCTGCAGCTGCGGGGCTACGTGGGCGGCCCCTCCGGGGTGGGCAGGGCCAGGCCCCGGCCGCTCCTGGCCCCCCAGCACCCTGGGAACGCCATCGCCGCGGAAGGCCTGGGGTGGCTGGGCCTTTCGGGGGAACAGTGCCGTGGTGCCCAAGCTGGCAGGGCCTGGGGGGCCCAGCCCCTCCTCGTCCTCCTCCTCCTCCTCATCCTCGTAATCCTCCTCCTCCTCCTCCTCATCCTCCCCGAGGTCTTCCTCCATCTCCTCCTCCTCCCATTTGGGCTTCCTGGGGTGAGCAGAGGGCAGGAGTCAGGGGAGAAGGTGCTGGCTCGTCCCAGCCCAAGGAAAGACCCACTCCCCGCCCAGCCTCAGTTTCCCTCTCTGGAAATAGGAAGAGCCGGCCGCCGCCAGCTCAGACTGCAGAGAGCGCTCATGAGCACAGCGTGGGGCACCCGTGACGCCCACTTTGTTCCCAATTAGCCCAGAACAGCACAAGCCGTCCCTACAGCGTGAATTCTGGGGCCTTGAAAAGCATCACGCAGGCAGCCACGGTGGCGCACACCTATAATCCCGGCAGCACTCTGGGAGGCCAAGGCGGGAGGATCCCTTGAACCCAGGAGGTGGAGGCTGTAGTGAGCTATGATGGCACCACTGCACTCCAGCCTGGGCCACAGAGCAAGACTCTCTTGGGAAAAAAAAAAGGGAATCATTACGGCAGGCTGGTTCCTGCATCCTGCACCATGCATGCTGTCCCAGCTCCACCTCCCCTTCCCTCCACAGGGAGAATTCTCCCACCACCATCTGAAATCCGCCCCACCCTCGCCACTGCCCCTCCACGGCACCCTCCTAGACTTTCTTGGCAGCCGTTTTTTTTTTTTTTGTCTTTTTTTTGAGACAGAGTCTCGCTCTGTGGTCCAGGCTGGAGTGCAACGGCGCAATCTCAGCTCACTGCAAGCTCCGCCTCCCGGGTTCATGCCATTCTCCTGCCTCAGCCTCCCAAGTAGCTGGGACTACAGGCGCCCGCCACCACGCCTGGCTAATTTTTTTGTATTTTTAGTGGAGACGGGGTTTCACCGTGTTAGCCAGGATGGTCTCGATCTCCTGACCTCGTGATCCGCCCACCTCGGCCTCCCAAAGTGCTGGGATTACAGGCGTGAGCCACCGCGCCCGGCCATTGGCAGCTGTTTGTACAACCTGATATCACCTGCTTCTTTGCTGCTAGGTTTTGTTTGGTTGTTTTTGTTTTTTTTTTTGAGACAAGAGTCTCACTTTGTTGCCCAGGCTGGAGTGCAAAGGCACGATCTCGTCTCACTGCAACCTCCGCCTCCCAGGTTCAAGCGATTCTCCTCCTCAGCCTCCTGAGTAGCTGGGATTACAGGCATGAGCCAGTTTTGTTTTTTGAGACAGGGTCTTCTCTGTTGCCCAGGCTGGAGTGCAGTGGTGTGATCACAGCTCAGTGCAGTCTTGACCTCCTGAGCTCAAGCAGTCCTCCCGCCTCGGCCTCTCGAGTAGCTGGGACCACAGATGCATGCCACAACACCCGACTAATTTTTGTACTTTTTGTAGAAATGGGGCCTCACTAGGTTGCCCAGGCTGGTCTTGAACTCCTGGGCTCAAGCAATCCTCCCACCTCGGCCTCCCAAAGTGCTGGGATTACAGGCGTGAGCCACTGCGCCCAGCATCTTTGCTTGCTCAGGTCCTCCCAGGAAGATGCGGGTTCCTGGAGGCCAGGATCCCACAGCAAGTGAGCCCTCGGCCAGCCCTGGGGGGACCCACACGCTATGCAGGTCCAGCCGGCTGCAGATTTTATCTGCCCCTGCCGCTGAATCTGCCGTAGCCATCGGTGGCTAGGTTGCTTTAAGTTAACTAAGATGAAACAAAGTTGGCCGGGTGCGGTGGCTCACGCCTGTAATCCCAGCACTTTGGGAGGCCAAGGCGAGCAGATCATGAGGTCAGGAGATCGAGACCATCTTGGCTAACATGGTGAAACCCCGTCTCTACTAAAAATACAAAAAGTTAGCCAGGCGTGGTGGCGGGCGCCTGTAGTCCCAACTACTCGGGAGGCTGAGGCAGGAGAAAGGCGTGAACCCAGGAGGAGGAGGTTGCAGTGAGCTGAGATCACGCCACTGCACTCCAGCCTGGGCGAAAAGAGCAAGACTCTGTCTAAAAAAAAAAAAAAAACCCACATTCTTGGCTCACTGCAATCTTCACCTCCCAGGTTCAAGCCATTCTCCTGCCTCAGCCTCCCGAGTAGCTGGGTTTACAGGCTTCTGCCACCACGCCTGGCTAATTTTTGTATTTTTAGTAGAGATGGGGTTTCGCCATGTTGGCCGGGCTGGTCTTGAGCTCCTGACCTCAGGTGATCCACCCACCTCGACCTCCCAAAGTGCTGGGATTACCGGCGTGAGCCACAGCACCCGGCTAAAAAAACCATTTTTCTTTTGAGACTGGGTCTGTCTCTATCATCCAGGCTGGAGTGCAGTGGCACAATCACAACTCAACTTCTGTTCTCAAGGGATCCTCCTGCCTCAGCCTCCCCAGTAGCTGGGACCACAGGTGCACCACCATGCCTGGCTAGTTTTTTAATTTTTTGCGGAGATGGGGTCTTGCTATGTTGCCCAGGCTGGTCTCCAACCCCTGGGCCCACGTGATCCTCCCACGTCGGCCTCTCAAACTGCTGGAATTACAGGAAGGAGATCCCGCGACCTGACCCTTACTCCCATTCTGCAGATGAGCAGAGTGACACTCAGAGCCAGTAACAGCCCCCAGAAGGCCCTGCCCCAGACCCCAACTCACATGTCCTCGTCGGAGGCCATGTCCTCAAAGTGCTCCTCTCCTGGCCCTTCTCTGCCTCGCCCGGGTGAGCCTGGTGTCCCCTCCCGGGCCACGTCCTCCTCCTCCGAGCCTGGGGGCCCATCCTCAGAGCCGCCGGGGCTGGCCGGGTGTCCCAGGCCCGCAGCTGCAGCCCGCATGGCTGCGAGTGCGGCCATCTGAGCCCGCTGCATCCGGGCACTCTCGGGCTCTCTGTCCTCGTCAGGGGCAGCCCGGGCCCGGCCGGGGGGTGCAGCAGGGGGATCGGGGGGCAGCTGCTGCCGGGCCTCCAGCTCCTGGCGCGCCCGCTGCTGCCGCTGCAACAGCGTCTCCATCACGGCCTGTAGTTTCATGGCCCTGCGGCCCGGGCCACCACCACCACCACCACCACCACCACCACGGGCGCTAGGGGTGGGCGGCGGGGGCGGCCCCTGCGGGGAGGGGGCCCGGCCGCACTGCAGCGTGGGGGCCGCGGGGGAGCCGGGGCAGTGCAGGGTGGCAGGGGGCGGGGGCGGGGGCCGCCGGGCTCAAGCTGAAGGCTGATGGGGCATGCCTCTTCCTCACGCTGGGCTCCAGGGGACAGAGGCTGGCATCCGGCTCATTCACGCATTTGCAGAAACCTGAGGGGGAAAAAAGGCACGGTCAGAGCAGGCCTGAGCTCCTCAGGCCCCCTCCTTCCTTCCCCATGAAGGCCCCGGGGATCAGCTCTCATGTCCGTCTCATGCAGGATGCAGACCTGGAGGCCTTCTTGGAGGCAGAGGCGCAGGCTCTTCGCATACAGCCTACTGTGGGCCTGGGTAGCAAGGTCGCCCCGCATGGGGCCACAGAGAAACACGCTGTGGCCAGACTGTCTGCCCCAGGAGATCTTGGATTATTGCTTCACAAGCAGGGTGGGGGAATGGGCGTTCCTGGCCTGTGATTGGCCAGCGGGCTCCGGGCCCCAGTCAGGTGGGTTCTAAGTTCCAGTCGCTGCCTGAGTCCCTGTTGGAGCGGCCCAGCCTGGCCTCCAGGTATCTAGGTATCCTCCCATCTCAGGCCAGACTGGAGATTGAGCGCCTGTTGTATACGGGCCCTGGGCTAACCCTCCCCCCATCACACAACTCAACAGCAACGCCCAAGCCACAACTTCTCTGGGCCTCAGGTTCCCTACCTGCAAAACAGTGTGGGTAACAGTACCCCCCCAACCCATGGCACTCAAGGAGGGATGAATCGAGTTCAGGAGGTTAAGGTGGGCACCAACAGGTGTCAGAGAAGGGGGCACCAGGGCAGTCCCATTTCATGGTTGACGACAACTGAGGCTCAGGGATCCTCTGCTTGGAGACATGGGGCTGGGGTTTGAACCCAGGTCTGGGTGACCACAGAGCCTCCCACGCAGACCCCACAATCTCTGCAGGGCAACAGGGGTCTGGAGTTTCCCGGTCCTCTGGGATCCCGAGTGGGCCAGATGTCTCGGACGGCAACACACTCACCCAGCCTAGAGTGCCTTCCACCCAGGGCCAGTCCTAATGGCCTGGGTGAAGAACAGAGACTCCTGGGGCCTGGGTCCCACCCGAGCCACCCCCTAGCCCAGGCCACACCTCCACCCGCCCAGGCCGCCAATAAAACAGGCCGGGCAGAACCCAACAGGCCTGGAGTGACACCCCAGAGGGAAGGCACATCATGGGGACAGCGGAGGGGGCAAAGCTCCACCCTCCCGAGAGGCAGCTGGGCCCAGGAGGCCGCCCCCAACCCTTACCGTGGCAAAGGAGCCCCCAAGACTCATACACAGCTCCTGGGCAGACAAGGCCTGGAGAGACGAGGAGGCAGAGGCCCCTGGAACTCAGATCCCTCCTGTGACCCGACCCCACCCAGGTCAGTGTTGCACAGCAGACACCCCCAAGCCTCCCCAGTCACCGGACAAGAGTCCTGCGGCCCCTCTGCCCCAGACACCCTTTACCCAGACCCCTGAGTCTTTCGGCCCCGTGGGTGAAAAGGCAGTGGGGGGCAGGTGGGTGGCCCCTGGGAGAAAGCGAAGAGGGCACGTTCCAAAATAGCCTCTGTTCCATCTGTTGTGGGGACAGAGGTCCCAGGTCACAAAGACCTCAGGGCCATAGCGCTGGGTTGTGACCAGGCGGCACCCAGCCCCCCATCCCCAGGCTGGAGGTCACCCCCCACCCACCCAACCCAAGAAAGTGCTGAGGGGGCATTTCTGACTCAGGGTCTGGTCGGGTCTGTCGCCCCTCCCCCACCTGGGACAACTTCAAGACAAGGCCCCCCCCCACGGAAGAGCTCCAAGCAAAGCCCCCCCTCTTTGGGGGCACAGAAGGAAGAGGCCAAAGGAAGCCACTCCCCCCACCAGCCTGCTCCGAGCCCTGCTGGGTTTAATGACCCTTCCGGGTCGCCGGGTGGGGGAGGGGAGCAGGACAGACCTCCACGTTGGGGCCGGTGGAGGGGGCAGGTGGGGATCCCAGATTCCCCCCTAGGTCAGGGCTGGGTGCCCCCCCATCGCCGCCATTAACCCTAAACTAGCTACGCCCACCCCCTTCAGACCCCTCCCCCCAAGAGCCCTTTGTCCTCGACCCCCACCCCCATTTTATGACAGCCCCAAGGGAGAGGCTGGGACGGGGCGCTGGGTGGTCGGTCGTTGGACCAGGCAGGGGTGGGGGGCGGAGGGATCCTGGGCCACACCCTCCTCCCCCCAGGCCTCCGGAGAGAGGTCACCCGCTCGGCCCGGGCCTTGCAAAACATGGTTATTTAAAGAGTTGTGCAAGGCCCCGGGCCCGCGGGTGGCGAAAGGGGCCCCTCACTCCACGAAGGGAAGAGGAGGGGGAGGGGCGGGGCAGAAAGCTGGGGAGGGGGCTAAGAAAGTCCTGGGTTGGGGGGTGCCTGGAGGAAGTGAGAAAAAAACTCAAGAAGGAGAAGAAATAAGAAGACAGAAACCCTGGTCCGGATTTCAAAGGCTTCTTGGAAAGCGGCCGATTTGCATGGGGGGGGAACCCCTCCAGCCCGAGCGCCTAAAAACGGAAGATAATTGAACCCGCCGCCCGGGGCCGGCGCCGAGCGTTGGAGTTGACAAACGCGCGCTCCCAGCGCTTCCTGCGCCCGCTTTTGTGTCTGGGGGGCCCTGAAACGGGTCAGGGGGCTCTTCCTGGGTATCCCCGCCGAGGAACCGGGCGCCCGGGCCCAACCCACCCCGGCGCGCGGGGGCCGCGGTGTCTCCCCCGGGGGCCCCTCTCTGCGCTGGGGCGGACACTTTATAAATAAACCAGCCCGGCTGGGGAGGCTCGCCGGGAACTACCCTCCCTCCTCTCCGGGCTCCCGAATAAATCCCTGATTTCGGGGAGAAAGAATAAAAATGAAATAAAATATCGGGGTGCAGCCCCCCGCGCGCGCGCAGAGACCATTTCCTTCCGCTGGGGGGGGGGGGCGCGCACTCGCGACCCCCGATCGCCCCTGCTCGCCCCTGAGCGATTGATCCAGTGGGGAGTGAAGTCTCCAAGCGGGGTGCAGAGAAAACTCCCCGAACCCCAGCCCTCCAGGGCCGCCTTCCCAGTCCGGGACCCCCACCAACATCTCCGCCCAACTTTGGGGACCCCCTTCTTTGGCTTCCAGGACGCACTGCGCCCACCCCGGCACCGGAACCCGCGCTGGGAACGGCCAGCGCGCCCCCCAGCCTTACCGCGCAGGGCGGCTCGTAGTGGGGCGCGCGCCCCGCGCCTGGGGTCGGCCTGCCCGGGCCCGCCTGGCTTCCAGCCGCCGGTGCGCGCCGCTGGCTCCCGGCCCCCGACCCACGGGGCTGTGCCGCGCGCCGACTCACCGAGCCGCCAGCCGCGTCCGCGTCTACACCCCTCCGCCCGATTGGTAAGAGGCGCCCCGCGCGCGGCCGGCCCCCGCCCCGCCCCTCCCCCACCCCCAGACAAATCACCAGGGGACGAGTCGCTCTCGGATGCAAATACCTGGCCGGTGATTCAGCGCCGCGGCCCGGGCGCGGGAGGGCCTCGCCAGGGCTCCCCACTTTTCCCCGCACGCCCCCTCGCCCCCCTCCCGCGGTCTGACGACGCGCAACCAGCCCGGGGGCGCTGGGGAGCCGGGCAGAGTGGACGGAAATTTTCAGGTCGCGGCCCCTTTAAAGGATAATAAATAATAAACGGGAAGGGGAACAGCGCCGCGGGAGGCCCCGCCCCCGGCCTAGGGACGGTGGGCAAAGTGCGCGACGCGGCCCCAAGCGCAGAGGGTGCCGGGGGCAGGGGCTGGGGCGGGAGCGCCCCGGGGGAAGAAGAGGGGACTGACTGGGGCTCCGCCTGGGCGGGCTGGCCGGAGGCATCGGAGCCAGATCCGGGACCAAGACTCTTCCCTTCTTACGGAGCACCTAGGCTGGGCCTCGTGGACTCGGAGTTTCACCTTCGCCCCTTAGATGGAGAGACCCTGAGAGAGTGACTTCACTCTCCGGAGCCGCCGTTTCCAAGTCTGAGAAATGGGCTTGAAAGACCCGGTGCAGAGCTGGGCGGGCGGCGTCGGAGGGAGGGAACCAGGGTCTCGCCGGCCTCCCTCTGGGGAGGGACGGGCTGCAGACGGGGACTCGGCGCGGGCGTGGGGAGGTGCGCGCGGGGACCTGGAGCCCCTTTGTGAAACCAGGACGACCCTGCCCGGCCCGGCTGTCACCAGCGTCGGGAGCTCGGCTGCCCACCACCCCCCCGTGAAGATGGTGATGACTTACACGGTCTGAGCGGTCGCTTGCCCAACCACGTGCCCCGCGCCTCCCTCCAGGGAGGTCCCTGCACGTCTCCAGCCCTCACTCCTCTCTGTAGTTGGCAACCTTCTTGTCGCCACTGCGCAGAGCAGGAAACTGAGGCACCGAGCGGGGTGCAAGGAAGGCGGTCGGGAGGGGGACGCGTGCTCTGCAGGGAGCTGTGTGCGCGGGAAGCGACCCCAGGGGGCTAAGCGCAGAGGCCCAGGCTCCAGCCCGGACGTGAGCCCCGGGGGAGCCTGGAGGGCGGGCAGGGGCCACCCGGGGGGACCCTCACTTGTGGAGGGTCTCTGGCGGGCTCGGGTCCCCGGTCCTGAGTGTTGGGGGCGGGGTCGTAGTCGTCTCCCTCCCCTTCCCCTAGACTAGCACACGGCATTGCAACTTTCTCTCTGTCCTTCCACCTAGTTGCACCTCCTCCCTCCACAAAACTGCAACCGGGGCCGGTGCCGTGGCTCACGCCTGTCATCTTAACACTTTGGGAGGCGGAGGTGGGCGGATCATCAGAGGTCAGGAGTTCGAGACCAGCCTGGCCAACAAGGTGAAACCCCATCTGTACCAAAAATACAGAAATAGCCGGGCATGGTGGCGCGCGCCTGTAGTCCCAGCTACTTGGGAGGCTGAGGTAGGAGAATCGCTTGAATCCGGGAGGTGGAAGTGGCAGTGAGCCGAGATCGCGCCACTGCACTCCAGCCTGGGTGACACAGTGAGACTCCACCTCAAAAACAAAACAAAACAAAAAACTGCCGGCAGGAGAGCTGCCCCCGACTCCAAGGCCTGAATCCAGCCTTCCAGCCCCAGGGCCACGTGTAGCCTAATGGCGGCAGGTGTCTGAGAGGCCTCCACCATAAGGCTATATTAAACACCAAACCCAGCTGCCACCCCTATCTCCGATGGAGAGGCCTGAGACACCTGCCCCAAGTTGGGGGTGCTTTGGAGAGACGCTCCCTGCAGCGGGATAAAGGGGTGTGGGGGTACCCCCTTCTAGGGCCAGGACCCAGCTCAGGTCTGAAGGTGCAGGAAGTCCCTCCCACCTACGATGGAGCACCTGGAGGCCAGCAGACCCGAAAGGCACCTGGAGGGCAGGTGCATGGGCCTGTCTGTGCCTCAGTTTATGCCTCTATAAAATGGGCCAATGTTAATTCAACCCTTTCACCATCCTGTTCTGGATTAGGCTGCCCTTTGTTCAAAGGGAAGGGCACAGGGTGGGGGCATAATTACCCCCAGGGCAGGAAGGGTAGAGCCCCTACCCATTTCCCAGGAGGAAGCTGTGATCTGGGTAGCTGGCTGCAGCTTCCCCCGAAGGGGCCGCCCAGGGGGGTGAGGGGATGCAGGATGGCAGCTGCCTGCAGTGAGGGGGCTCCTATTTTTAGCCCAGAGAGGGAGCCGGGAATGTCTACGCAGACTAGCTGGCTCCACCATATTCCAGATGCCCTCATGCCCCGCAGGGGTAGGCAGCAGTGTGGATTTAGATCAGTACAGACCTCTCCCAGTCTCTTTCTCAAGCTGTGCATTGGGCACAGCGGCCCCAGCTTTAAACATTTCCTAACCAGACCATCTCCTGGGGGCACAGCAGCCCTAGCTCTGAAGGTTTCCCAGCCAGACCATCTCCTGGGGGCGCCTGGGGCTTTGGGAACCTCCCCCACACAAAAACAGCCTGATCCTCCCCCAACCCCTGCTGGTCACTGGACCGGTTCTCTACTCTGCACTCAGGTAGGGGACATCCTCATAAAACCCCCCAGATCCCGCTCCCACAGCTCTGCAGGTTAAAAAGCCCAAACTAGAGCTGGGCCTGGTGGCTCACACCACCAGTAATCCCAGCACTTTGGGAGGCCAAGGCAGGCGGATCACTTGAGGTCAGGAGTTCGAAACCAGCCTGGCCAACATGGTGAAACCCCGCCTCCATTAAAAATACAAAACAATTAGCTGGACATGGTGGCAGGCATCTGTAATCCCAGCTACTCCAGAGGCTGAGGCAGGAGAATAGCTTGAACCTGGGAGGCGGAGGTTGCAATGAGCCAAGATCACACCACTGCACACCAGCCTGGGAGACAGAAGGAGACTCTGTCTCAAAAAAAAAAAAAAAAAAAAAAAAAAGAGAGCTCAGCACAGTGGCTCACGCCTGTAATCCCAGACTTTGGGAGGCTTAGGTGGGAGGATGGCCTAAGGCTAGGTATTCAAGATGAGCCTGGGCATAGACCCTGTCTCCACAAAAAATTTATAAAATAAAAAAATTAAGGCTGAGCACCGTGGCTCAAGACTGTAATCCTAGCACTTTGGGAAGCTGAGGAAGGAGGATCTCTTGAGCCCCGGAGTTTGAGACTAGCCTGGGCAACGTAACAAGACCCCATCTCTACAAAAAATACAAAAATTAGCCAATTGTGGTGGCACACACCTGTAGTCCCAGCTACTCGGGAGGCCGAGGCAAGAGGATTGCTTGAGCCCAGGAGGTCGAGGCTGCAGTGAGCCATGATCACACCACTGCACTCTAGTCTGGGCCACAGAGCAAGACTGTCTCAAAAAATAAAATACAGTGGCTCACGTCTGTAATCCCAGCACTTTGGGAGGTGGAGGCCAGCAGATCACTTGAGGCTGGGAGTTTGAGATCAGCCTGGCCAACATGGCGAAATCCTGTCTCTAGTAAAAATACGAAAATTAGCCTGGTGTGGTGGCACAGGCTTGTAGTCCTAGCTACTTGGGAGGCTGAGGCAGGAGAATCCCTTGAACCTGGGAAGCGGAGGTTGCAGTGAGCCAAGATCGCGCCACTGCATTCCAGCCTGGACAACAAGAACAAAACTCCATCTCAAAAAAAAAAAAAAAAATCATATATAATGAATCCAGCCTGTTATATCTCTCTTTATACTAACGCAGATATAAAATATCATTTTTACCCCTCTTCCAGGACATGAAGCAGAATAAAGTATCTTTTTCTTCTTTTTTTCTTTGACGGTGAATATTGTAGAATAAATTACCATTTTGAATAACGTTTTCATAGAAGGGGCCCTCAAAAGCAAAGTGCCTAAGACCGGGATAATTCATAATGTGCCTCTGATTGCCCCACTTCACAGCGGGGATACCTCCAACCGGAGGTCCAGGTTGGGATCCGAATGAGCGACACCGCCCCTGGGCACGGGGCACCTCTGGGACTTCTGGAGGCGAGAAAAGAAGGCGCGAAACCTCCGCGGGCCGCGCGTGCCATCTGCCGGGCACCTGCGGGACTGCGGCCGGCGGGAGGGGAGGGGGGCGGGCTCTTAGGGGCGGGGCCAGCGCCGGCGGCCGCTAGGTGGCGCCGTCTCACCTGAAAATGAGTTTTGTTCACGCCTGTAATCCCAGCACTTTGGGAGGCCGAGGCGGGCGATCACGAGGTCAGGAGATCGAGACCATCCTGGCTAACATGGTGAAACCCCGTCTCTACTAAATGTACAAAAAAGTAGCCGGGCGTGATGGCGGGCGCCTGTAGTCCCAGCTACTCGGAAGGCTGAGGCAGGAGGCTGAGAACATAGGATATTTGGTTTCCCATTCCAGTTTCTTAGAGTAGTGGTCTCCAACTCCATCCAGGTTGTGTGAATGCCATTTCATTCCTCTTTATGGCTGAGTAGTAGTCTTCTGTGTGTGTGTGTGTGTGTGCGCGCGCGCGCGCCACATTTTCTTTATCTGCTCATTGATTGATGGGCATTTGCACTGTCTGTTTTCACATTTTAGTCTCTCTAAAAGTGGGATGAGGCCCCGGGCGCGGTGGCTCACGCCTGTAATCCCAGCACTTTGGGAGACAGAGGCATGGGGATCACTTAAGGTCAGGAAAATCGAGACCAGCCTGGCCAACATGGAGAAACCCCGTCTCTATTAAAATACAAAAATTAGCCGGGTGTGGTGGCGGGCGCCTGTAATCTCAGCTACTCGGGAGGCTGAGGCAGGAGAATCACTTGAACCCGGGAGGCAGAGGTTGCAGTGAGCGGAGATCGCGTCACTGCACTCCAGTCTGGGTGACAGAATGAGACCCTGTCTCAAAAAAAAAAAAAAAAAAAGTGGAATGAATCGTACACAGTGACAGTCAACTACAAGACAATGAGAAAACGTCTGACACTTTCTGGAATGATCCAGAAAGTCCTGTGTTGACACATGTTTAATTTCAGGAAACACAGAAATCATAATTTCAATATCAATAGCAAACTTCACAACGAAACTGCACCGAACGTCACAAGAGACCAAAATATTTGCACAGTTGATCTTGGACAGTAAGAAAAATACTAATAACAGAAGAATGGCCGCTGTTCCAGCAGTCCCTGCTCCCGAGGGAGCCGCTCGGATTCCACCGGGTCTGCTCAGAGAGGGGCGGTGTCCTCCCCCAGGACGCACAGCCCGCGCGCGGCCAGCCCACTGCTCCCTGGCTTCTGCTCCCTGGCGGGGGCCGGGTGGGACCCCAGGCGGTGCAGCTCCGCGTGTGGGGCTGCGGGGTCCGAGGGTCCGGGCCGGCGGGGGCGGCGGGCGGGGCGCGGCGCGCAGGGGCAGACGCGGCGGAAGGCCTGTCTGAAGTGCGAGCCCAGGAAGGCGTAGAGCAGCGGGTTCAGCGCGGAGTTGCTGTAGGACATGCAGTGAGCCCAGGTCTTAAGCGCGTAGGCGGCGTAGCTGCGTGGGTGCCAGGAGCCCGCGGGGCCCAGCGCCTGCAGCACCAGGAACAGCTGGATGGGGCCCCAGCAGGCGGCGAAGAGCAGGACCACGGCCGCCACCAGCCGCGAGACCTTGGCCCGCACGGCGCCCGCGCGCTCTGCCAGCACCTGCCCCTGGGTGGGGGGTGCCGTGAAGGTGGTTAGACGAAAGGCTGGGGCCCGGCTCGGCTCATCCCCTCGCACCGCCCCTCCTGGACCCCTTGGGCTGTCCCTGCCCGCGCAGATGCCCCCACCGGCGCCTCCCACCACTGTGCCTCCCCGCCCGCCCAGCCTTGCTGTCCTCCCACCCACGCCGCGCACCTGCAGGGCGCTATCGGCGGGCGCGGGGCGCACGGCGACCCGGTCCAGGTGGCGCAGCATGGCCGCATAGCTGGCGCAGGTGGCGAGCAGCGGCAGCAGGTACAGCGCCAGCAGGTTGTACAGTGCGAAGGCGCGCTCCAGGGCGCGGCTGGGGAAGGCCTCACTGCAGTAGGCGCGCGGCCCGGGTGACAGGCGGTGCAGGGCGAGCACCGGCGCAGACACCGCCGCAGAGCCTGTGCCACAAGCCGGGATGAAGACCCCGCTCGGGGAACCAGCGGTCCCCCACGTGCCTCCCCGGGAGGCGTTCACCCAGCCACCCTGCAAAGGCCCGGGCGCCCCGTCTGCAGCCTCGCTGGCCCTAGGCAGGCAGAGCTATTGCGCCCATTTTACAGTTGCTGGACCGAGGCGGCAGGTGGCTCCGGGCGCCCAGGGCACTAGGACGTGTCCGCCTTCTCCCGTGAGGCCCCTGAGCTGTACTCACCTACCCAGATGCTGAGGCTGACAGCCAGCGCCAGGCGGGGCGTGCGGCGGTGCAGGGCGCGCAACGGGAACACCGTCACGTACCAGCGGTCCACACTCATGGCGGTCAGCGTGGCACACGTGGCCTGCACCGAGACCTGCGGGAGCCGCCAGCCGGGCGTGTGGCCACCTGCGCGGTTGGGAGCCTGCCCTGTCCGCCCGCCCTGCTGATCCCCCTACGTGTGCGAACACTCAGGCACATACACGGGAAGTGTCCTGGGAGGAGTGTCCAGTGCGGGTTGAGGGGACAGAAGGTGGGGAGACTGGGAGAGGAGGGCAGGAGGATTGGGGAAGTGAGGGAGCCCTTGGGGGGCGGCTGATACCCCGAGTCTGAGACAGGGGGGCTGCGTGGGATGGAGGGACAGGCGGGGCAAGAAGCCTCAGGGCCTCAGTAGCCCTTCCTCACCAGTGACCCAGGTCCCCGTCTGCATCCCTCCCCCATTCCCGCCCCCCACTCCAGTTCTAGGCTGCACCACCGCCCAGCCCCTTCCCGCAAGCTGGGCACCCCAGCCCCTGGTTCTCCTATGCGTTGCCTCGCGCCCCGCCCAAGGTCCGTCCCCCCTTCCCACGTGGGCTCCCCCTCCCCACATGCGCCCGCCCCCCGCTCCGGAGCGCATCCCCTCTCCTCGTCCCCACGTGCGCCTCGTCCCCACGTGCGCCTCCTCCCCTCCTGCTCCAGAGTGCACCCCTGCCCCGCCCCACCATGCGCCCCCTCCCCTCCAGCTTCTGAGCGCATCTCCCTCCGTCCCCACGTGCGCTCCCTTCCCTCCTGCTCCGCAGCGCACCCCCCCTCCCCGTCCCCACGTACGATCCCCTCCCCTCCCACTGCGGAGCGCACCCCCGCCCGTCCCCAAGTGCGCCCTCTCCCCTCCTGCTCCGGAGCGCACCTGCTGGATGTAGTTGACGAACTTGCACATGAAGTCGCCCAGCACCCAGCCGGGCAGCGGGTACAGCAGGGCCGTGAAGGGGACGCAGCACAGGAGGAAGGTCACGTCCGTGGCCGCCAGGTTGGCTGCGGTGGGGATGCGCGGGCGCTGGGCGTGGGCGCCACTGGCCGCGGGAACCGCCCAGCGCTCCTGGCCCTGACCCCTGGCCCCCACCTTGGTCCGAGTGACCAGCAGGATGGCTCAGGGAGGCCCCCCCCAGCGCCCCTGGCCTCCTCGGGCGGAGAAGTTGGGGCGCCTTCTAGTAATTCCCCCTTACATCTCAAACATTACGCCTCCGGCTCGGATTTCCTGGCCATTCCGGCAGAAATCGGTTCTGCTGGGCCCTGTCCGGGCTGGGGGAGCCTAAGCAGGCCCCTGACCCTCTGAGCCTCAGTTTCCACAACTGCAAACTGGAGACAATGGTGCCGGCCCAGCAGCCACCGACTGGGCTCACAGCTGTGTGTGATAGGGGACCCCAGGACACAAATGCATAAACAGGCTCAGAGAGCCACCGGGGCAGGGGTCGCAAACGAAGGCCCGCGGGCCAAGCCAGCCCCTCCCCCAGCCCTTTGTTCAGCTGACACCGAGCCTTTGGCCCGCGCTGCACCGGGGCGAGCCCCGCGAGTGGCCAGGTCGAGGTTTCCATGTGCCACACTCCCCACCCTCCGGCCCGCCCGGGCCCGCCCGCGCTGGAGTTTGCGACCTCTAGCCTCAGGTGCAGGGACCACAGGGAAAAGATTCGAGGTGGGGGGGACCCCTGCAGGGGACCGAGCCGGGTCCGAGAGGGCCCCGATGCGTCGCGAGAGGGCGCCCCAGGCCGCTCGGCCCTCGGAGCCCCCGGGACGGCAGCAGGTGCGGCGCAGCGCCCGCACTCACCGATGTAGAAGTTGGTCACGGTCCGCATCGGCTTGTGGCGGCAGATGACGTAGATGACCAGCGAGTTCCCCACCAGGCCCAGCAGCATCAGCGCCGCGAAGAAGAGCGGCACGAGCCAGGCGTCCACGGCCCGCGGCGAAGGGACTGGGCCGTCCGAGGCGTTGGCGCCACAGCCCGGGCAGCCGGAGGCGTTGGCCGGTGCTCCCCAGGACGCGTTGGGCCCGGACGTAGCCACGGTGTGCATGGCCGCGCGCACCTCCTCCTCCCGGCCGCCCTCCAGGATTGCGCCCTGGCACCGCCCCGGGGACCCCTCCGCCCGACCGCCCGGGGGCTGCGCCTGTGGAACTCAGGAAGGGGCTCGGCCGGAGTCCGCAGGGTCCAGAGGGCAGCTGTGCTGGGCTCGGCGGCTCCTCTGCCGGCGCCGCTGCAGCCGAGCGTTTATAGCCCGTGCCCCCCTCCCCTGTCCTTGCCTTACCGCCTCTCCGGCAGCCGCTCGCCACTCCCTCCCCTGCCCACGCGCCCTCTATTCACCCAGCGGCAACCCCCCTATTCCCTCCTCCCGGTGCAAGGTCGGAGTGAGAGCGCGGGAGGGGGCTGAGGGGGGCGGAGCAGGCAGGGGGTGGGCCGCGTGGAGGCTGCTGTGGACCTGGAAGGACCGACCTTAACCAGCGAGTAGACGCTCAGCCCGGACTAGGAGCCCAGCCAAGGCGCGAACTCTAAGGCCTGTGAATATGGGAAGGGCTTTGACCCTCCTAGGGGCTGGGGCTCCAGGGGGTGGGCCCAGCCTGGCGGGGAGGCCAGCCCTCAGCGGAGACCCTGAGTGAGGATAGCTTGGGTTTGTCACCAGGACCCTGGAGAGCCATGGAAAGTTCAGGGCAGGTGAGGGAAGTCCCCGATCTGGCGGTTTGGGACTGAATGTGTCCCACATGACTGACAAGGGGTGTCTGATACCCGCAGGGACACTAGCAGCAGGAACCAGGTGGAGGGCACCTTGCAAAGGCCACAGCCTTATTATTATTATTATTATTACTGATTTATGTATTTATTTATTTTTTTGAGACAGAGTTTCGCTCAGGTCGCCCAGGCTGGAGTGCAGTGGCTCCATCTCGGCTCACTGCAAGCTCCGCCTCCCGGCTTCACGCCGTTCTCCTGCCTCAGCCTCCTGAGTAGCTGGGACTACAGGCGCCTGCCACCTCGCCCGGCTAATTTTTTGTACTTTTAGTAGAGTCAGGGTTTCACCGTGTTAGCCAGGATGGTCTTGATCTCCTGACCTTGTGATCCACCCTCCTCGGCCTCCCAAAGTGGTGGGATTACAGGCGTGAGCCACCGCGCCCGGCCTTTTATTATCATTATTGAGACAGGGTGTTGCTCTGTTGCCTAGGCTGGAGTGCAGTGGCACGATCTCGGCTCAAAGCAACCTCCGCCTCCCGGGTTCAAGCAATTCTCCTGCCTCAGCCTCCCGAGTAGCTGGGATTACAGGCGACTGCCACCATGCCCGGGTAATTTTTGTATTTTTAGTAGAGACCAGGTTTCACCACGTTGGCCAGGCTGGTCTCGAACTCCTGACCTCAGGTGATCCACCCTCCTAGGCCTCCCAACGTGCTGGGATTACAGGCGTGAGCTACTGCTCCCAGCCCAGCTAATTTTTTTTTAATTTTTAATTTTTTATTTTTTTGCAAATAAAGTTTTTTTAAATTTTTATTTATCTATTATTTTATTTTATTATTATTATACTTTAAGTTTTAGGGTACATGTGCACAATGTGCAGGTTAGTTACATATGTATACATGTGCCATGCTGGTGTGCTGCACCCATTAACTCGTCATTTAGCATTAGGTATATCTCCTAAAGCTATCCCTCTCTCCTCACCCCTTAAATTTTTTTGTAGAGACGAGATCTCACTAGGTTTCCCAGGCTTGTCTTGAACTCCTGAGCTCAAGCAGTCCTCCTGCCTCAGCCTTCCAAAGTGCTGGGATGACAAGCATGAGCCACCCAGCCCGGTCAGCACAACCTTGACCCCATAATCCCACAGCTGGAAGTGTACCCCAGGATGACATCAAGGAGGTTCCCCCAAAGTCCATCCTGCAACAGAGTTCCAAGATGTTTGGTCATCATGGAGTAATACACAGCGAAGAAAAAGGTGCTGCCATTTGCATAAAAAAAGACAAAAAAGGGAGGAAAATAAATGAATAGGCCGGGCACAGTGGCTCATGCCTGTAATCCCAGCACATTGGGAGACCGAGGCAGGTGGATCACTTGAGGTCAGGAGTTCCAGACCAGCCTGGCCAACGTGGTGAAACCTGGTCTCTACTAAAAATACAAAAATTACCCGGGCATGGTGGAGGGTGCCTGTAATCCCAGCTACTTGGGAGGCTGAGGCAGGAGAATCACTTGAGCCCAGGAGGTGGAGGTTGCAATGACCTGAGATTGCATCACTGCAGGCTGGGTGACAGAGCGAGACTCTCTCCAAAAAAAAAAAAAAGAAGAAGAAGAAGAAGAAGGTACAGACAGGACAGGCCCCTGAAGGGAAGCCCTGGAACCCAGAATGGGAGGAAGGCCCAGGAAGTTCTCTGGAGTTGCCTCCCTCTCTCACGAATAAATGTTCAGGTCCATTCTTTGAGCATCTACCCTTACCCTGTGCCTGATGGATGGGGAAACCACTCATTCCCGATGCCCAGCTCCCCTGCCAGTCACTCCTGATCCATCTCTCCATTGTCGTTTTTCACCTCTTTGCACATTTATCTATAGGAATCTCACAGTGCACGCTTTTTTGTGTCTATCTATAGTTTCTCATCCTTTTCTTTTTCCTCCTTACTCTTTCTTTCTTTTTCTTTTCTTTTCTTTTTCTTTTCTTTTTTTTTTTTTTCTTTTTTTTTTTTTTTTTGAGACAGCGTCTCGCTCTGTTGCCCAGGCTGGAGTGCAATGGCATAATCTCGGCTCACTGCAAGCTCCGCCTCCTGGGTTCACGCCATTCTCCTGCCTCAGCCTCCTGAGTAGCTGGAACTACAGGCGCCTGCCACCATGCCCGGCTAATTTTTTGTATTTTTGGTAGAGATGGGGTTTCACCGTGTTAGCCAGGATGGTCACAATCTCCTGATCTCATGATCCACCCGCCTTGGCCTCTCAAAGTGCTGGGATTACAGGTGTGAGCCACTGTGCCTGGCTTTTTTTTTTTTTTTTTTTTTTTTTTTTTGAGACAGAGTAGAGTCTTACTCTGTGGCCCAGGCTGGAGTGAAGTGGACGGCTCCCTGCAACCTTTGCCTCCCATGTTCAAGCGATTCTTGTGCCTCAGCCTCCCATGTAGCTGTGACTACGGGTGCATACCACCACGCCTGGCTAATTTTTGTATTTTTAGTAGAGAGGGGGTTTCACCGTGTTAGCCAGGATGGTCTCGATCTCCTGTCCTTGTGATCCGCCCACCTCGGCCTCCCAAAGTGCTGGGATTACAGGTGTGAGCCACCGCGCCCGGCCCTTTCTTTTTATTGTAGAGATGGGTTTTCATCATGTTGCCCAAGCTAGTCTCAGACACCTGGACTCAAGTGATCCACTGGCCTTGGCTTCCCAAAGTGCTGGGATTACAGGCGTGAGCCACCACGTTGGCCACCAGGCCTAATTTTAGAGAAGAGTAAACTGAGGCTAAGCAGGGGAAGGGGTTGCCTAGCCGAGGCTCCAGGGCTGGGAGGGGCAGGTGGAAGGAAGGCTCGGGCAGTTTTAATTTCCGCCATCCTCTGCCTCCAAAAAGAACGTTCCCTCCCTCGTCGATGCCCAGGCCTTAGTTTCCCTGTCCGTGTCTCCTCGCCTCCCTGGGCTGGATTCCTGGCTCAGTCCGCAGCCCGGATCGGGACGCCGGGTTGTGGTTGAGTTTTCGACCCCTCGCCTAGGTGTCCCTCCTTCCCGGAGCTAGATTTCTGGGTGTAGGGATCGTGGCCGGCCCCGCCTCCCGCCTCAGTCTCCCCTTTCGTCCCCCCAGGTGCTGGATCCCGGCCCCGCCTGCCTCGGTTTCCCCGTTCGTTCCCTGTTGGCTGGATCCCCGCCCCGCGCGCCTCGGTTTCCCCGTTCGTCCCCCCAGGGGCTGGATCCCCTCCCCGCGCGCCTGGGTTTCCGCGTTCGTTCCCGGCAGCCGGGAGGTGGGTGCCCCGGCCCCGCCGCGCAGCCCCAGGCCCCGCCCCTGCCCGCCTCCGGGCGCCCGTCACTTCCTGCCCGGCCCGGTGAAGGCCCTGCCGGGCGGCGGCGGCGGCGACAGCGTGCGAGCCATGGTCGCGCTGGAGAACCCCGAGTGCAGCCCGGAGGCGGCGGAGGGCACCCCGGGCGGGCGGCGGCTGCTGTGAGCGCGGGCGGGCGGGGCGCGGCGGGCGCCGGGGGGCTGGGCTCCCTCCCCTGAGATCCTCTCCCCCCCTCCCCTCCCCTCCTTTCCCTTCCCTCCCCTCCCCTCCTTTCCCTTCCCTCCCCTCGTTCCCTTCGTTCCCCTCGCTCCCCTTGCTCCTCTTCCGGGGCTTCAGCCTGTCCTGCCTTCCCTTCTTGCCCGCTGTGGACCCCCAGGCTGGGTGGGGGGTCTTCATTGTTACTCAGCGGGGACACCCTCCTGCCGCTGCGGGGGCTCGCTGGGGGAGGGGACCCGGGTCCACGTCCCCACTTACCTGTTCCCCCCCCTACTCCCCGGTCCGCACCCTAATCCCCAGTCCGCGCCCCACTCCCCGGTCCGCCCCCCTAACTCCCGGGTCCGCTCCCCCACTGCACTGGTCCGCGCCTCCATTCCCGGGTCCACCCCCTCACTCTCCGGGTCCGCCCCCCAACTCCTCGGTCCGTGCCCCCACTTCCCGGGTCCGACTCCCCCCACTCCCGGCTCCGCGTCCCCACCCACGGGTCCGCCCCCCCCCACTGCCCTGATCCACGCCCTCACTCCTGGGTCCGTCCTCCCACTCCCTGGCCCACCCCCCCACTCCCCTGGTCCGCGCCCCCATTCCTGGGTCCGCCCCCCAACTCCTCGGGTCCGCCCCCCAACTCCTCGGTTCCACCCGCCAACTCCCTGGTCCGTGCCCCTACTCTCTGGTCTTCGCCCCGACTCCCGGGTCCGTCCCCCTACTCCCCGGTCCGCTCCCCCCACTCCCCGGTCCGCCCCTCCAACTACCCGGGTCCGCCCCCCCAATCCCCGGTCCGCCCCCCAACTCCCTGGTCCACCCCCCCCACCTCCCCGGGTCCGCGCCCCCACTCCCGGGTCTGCCCTCCCCACTCCCCGGGCCCCGAGGTGCCAGCCATGGAGCCTCCCGCCAGAGGGTCCTGGGCCCCTGTCCGCGGGTCGGGGTTCACCCACGTGGCCATGCGCTCCAGCCTGGTCCCTGCCGCACGCCCGGCCCCACTCGCCCTCTGGGCTTGTCCGCGCCCCCCTGCCTTTCCGGGCAGACCCGGCTCCTTGCTCTCCTTTGGGTAAATCCCTACAACCCTTGTGGGTTAAAACCTGGCAAGCAGGGGCCCGCGCGTCCTTCCCGGGGGACCCGGAAGCGGGGCGGTCTGTGCGGGGGTCAGCCGTGTGTCACCCCGGCCCGCACAGGGACCCGGGGACCCAGGGTGCGCCCCTGGGGTCCGTGTTGGTGGGGGGCGAGGAGAAGCGCGTGTTCCGTTCCTGCCTCCTCCGTGTGCGGACGGCGCCACCTGGGCAGGTTATTTCATGCTTCCATGCCTCAGTTTCCCCTCCTGTAAAATGGGATAGTAAGTGTGGCCTCTTCTCCGAGTGGTGGGGGTTACCGAGCTAGCACTGCGGCGCGCCCAGCAAACGGGAGTGTCCGTTGTCTCATTACTAATTATCGTTAATGTTTTATTGGTTATTTTAGTAGTATTAATATTTTGAGACAGAGTCTCGCTCTATCGCCCAGGCTGGAGTGCAGTGGCGCAATCTTAGTTCACTGCAACCTCCACCTCCTGGGTTCAAGCGATTCTCGTGCGGCAGCCTCCCCGGTACCTGGGATTACAGGCGCCCGCCACCACATTCAGCTAATTGTTGTATTTTTAGTAGAGATGGGGTTTCATCATGTTGGCCAGGATGGTCTTGATTTCCTGACCTCACGATCTGCTTGCCTCGGCCTCCCAAAGTGCTGGGATTACAGGTGTCAGCCACTGCACCCGGTCTTTAGTATTATTTGTATTTATTTATTTATTTGTTTATTTTTTTGAGACAGAGTCTCACTCTGTCGTCCAGGCTGGAGTGCAGTGGGGCGATCTCGGCTCACTGCAAGCTCCGCCTCCTGGGTTCACGCCATTCTCCTGCCTCAGCCTCCCGAGTAGCTGGGACTACAGGTGCCCGCCACCACGCCCGGCTAATTTTTTTGTATTTTTAGTAGAGACGGGGGTTTTGCCATGTTAGCCAGGATGGTCTCGATCTCTTGACCTTGTGATCCGCCCGCTTTGGCCTCCCAAAGTGCTGGGATTACAGGCGTGAGCCACCACACCGGCTAGTATTATTTTTAAACAATGATTTATTACTATCATCGTTATTATGTTTATTATATCATCACTATTATCTCCACCCAGAGGCCATACCCATCTCTACAGAGGTGATTTGTATCTGAAGGAGAAAGGATGCATTTTTGATTGGTTGATTGGTTAATTGATTGGAGACAGACACTCGGTCTATTGGCCAGGCTGGAGCAGAGGATGCTTTTTTTTTGTTTTTGTTTTTGTTTTTCATATTAGAGACGGGGTCTTGCTAACTTGTCCAAGCTGGTCTCAAACTTCTGGGCTCAAGCCATCCTGCCTCCTCGGCCTCCCAAAGTGTTGGGATTACAGGCGTGAGCCACCGCGCCTGGCCTAGTAGTATTATTATTAATACAGGGTCTCACTCTATCACCCAGGTTTGATCACAGCTCACTGCATCCTCCACCTGCGGGCTCAGGCGATCCTCCTGCCCCAGCCTCCCGAGTAGCTAGGACCACAGGTGTGCACCACCATGCCTGGCTTTTTTCTTTTTTTTGAGATGGTTTTGCTCTTGTTGCCCAGGCTGGAGTACAGTAGTGCGATCTCGGCTCACTGCAACCTCTGCCTCCCAGGTTCAAGCGATTCTCCTCCCTCAGCCTCCTGAGTCGCTGGGATTACAGGCATGTTCCACCGCACCCAGCTAATTTTGTATTTTTAGTAGAGATGGAGTTTCTCCATGTTGGTCAGTCTGGTCTCGAACTCCCAACCTCAGGTGATCCACCGGCCTTGGCCTCCCAAAGTGCTGGGATTACAGGCATGAGCCACTGCGCCCGGCCTGGCTAATTTTTTAATTTGTTGTAGAGACGAGGGTCTTACTATGTTGCCTAGGCTGGTCTCGAACTCCTGGACTCAAGGAATCCACCCGCCTTGGGCTCACAAAGTGCTGGGATTACAGGCGTGAGCCACTGCACCCACGTAACGTCTCCTCTAAGGGGGCCTTGAACCACTTGGTGTGGGCATTTACCCTCAAAATGGGCTCTTCTTCCTGGGTCTTCTGTTTTTTTTGTTTTTGGTGGGGGTTGGGGGGACGGGTTCTTGCTCTGTCACCCAGGCTGGAGTGCAGTGGCGCGATCTCAGCTCATGGTAACCTTTGCCTCCCAGGTTCAAGCGATTCTCCTGCCTCAGCCTCCTGAGTAGCTGGGATTACAGGCATGTGCCACCACGCCTGGCTAATTTTTGTAATTTTAGTAGAGACGGGGTTTCACTGTGTTGGTCAGGCTGGTCTCAAACTCCTGACCTCAGGTGATCCACCTGCCTCGGCCTCCCAAAGTGCTGGGATTGCAGGCATGAACCACCACGCCTGGCACCCTGGTCTTGAAGCCCAGGTGTAGTGACTCCTATGTAACTATGTAAATACACTCATGTTTCCGCTCTCAGCCGTCAGTCTCTGGGTGTTTACCTGCCAGCTGTGTCCTGGTGGGGGGTTGGGGACTGCTGGGGGCCGCCGCAGTCTGCCCCACCCCAGGCTGAGTCACCTCCGCCCTGAGCCCTGGCTTCCTGATGCACAAGTCGGTTCCTCTCTTGCTGTCTCTAGTGGGTTCCTGGGGGAGGGACCAGTGCTGGGAAAGGTGTGTTTTTGCCCGAGGGACTGAGGGTTCACAGTTCCCCTCTCAAAATCTGCAAGGAGTAGAATTGGGAGTGGCCAGGAGGCCTGTTCCCCCAAACTCCAGCAGCTCCCCAGCTTGGGCTGCCCCCCTCCTCTGTGGACACACATCCTCGAGCCTTCAGGGTCCAGGAAGCCTCAGATACCCCCGCTGGGTCCTCAGTTTCCTCGTCTGTAAAGTGGTCTTGTTGAGTGGTGTGGGAAACAGATGAACCAGCCCTTGGGAAGTGTGTCAACAGAAGTTTAGTTCTTCATTCAACAAACAGGCAGTGAGCGCCGCTGTGGGCCAGTCACAGGCCAGGACCGGGGGGGCGGCGGTGGGCGGGGAGCGGACCCTGTCTTGTTCTGTGGGCCTAGTGAGCTAGTGATTAAGGAGCAAAGAAGTAAACGGGCCGGCTGGGGCCAGTTGGTTTCCAGAGCTTCCTGGTAAGGCTGACTGGGCTAGGTGGGGGGGCGGGGCCGTTTCTGGGGGTGGTGAACACAGAGCTGAGGCTGGAATGAGCAGGTGCATCAGGCAGAGACCGGGGCTCCCTGAGTTTGGAGCACTGTGAGGAGGGGCCTGTGGCTGGACGTGGGATTTTTTTTTTTTTTTTTTTTTTTTTTTGAGACAGTCTCATTCTGTCACCCAGCCTGGAGTGCAGTGTTGTGATCTCGGCTCACTGCAGACTTCACCTCCTGGGTTCAAGTGATTCTTCTGCCTCAGCCTCCTGAGTAGCTGGGACCACAGGCGCCCACCACTATGCCTGGATAATTTTTTTGTATTTTTAGTAGAGACGGGATTTTCACCATGTTGGCCAGGCTGGTCTCGAACTCTAGGCCTCAAGTGATCCACCTGCCTCAGCCTCCCAAAGTGCTGGGATTAGAAGTGTGAACCACTGCGCCCGGCCAGGCATGGGGATTTTGATGTGGTCTTCCTGTTCCTTCCATTTCTGGAGAGGAGTGTCGGTGACTCCCAGGCCCCACTGTCTACCCCAGAGGCCAGATGTTTTTTTGTTTTTGTTTTTGTTTTTTTTGGAGACAGAGTCTTGCTGTGTCACTCAGGCTGGAGTGCAGTGGTGCGATCTCAGCTCACTGCAACCTCCACTTCCCAGGTCCAAGCGATTCTCCTGCCTCAGCCTCCCAAGTAGCTGGGACTACAGGTGTGCGCCACCACTCCTGGCTAATTTTTGTATTTTTATAGAGACAGGGTTTTACCATGTTGGCCAGGATGGTCTCCATCTCTTGACCTCATGATCCGCCCGCCTCGGCCTCCCAAAGTGCTGGGATGACAAGCTTGAAGATGTTTCTTAATTTCCTGCTGGAAACTGGTTGAAGTCAGCCAGCTCCATCTCATGGTGGGACTCGATTTCCAGTGCTCAGCTCAGCACTAGAGACCCAGGGGAGGGTGGCGAGCCCTCAGATACCAAACAAAACAGGCGAAGGCCCTCGTGTTGCAGTGCTAGGCCAAGGGGGAGCCAGGCCTGGCCCTGGGATGCTGGGGAGCCATGGGCTGTGCTGGAGCAGGGGAAGGACCAGGCAGGTCCTTGTGGGCCTGGAGGAGAGGCCTGTGGGGCTTTGGTATGAGGGGTGGTGAGGGAAGCAGGGTAGCTCTGGGGTTCTGGGTCAGACCCAGGTTCACATCCAGCTCCTTGCATTGTCTGGGTGGTGACGGGGGACAGCCCCACCTCTCCAAGCCTCAGATCCTGCATCTGTAAAATGGGGTGATACCAGGCCCCTTGCTGGGAGGGCTTGAGCTGTGTCACCGAGCCCCACCCCCTCTGACTTCCCCGAGGGCTCCCCTCGGATGTCACTTCTGTTATCGGCCCTGTCCAGCTGCTGGGGTGGAGAAGTAGCCCCGGGGCCTCAGGGGGGGGCTGTGGGTGAATCTGGGGCATGGGACGGAGTGCTCCGGCCTCAGGGAGGCAGCTTCAGGCTGATCCAGCTTCAGAGATGCTGGCTTAACATGACCCTGTATTCCCACTGAGTACCTGTTGGCTGCTGTGCTCTGTGCTGAGGGCATGGTCCACCACCTCCTTCTCCAGCTGCCCTCTTTGCAGCAATGGGAGCTTGGGCGGTGACTTTGTGCCTTGGTTTACAAATCTGTATAATGGGGGCCAGGCGTGGTAACTCATGCCTGTAATCCCAGCACTTTGGGAGGCTGAGGCAGGCGGATCACTTAAGGTCAGGAGTTCGAGACCAGCCTGCCAACATGGTGAAACCCCGTTTCTACTAAAAATACAAAAATTAACCAGGCGTGGTGGTGGGCGCCTATAATCCCAGCTACTCGGGAGGCTGAGGCAGGAGACTCGGTTGAGCCAGGGAGGTGGAGGTTGCAGTGAGCAGAGATGGCACAACTGCACTGCAGCCTGGGCAACAGAGTGAGACTCCATCTCAAAACAAAACAAAACAAAACAAAACAAAAAAACCCCAAATCTGTATAATGGGCATCAAAGTAATAGAACTTGCCTCCCCGGGGACAGCACAGGTGACAGGAAATGAGCCCAATGTGGGGAAAATACTCAGTCCAGGGACACTTACGATCAAAAGCAGTGTGGCATGGCTGAGGGGTGAGTTCCCCATCATAGGAGGAAAACAAGCAAGTGGCAGCTGAGATGAGGGGAATTCATCCCAGGCCCTTTTGGCTCTGAGTACCCCTCCCAAACCAACTTGTTCCCACTTTTTGAGAGGGGGCTGAGGTTAAAGGTTGCAGGGTGAGCCGGGCACGGTGGCTCATGCCCGTAATCCCAGCACTTTGGGAGGCCAAGGTGAGCGGATCATGAGGTCAGGAGATCCAGACCATCCTGACTGACACGGTAAAACCCCATCTCTACTAAAAATACAAAAAATTAGCCAGGCGTGGTGGCGGGCACCTGTAGTCCCAGCTACTCGGGAGGCTTAGGCAGGAGAATGGCGTGAACCCGGGAGGCGGAGCTTGCAGTGAGCCGAGATCGAGCCAGTGAACTCCAGCCTGGGCGACAGAGCGAGACTCTGTCTAAAAAAAAAAAAAAAAAAAAAAAATCCTGTCTCTACTAAAAATAAATAAAAAATTAGCTGGGCATGGTGGCGGGCGCCTGTATACTCAGCTACTCGGGAGGCTGAGGCAGGAGAATCACTTGAACCTGGGAGGCGGAGCTTGCAGTGAGCTGAGATTGCACCACTGCGCTCCAGCCTGGGTGACAGAGCGAGACTCTGTCTCAAAAAAAAAAAAGGGGGTTTCAGGGTGCAGCTTCGTAGCTGGGGTTCACACCCTGGGCTGAGATTCCAGGACCTGCCCTGCTAACACCGCAGCCTGGCGAGGAGGCAGTTTCGGAGTTGCCAGGCTTGCCTGGGCCATTGAGTTCTGAGCACCTGGTCCAGGGTGGAAGCTTGACCCGTGCCTCTGCCTGCAGGTCCCTATTGGTGGGTGCTTGTGCATATGTGAGGTTTTTGTTCTGATGACTTTTCATAGATTTTTGCCGCAGTCTGTGGAGACTGTGCTGTTTATCTGCCCGTCCCCTTCCCGCTTCAGGCAGCCCTGGGTCTCCTCACCTTGCTTACTTTTTTTTTTTTTTTTTTTTTTTTTGAGACAGAGTCTTGCTCTGTTGCCCAGGCTGGAGTGCAGTGGCGCGATCTCGGCTCACTGCAACCTCCGCCTCCCAGGTTCAAGTGATTCTCCTGCCTCAGCCTCCCCAGTAGCTAGGATTACAGGTGCATGCCACCATGCCTGGCTAATTGTTTTTTTTTTTTGAGACAGAGTTTCACTCTTGTTGCCCAGGCTGGAGTGCAACGGCATGATCTTGGCTCACCGCAACCTCTGTCTCCTGGGTTCAAGCAATTCTCCTGCCTCAGCCTCTCGAATAGCTGGGATTACAGGCATGCGTCACCATGCCCGGCTAATTTTTGTATTTTTAGTAGAGACTAAACATGGGGGTTTCTCCATGTTGGTCAGGATGGTCTCGAACTCCCGACCTCAGGAGATCCTCAGCTTCCCAAAGTGTTGGGATTACAGGCATGAGCCACTGCGCCCAGCGTACTTTTTTTTTTTTTGAGACCAAGTCTTGCTCTGTTCACCAGGCTGGAGTGCAGTGGCACAATCTTGGCTCACTGCAATCTCTGCTTCCCAGGTTCAAGCAATTCTCCTGCCTCAGCCTCCTGTGTAACTGGAATTACAGGTGCATGCCACCACGCCCGGCTTATTTTTTGTATTTTTAGTAGAGACGGGGTTTCACCATGTTGGCCAGGGTGGTCTTGAACTCCTGACCTCAAGTGATCCACCTACCTTGGCCTCCCAAAGTGCTGGGAACACAGGCATGAGCCACCACGCCCGGCCAATCAGCTTGTTTACTTTTGATTGAGATGTAACAGCTGGTCTGTAAAGTGCACAGACTTAAGGCTTGAGGACTCTTTACATGTGTGTGGACCCTGGTGAGCATTGCCCTCATTTCTGACCCCCTTGACTGCATGGTTTTTTTTCTTTTTTAAGACAGAGTCTTGGTCTGTCACCCAGGCTGGAGTGCAGTGGTACGATCTCATCTCACTGCAGCCTCCACCTTCTGGGCTCAAGTGATCCTCCCACCTCAGCCTCCTGAGCAGCAGGGACCATGATTTTGCCCAGGCTGGTCTCGAACTCCTGGCCTCAAGCTGTCCTTCCTCCTCACCTTCCCAAAGCTCTGGGATTACAGGCATGAGCCACCGCGCCCAGTTTCCCTCGACTGAATCTTGTCTCAACTGGCCTAGAGTTTCCTAGCGTTTTCCAGTCTTTTGGGGGTTGCAGGGGTGGGGTGGGTTGCTTTTAATTTTTGTGTTGGGAACTCTGGATGCTATTAGGGATTTTGGACTGTGGGCTCTCTTGGAATCACAGAATTTTTATTGAGGATTGATTTGGTGGTTATTTTTCTGAGTGTCTCCTGTGTACGAGGCTTGGCTGTGAGTGCCGGCGGTGGGGGTTACAGCCAGCCAGCAAACCCGGGCCGCCTGTGCAAAGGTCCGAGGCGGGACTGGAAATCGTGTCTTGGAAGCAGCAGCGGCCAGGAGGTGCCACTGTGGGGTTGGAGCAGAATGTGTTTCAGGCGGGGTGGAGTTAGGAGATAAAGGTGGAGCCGATCCTGGTACCCCCAGACCCTGGAGGCCATGGTCAGCCCTGTGGTGTGGGGGTTTGTGAGCCCAGTGGAGCTAGCGTTACGGTTTTTTGTTTGTTTGGCTTTTGAGACAGAGTCTGGCTCTGTCGTCCAGGCTGGAGCGCAGTGGCACGATCTCAGCTCACTGCAAGCTCCGCCTCCCGGGTTCACACCATTCTCCTGCCTCAGCCTCCCGAGTAGCTGGGATTACAGGCGCCCGCCACCACGCCCGGCTAATTTTTTGTATTTTTAGTAGAGACGGGGTTTCACCGTGTTAGCCAGGATGGTCTCGATCTCCTGACCTCGTGATCCGCCCGCCTCGGCCTCCCAAAGTGCTGGGATGACAGGCGTGAGCCACCGCGCCCGTCCTGTTTGTTTTCAGACACGGTCTTGCTCTGTTGTCCAGGCTGGAGTGCGCGGTATTGCAGTCACAGCTCACCGCAGCCTCAAACTCCCCAGGCTCAAGGGATCCACCCACCTTGGGCTCCCAAAGTGCTGGGATTACATGAGCCCCCACGCCCAGTTTGTGTGGTTTTTCCTTGCCAGAAAAGTCCCCATCCAAGAGGCTCCCCCTCACCGGCCCGCTTCCCAGGTGCCGGGTGGCTGCGGTGCGCGCCTATCACCCCCTCCCCCGCCCCACCCGCGTCCTGGGTGCCGGGTGGCTGCGGTGCGCGCTTACCCCCACCCCGTCCAACCACCGTCCAACCACCGGCTTCCCGGGCGGCTGCCTATTCCCCCCACACTGAGTGGCTCGGCCCTTGGATTCTCGGTGGGAGGCCCAGCTGTGACAGCTAATCCATCTCCACAATTAATGCCATTTGCTCCGGCCAGGCGGATTAGCTCTGCGGGGGGGGCCGCTGCAGCCGCACTCTCCTCCTGGCCCTGGGGACAGGGGACATTAAGGGGGGGCTTGGGGGGGGGGTGCTGAGGCATCACCTTGAGCTTCTGGGGCTGTTTCCTGGCTCCTCTGCTGCTGGGAGTGGGGGATGTGGAGAAAATCAAGTTTCTTGACTCTCCGTTTCTGAAGGAAGCCGTTCACGTCCCAAAGGCTGTGGGCCTTGCTGGCTTACAGCTAACACCTTGAACACTGGGGTTGGGGGTGGGCGGCAGCTTTTCTTGGTCATTCACCTGCTGTGTGACTTTGGGCAAGTGTCTTCACTTCTCTGAGCCTCGGTTTACTAATCTATCATCACAGTTTTTTGTTTTTTTTTTGAGACAAGGTCTCACTCCGTGGCCCAGGCTGGAGTGCGGTGGCACAATCTCAGCTCACTGGAGCATCCGCCTCCCGGGTTCAAGCGATTCTCTCACTTCAGCCTCCTGAGTAAGCTGAGATTACAGGCGCACGCCACCACGCCTGATTAAGTTTTGTATTTTTTTTTGGTAGAGACAGGGTTTCACCATGTTGGCCAGGCTGGTCTTCAACCCCTGACCTCAAGTGATCCACCCACCTTGACCTCCCAACGTGCTGGGATTACAGGCATGAATCAATGTGCCTGACCTAATTTTTTTTATTTTTCTGGACACAGTCTTGCTCTGTTGCCCAGGCTGGAGTGCAGTGGTGCCATCATGCCAACCTCGACCTCCTGGACTTAAGTGATCCTCCTGCCTCAGGCCCCTGAGTAGCTGGGACTACAGGCATGTACCAGCACACCGGTTAATTTTTTAATTATTTTTTTTTTTGTAGAGACAGAAAAAAATAATAGTCTTTTTTTTTTTTCATAGTCTTGCTATGTTGCTCAGGCTGGTCTTGAACCCCTGAGCTCAAGTGATCCGCCGGCCTCAGCCTCCCACAATGCTGGGATCACAGGCATGAGCCACCACACCCAGCCCGTCTTCACAATTGTATCTGCTTCCTGGGTGATGTGAGGATGAAACAAAATAGGATTTTAAGGGCCCAGGACTTCACACACCGTAGGGGTGAGCTCTCCATTGCTGGGAGAAACCAAGCGGGCCATGGCTGTGGTAGGGCCCTTCTCGGAGATCCTGGCCAGCCTTGGCCCTGAGGACCACCCCTGCCCCGGCCCACAGGCCCCTTCCCAGCTGCCTGCCTGCCCTAGCCAGCTCCCAGGTGAAGAGACTCTCGGCTTCCAGGCGGAAACAGCACTTCATCAACCAGGCAGTGCGGAACTCAGACCTCGTGCCCAAGGCCAAGGGGCGGAAGAGCCTCCAGCGCCTGGAGAACAGTGAGCAGGGGTCGGGAGGCGCCTCCTGGGGGCTCCTGGGCCTTGCAGAATGTCGTGCATATTGGTGTTATGTTACCCCTCCCATGAGCTGTGCCTGGGTGGGGCTGGGGACCCAAAGAGGTGTCAGCTGTAGGCTGGGGGACCATATAAATAGAGCCAGACACAGGCGCCCCCTGGACTCTTGGATCAGGGCTGGGTGGGAGGGCGCTGCGGGCATTGGAGCTGGGGCTTTAAAGGATATATAGGAGTTCGACAATCCAGAACCTGGGGTCTAGGCGGTCTCTGTACCTTCTGGGGAAGACAGTTGGAGCATGGAGGTGTGGAGGCTGAGATGATAAAAAAGGAGGAAGGCTAGTTCTTGGGTCCCCATGGTGCCTGGGGGTCCCCAAATGCCACCCCGGCCCAGAGAGCATCTGTTTCCACCTAGCCCAGTACCTCCTGACCCTGCTGGAGACAGACGGGGGCCCGCCTGGCCTGGAGGATGGGGACTTGGCACCCCCTGCATCACCAGGCATCTTTGCCGAGGCCTGCAACAACGCCACCTACGTGGAGGTGTGGCCCCCGACCCCCTCGCTCCCTCCACACGGGGACCCCGGCAGTTCTCCTACGGCCAGGCCATCGCCTGTGCCCATCCCCCGCCAGAAGCACCCGCCCACTTCTGATCTCCTAATGAAGGCCCCTCAGTCTCCTTCGGGGTCCACAGACCAGGCCAGAATCCCCACCCTACCCCTGGAACCTTCGAGCTCCTGGATTCACCTGCCCAACACGTTTGGGAACCCTCCAACGATTGCAGGAGTGTTTCACCTCAATCCCCCCCACCCCGAGACAGCTGGGCCCATCCCGGTTCCCCGCTTCCCTGCGCTCAGCTCAGGGCCCGACACAAGCAGCGGCCCCTCAGTGGACAGAGGTGACCGCAGGAGCGCGTCCACGTGCTTGGCGGCCTTACCGTGCCCATTTGCCCGGGGATGTCAGCCCAGCCCCAGCGTCTCATGGCAAGCCTGCCTCCCTGCCTCTCTTCCAGGTCTGGAACGATTTCATGAACCGCTCCGGGGAGGAGCAGGAGCGGGTTCTTCGCTACCTGGAGGATGAGGGCAGGAGCAAGGCGCGGAGGAGGGGCCCTGGCCGTGGGGAGGACCGGAGGAGAGGTGCGGGCCTGGAAGGGGCGGGTGTGGGTGGGAGCAGGGCATGGATGGGGGCGGGGCCTGGGGTGGGTGGGGCCGGGACGGAGGGGGGGGCAGGATATGGATGGGGTGTGGGCGGGACCTGGAGTGGGTTGGACCTTGTATGTTGGGCCCAGGTATGGATGGGGGATGGGGGCGAGGCCTGGGGTGGGTGGGGCCGCGATGGGGGGGGGCAGGATATTGTGTGGTGTGGGCGGGACCTGAGTGGGTTGGACCTAGTATGTGTGTTGGGCCCAGGTATGGATGGGGGCGAGGCCTGGGGTGGGTGGGGCCGGGAATGGGAGTGGGGGCAGGATATGGATGGGGTGTGGGCGGGACCTGGAGTGGGTTGGACCTAGTATGTTGGGCCCAGGTATGGATGGGGGATGGGGGCGAGGCCTGGGGTGGGTGGGGCCGGGACTGGGAGTGGGGGCAGGATATGGATGGGGTGTGGGCGGGACCTGGAGTGGGTTGGACCTAGTGTGTGGGTGAGGCCAGGGTATGGATGGGGACAGGGCAATGGGGTGTGTGGGGCCAGGATGGGGTGGGTAGGGTATGGATGGGGCGGGACATGGAGTGGATGTGGCCAGGATGTGGGGGCAGGATCTGGATGGCAGTGGGTAGGGGTGGGGCCTGGAGATGGATGGGGGTGGGGCCTGGAGTTGGATGGGGGTGGGGCTAGCTGGCTTGTGTGGGCCTGGAGTGGGTGGGGCCTCATGTCTAGCTGGGGTGAACATACAGGTGAGGGTAGGGTCAGCTGGATGGGTTGGGGTCAGGGCCTCGTGCGGGTAGGGTCTGCTGGCTGGGTGGGGCCACAGTATCGTTGAAGGTGTGGTTTGGTGGGCAGGAGAGGCCAAGGCACAGATGGGCGTGGTCTTCCCTGGGTGGGCGTGGTCTGGCAGGTGGGCAGGGCCAGGACGAGCGCCCCAAGACTGCCCCTTGTTCCCCTCCTCCTGCAGAGGACCCCGCCTATACACCCCGCGAGTGCTTCCAGCGCATCAGCCGGCGTCTGCGAGCCGTCCTCAAGCGCAGCCGCATCCCCATGGTGAGTGCGGGATTTCTGGGCCTCCCCTTTCTACCCGCCTGGTCTTTTTTGAAGGCCCGTTTCCCAGGCACAGGTTCTCACCCGGTGCAGGTCGTGTCAGGGGAAACAGGGCAGGATACAGACAGCGGCACCAGGGCCCTGAGCAGGAGGGCGGGGGCAACGAAGGCGGGCACTGCAGGGTGTGTAGGAGTTTCCTCCGCGGAAGGCACAGGCAGGAGGTGGCATGGTGGCCTCAGAGACACTTAAGCAGCCTCACGTGGTGGGTCAGAGGTCATGTTTGAGCCCAGCGCTGTGGGCTCCTGGGCGTCCTGGACCTCCCTGGCCCCCCATCCGCAGGTCCCGCAGTTCCCTGACCACCGGGCCGCTCTCCCCAGGAAACGCTGGAGACCTGGGAGGAGCGGCTGCTTCGGTTCTTCTCCGTGTCCCCCCAGGCCGTGTACACAGCAATGCTAGACAACAGGTAAGGGGGGGCGGCCAGGCGAACGGACCCTCCCAGGCTGCGGCCAGGTGGGTGGACCCTCCCGGGCTGTGGCCAGGTGGGTGGACACCCCACGCTGCGGCCCCTGCACGGCGCTCACTGCCCGTTCCCCACAGCTTCGAGAGGCTTCTGCTGCACGCTGTCTGCCAGTACATGGACCTCATCTCGGCCAGTAAGTGCCGGTGGCCCCCAAGACCCCAAGTTGGCCAGCTCAACCTGGGAAAGTGGCCAGGGTCCCAGGGGCCTGGTTCCTCAGAGTGGGGCTTGGTGGGGAGGTGGGGAAGGGGGCTGGAGTGGGGACGCTACGAACTCAGGGGTGGCAGTGGGACCCTGCCTTGAATTCACCAGAAGCTCCCTGCATATGCGGCCCCACGCAGGGTGACCGCAGACACAACCAGGCTGCTGGACACAGACACTCCTCCATCTGCATCTTCGGGGCCCGGGGTGGGGGTGATGAAGCCTGGATTTGAGGGACCTCCCAGAGCCAGAGATAAGATGGGGGGACGCAGTGTCTGGAAGGTGTCTGGAAGGTTTGCCCGTAGTGAAGGTCTGTGCAGGCGCCGCCGGCCCCAGGCACCCCATCTGGTCCTGAGCCTCTCACACCTGTCTCTGCCGCCCGCCTGGAGTTGCCGAGGTGACAGTTTCCATGGCAACCGGACGATGCCTCCCTCTGTTCCCTCTGTGGGAGACGCAGCCCCCATGCCTGCCTCTGCTCAGAACATCCGGCCTTGGCTGGGGGTGCGGGGCTTGGAGCTTGGTGGGTGTGGAGCTGTGGTCCTGACACGGAAGAGGAGGGGTCCCAGCAAGATGGGGAGTAGAGGACGGGGGGTCCCAGGAAGAGGGGACTGCTGAGGCGCGGAGCTCACATGGGACATGGCTCTTTTTTTTTGTTTTGGTTGGTTAGGTTTGGTTTTTTTGAGACAGTCTCATTCTGCCGCCCAGGCTGGAGTGCAGTGGCGTAGTCTTTACTCACTGCAACCTCCACCTCCGGGTTCAAGCGATTCTCCTGCCTCAGCCTCCCGAGTAGCTGGGATCCCAGGTGCCGGCCAGCACGCCCGGCTAATTTTGTATTTTTAGTAGAGACGGGTTTCTTTTTTTTTTTTTTTTGAGACCAAGTCTCGCTCTGTCACCCATGCTGGAGTGCAGTGGCGTGATCTCGGCTCACTGCAAGCTCCACCTCCCGGGTTCACGCCATTCTCCTGCCTCAGCCTCCCGAGTAGCTGGGACTACAGGTGCCCACCGCCACGACCAGCTAATTTTTTGTATATATATATATATTTTTTTTTTTTTTTTTAGTAGAGACGGTGTTTCACTGTGTTAGCCAGGATGGTCTCGACCTGACCTCGTGATCCGCTCGCCTCAGCCTCCCAAAGTGCTGGCATTACAGGCTTGAGCCACCGCGCCCAGCCCTAGAGACAGGGTTTCACCATGTTGGTCAGGCTGGTCTCGACCTCCTGACCTCAGATGATCCTCCTGCCTTGGCCTCCCAGAGTGCTGGGATTACAGGCATGAGCCACTGCGCCTGGCCAGGTCATTCATTTTCTGCAGTGAGGGGGAGATGGGGAAGGGGAGGCCGGTGGGAGCTGGACCACTCAGGACCTGGGTGCCTCAAAGCCACCTCTGCAGGGCAGGGAGCCTGAGGGGAGGCCGGACACTCCGCCAGGCAGGCGTGTGAGTGGCCATGCGGCCTCAGGCCCAGTGCGTTTCAGGGTCCCCATCGGCACAGTGGAATGAGTGCTAGCGGGGAGTGAGATGGGCCCGAGGAGAGTGCTCCTGTAGGGAGCCTTAGGTATTCTTGTGAGCCAGGCTCCCGGACCTGTGGGCTTAGGGCCAGCCAGGCCGCAGTGACCAGCACACACCAGCTGGCGGTGACCTCCCTGGGAAGAAGCGAGGGCGGTGCAGGTCCGAGGCACCTCTACCTGCCGCGGCTCCCAAATTCCTCCCGTTCTTGCCCCGCTGGTCCCTTCTGCAGGTGCTGACCTGGAGGGGAAGCGGCAGATGAAGGTCAGTAATCGGCACCTGGATTTCCTGCCGCCGGGGCTGCTCCTGTCCGCCTACCTGGAGCAGCACAGCTGATGGCGGCCCCGCGGAGACCCCGCTGCCACCTCGCCCAGCCATCAAGCCCTCCGATACCTTCGGCTAAAATATCTTTCATATTTTTAGAATTTGTCCTCGGAAACCTTTTTCGCTTGGGGTGGTCTCTCTCACTCTGCCCCCTCCTCACGCAGCTCTTGGCAGTCAACAGACGCTGGCGGCTGGGGCTGCCCATGCCATCCCAGCTCCAAGCTTCCCACTCCGGGACTTGTGTTTGGGTGGGGAGACCTGACCTGGGCATGTTCCTGTTTCTTCATCGTTGAGCTTTTCTGGCCCGGTCTGAAGCTCAAGTGAGGAGGGGGAGGCTGGGTTTTTATCACTTTTAATGAATTTGGTGTGATTTGTTGTAGATTTTTAAATTTCCCTTTTGGAGAGAAAAACCAAAAAAACTCGCCCCACTGGTAAAACATGGATCTTGGTCCCAGCCCCTGCTCAGCCCCTCCCAGTTTTTAGCTTGAATGAGGGTGGGGTCTCTGGGACCCTGCCCCTCATGCCAGAAGCATCTTGTGTTGTATATGTGTGCGCGCGTGTGCCCTGAGACCCGGGACAGAAGCCACGGTCCTAAGAGCCGGTTTTATCCTCGTCATTCTGCTTGTCCTCCCCCACGCCACCTGTGTCGGGGCTCAGGGTCTCCTGCTTTATATGAGCCCCCCTCCTTTCCTCCCTTCCTTTATGCTGGGGGTCCAGGACTTCCAGCCAGAAGCCTCTGCCCTTGCACTACCTTGTCTGTCCCCCCTTCCCGTGTCCCCTCGTCCCCCAGCCTGACTCCTGCCTGATAGCTCCTATGTCCCCGTGCTGGTCCTCCTGGCCCAGGCTGCAGGAGCCAGGCTGGGGGGCCTCCGCACCCCCTTGCTGCGTGTGGGTAATTGTGTTTTGGGGGAAAGTGGGGAATTTAATAAATTTCTGGTGCTCTGGCCTCGGGCTATGTGTGTTTTTCTTCGGGGCAGGGCCGGGGGCTTAGTAGGTCCTGGCCACCAAGGGCTGCAGGTGCCCCCCTGGCTCCTCTGCCCTTGGTTGCCTGGATTCAAACCCTGGCTCTGCCACACGCCTGCCGTGTGACCTTGGGTGAGTAGCTTGTAGGAGTGCCTTGGGGCCCCTGTAGACCTTGAGTGAGTGGCTTGTACGAGTGCCTTGGGGCCCCTGTAATGGAGGGTCTCATACAGGGGGCTTGAAACGACAGAAGGCCAGTGCAGTAGCTCACGCCTGTGATCCCAGCACCTTGGGAGGCCAAGGCAGGAGGATCGCTTGAGCCCAGGAGTTTGAAACCAACCAGGGCAACATAGCAAGACCCTGTCTCTACAAAACATGAGAGAAATTAGCAGGGTTGGCTGGGCGTGGTGGCTGCTCACACCTGTAATCCCAGCACTTTGGGGATGCAGAAGCGGGTGGATCACAAGGTCAGGAGTTCAAGACCAGCCTGACCAACATGGAGAAACCCTGTCTCTACTAAAAATACAAAATTAACCGAGTGTGGTGGTGCATGCCTGTAATGCCAGCTACTCAGGAGGCTGAGGCAGGAGAATTGCTTGAACCCAGGTGGTAGAGGCTGCAGTGAGCTGAGATCGCACCTTTGCACTCCAGCCTGGGCAACAAGAGCAAAACTCTGTCACACACACAAAAATTAGCAGGGTGTGGTGTGCGCCTGTAGTCCCAGCTACTTGGGAGGCTGAGGTGGGAGGATCACTTGCGCCTGGGAGGCTGAGGCTGCAGTGAGCTGAGACCGTGCCTCTGCACTTCAGCTTGGGTATGGAGGAAGACCCTAGGTCAAAGAGAAGCAAAAGGGAAATCTATCCTCTCACAATGCTGGAGGTAGAAGAATGAGGTCATGGTGTCTGCAGGGCAGGGCTCCCTCCAGCGTCTCTAGGGGAGGAGACTTCCTGCCTTTCCCGGTTTCTGGGGACTTCGTGTGTCCACGGCTTGTGGCCACATTGCTGTGGTCTCATCTCCAAGTGGCCGTTTTCCCTGTGTGTTATGTCTTGTCTTGACATCATCCTCTCCTCACATGTCTGTGCCCAAATATCCATCTCTATGATGCCCGTCATTGGGTTAGGCCCACGCTAATCACCTCCTTTTAACCTGATTACCTCTGCAAAGACCCTGTTTCCAAATAAGGTCACATTCTGAGGTAGTGGGAGTTAGGAATTCAACCTCTTTTTTTTTTTTTTTTTTTTAGACAGGGTCTGGCTCTGTTGCCCTGGCTGGAGTGCAGAGGTACAATCCCAGCTCACTGCAGCCTTGACCTCCCAGACTGAAGTGATCCTCCCACTTTTGCCTCCTGAGTAACTGGGCCTACAGGTGTGCATCACCCCATCCAGCTATTTAATTTATTTATTTATTTATTTATTTTGAGACAGAGTCTTGCTCTGTCCCCCAGGCTGGAGTGCAGTGGCGCTATCTCAGCTCACTGCAACCTCCACCTCTTGGGTTCAAGTGATTCTCCTGCCTCAACCTCCCGAGTAGCTGGGACTACAGGCATGTGTCACCATGCCCAGCTAATATTTTTGTATTTTTAGTAGAGATGTAGTTTCAACATGTTGGCCAGGCTAGTCTCGAACTCCTGTTCTCAGGTGATCTGCCTGCCTCAGCCTCCCAAAGTTCAGGGATTACAGGCCTGAGCCACCTTGCCCAGCGCCCCTCCCTCCCCAACCCTGCTAATTTTTAATTTTTTTTTTTTGTAGAGACGGGGTCTGCCTATGTTTCCCAGGCTGGTCTTGAACTCAAGCTGTCCTCAGACCTTGGCCTCCCAAAGTACTGGGATTACAGGTGTGTGCCACCACACCCGGGCCCCTAAGAACGTTAAACCCCTACCTCTGCCTGGGAATGGGGATTTTCTGTAAGGTCACTGAGTGGCCCTCTTGGAGAACTGAACCCTGATGCAGAAAAAAACACTCTGATATTTGGGCCATTGTTAACCTGTAATTTTAGAACAGTTTTATAGTTGCAGAATTCTTGCAAAAATCATGCAGTGAGGCCGCGGTGGCTCACGCCTATAATCCCAGCACTTTGGGAGGCCGGGGTGGAAGGAGGGCTTGAGGCCTGGAGTTTGAAATCAGCCTGGGCAACATAGTGAGACCCCATCGCTATTAAAATTTTGAAAAAACAGGCTGGGCGCGGTGGCTCACGCCTGTAATCCCAGCACTTTGGGAGGCTGAGGCAGGCAGATCACCAGGTCAAGAGACTGAGACCATCCTGGCCAACGTGGTGAAACTCCGTCTCTACTAAAAATACAAGAATTTGTTGGGCATGGTGGTGCGCGCCTGTAGTCCCAGCTACTCGAGAGGCTGAGGCAGGAGAATCGCTTGAGCCTGGAAGGCGGAGGTTGCAGTGAGCTGAGATCGCGCTACTGCACTCCAGCCTGGGCCACAGAGCGAGACCCTGTCTCAAAAAAAATAAAAATAAAAATAGAAGAGCACCACATCCATTGCATTAAACTGGCTTTTGGAGGAGGAGGTGGGAATGGGGTTGGAAGTAGGAATACTCAACGGGGTCGGTGACTTCGCTTACAGGACTTCGCTTAGTTTCCCCACTCTTGGACATTAGAAAATGGAAGAAAGGCCGGGCGCGGTGGCTCACACCTGTAATCCCAGTTCTCTGGGAGGCCGAGGCGGGCGGATCAGGAGGTCAGTAGATCGAGACCACCCTGGCCAACATGGCGAAACCCCGTCTCTACCAAAATACAAAAATTAGCCGGGCGTGGTGGCGCATGTTTATAATCCCAGCTACTCGGGAGGCTGAGGCAGGAGAATCGCTTCAACCCGGGAGGCGGAGGTTGCAACAAGCTAAGATCGCGCCATTGCATTCCAGCCTGGGCAACACAGCAAGATTCCGTTTCGGGGAGGAAAAATGGAAAGAAAAATATGGAACGCTTCACGAATTTGCGTGTCATCCTTGCGCAGGGGCCATGCTAATCTTCTCTGTATCGTTCCAATTTTAGTATATGTGCTGCCGAAGCGAGCACGAACTCCTAGCTCCACCACCAGCTATTTAAAGCCCCTGGAACAAATTTCTGTACACATAGGACGATTTCTCTTAAATGACCTAGAGATTTAACCTCTATTTATATTAGCCCAATGTGTAATGCAACTAACGTAGTTATTGAATGGAGTTGAGAAAGTGCTCGTTGTTCTACGAAATATAGCTACGGTGGCTGCTGGGAATTACTGGAAATTGTCGTATGCAAATAACCCCGGAGGCGGGGCAGAGCCTGAGCCGCACCGCCCTCCCAGAAGTCTTTGGGAGGCGGCCCCACGTCTCAGGCGACTGGTTGTTACCGAGGAAGATGGTGGCGCCGGACCCGAGGCGCTAGGGAAGATCGCACCGCGGACGCCCGCTGGGCTTGGCGCACGGGCCGACCAGGTGAGTGCGGGGCTGCGGGGGCCCGGCGAGGGCGGACGGACCCCTGACCGTGTCCACGGATCCGAGGGAACGCGGCGCAGCCGTGGCGGGGCCTGCGGGGTCGGAGGCGTGGCCGGGAGCAAAGGCTGCTGGGTAGGCGGCCTGGGGCGCGGGGCGCGGGGCTCGGGGCTCAGGGCTTAGGGTTTGCGGCGGAAACTTGGGGGGGGCCTGAGGCCCGCGGGACTGGGTTCGGGGCGGGGCCTAAGGCGAGTTTGGGGCGGGGCTGAAGGCGCTTGGTGGGACTTGGGGGCGGGGCCTGGAGTGGGTTTGGGGTCGCCGGGGTGGAGCCTGGGGACTGGGAGGCTGTAGAGGCAGGGCCCGGAGACTGCGGGGTTATCGGTGCGGGGCCTGGAGAGGGAATAGGGTCTCTAGGGTGGAGACTGGGGACTGCGGAGCTATAGGGGTCTGGAGAGGGTAAGGGGTCCCTGGGATGGACCCTGGAGGTTGGGGGTTATAGGGGCGGGGCCTGGAGAGGCTATGGGGTCCCTGGGATGAAGCCTCGTATTTGGGGGCAATAGGGGAAGGGCCTGGAGAGTACATGGGGTTCCCGGGGTGGAGTCTGGGGATTGGGGAGTTTTAGGGGTTGGGCCTGGAGAGCTAAGGGCGTTGGAGGCTGGACCTGGAGAGTACATGGGACCCCCTACGGTGAAGCCTAAGAATTTAGGGTGAGGCCGTGGGCTCAAGGGGTGAAATGAAGTGTGGGAAGCAAAGGGGGTCAGGGGTGGGGCTGAAAGACTTTTAGAGGCTTGTGGCGGAGCCTTGGGGGTCTGGGGCAGGCCCTGAAGAAGTAGGGAGCCGGGGTTAGGGTTTGAGGAAAACCTGGTTGCGGGTGATTCCAGGCTCGCTGGGCTTTTGCCTTTGCGAAGCGAAACAGCCCGTCTGGATGCCAGGCGCTTAGAAAGCCTCGAGGAGGTGCCCCCTCTGTTCCCTGTGACACTCAGCCCCCGCCTCGGCCACAGGTGTTTCCCGTCACACTCAGCCCCGCCTCGGCCACAGGTGTTCCCCGTGACACTCAGCCCCCGCCTCAGCCACAGGTGTTCCCCCATCACACTCAGCCCCCGCCTCGGCCACAGGTGTTCCCTGTCACTCAGCACCCCCCCCGCCGCCTCGGCCACAGGTGTTCCCCGTCACACTCAGCCCCCGCCTCGGCCACAGGTGTTCCCCGTCACACTCAGCCCCCGCCTCGGCCACAGGTGTTCCCGGTCACACTCAGCCCCCGCCTCGGCCACAGGTGTTCCCCGTCACACTCAGCCCCCGCCTCGGCCACAGGTGTTCCCCGTCACACTCAGCCCCCGCCTCGGCCACAGGTGTTCCCTGTCACACTCAGCCCCCGCCTCGGCCACAGGTGTTCCCCGTCACACTCAGCCCCCGCCTCAGCCACAGGTGTTCCCTGTCACTCAGCCCTGCCATGGCCACAGGGAGCCGCCCCACCGCTTGCCTGTCTGCGGGCTCTTCCTTCAGGAGAGAGCCAGTGTCCACTTGCTGCCCCCATCATCACTCACCTGGGCCAGCGCAGACCCTCCGCTGCGTCTCCCGGCTGTGCCCTTGGCCCCCATGGTCTGTTCCCTAGACAGCCAGAGGGGTCCTGGTGAAACCCAAATAGGTCCCAGCCCTCCTGGGCTCCCACCTTGCTGAGAGTAGAAACCCACAGGCCCAGGACTGGCCCTGACCTCTCCATGTTCCCCCTCGGCCCCAGCCCCAGGCTCTGTCTGGCCTCCGGGCCTTTGCATCGGCTGTTCCCTCTACCATGGGCCTCCATTGTTTTCCCACTTCTGGCCTGGCACTCCACATGCCCTGGGTGCTCAGCCAACATAGACGTCCCACCACACCTCTCCCGCAGGAGCTGGTGACTGCCCTCATGTGTGATTTGCGGCGGCCAGCGGCAGGTGGGATGATGGACTTGGCCTACGTCTGTGAGTGGGAGAAATGGTCCAAGAGCACCCACTGCCCATCGGTGCCCCTGGCCTGCGCCTGGTCCTGCCGAAATCTCATCGCCTTCACCATGGACCTGCGCAGCGATGACCAGGGTGCGTCCCCCTCCCACTTCTTCCCCTCCCGGCCGCATGGTGTCCCGCCCTGTTCCCCAGGTGCCCGGCCCACTGCCTTGCAGGGACTCGGTCTCTCAGGCCACCTCTCACTCACCCCGGCCCTCCTCTGTAACTTGTGTGAGAGCCTCAGCCTCCTGGGGGTACAGAGGGTGGATTCAGTGCCCCCCAAACCTGGTGCCGGGAGACATGAGATCGCCCCGTGTGCGGGATCGAATCGGGCTGGAGCGGTGGTTGACGGAGGCTTGTTGGAGACACGTGCCCCAGTTTTCCAGACGGTGTGTGTCACTGGTTTTTGAAAGGTGCGTGGTGGCTGTGCCCGTTTTCTCTCCATTGTTTGAGTAATAGGTACTCATAATACGTGGTCATTAGAGAAAACTAGAAAACCACAGAAAATTGGAATCAAATCGGGGTGCAAAACCACCTATTATCTGCTGTGGAGAGGCTCCCACTGTTCACATTTTGGAGTCATTTTCTTCTAATCTGGTTTTAAAGACACAGTTGTGGTGCCTCATAGGCCTGCTCTGTTCCTGCGGGGGGACAGCCTGTTCCCTGAGCTGTCGATTCGGCTGACAGCAGCTCTGTGACCTTCCTGGGGTAGGACACACACCAGCTTACCTGGAGCCTGCCTGGGGTCATCGTCATCGTCTCCAGGCTGTGGCCCCAGGCCGTGCTGACCATGCCCCGTCCCCACAGACCTGACCCGCATGATCCACATCCTGGACACGGAGCACCCCTGGGACCTGCACTCGATCCCCTCAGAGCACCGCGAGGCCATCACCTGCCTGGAGTGGGACCAGTCAGGTGAGGCGCTGGTCCCACGTGGCCAGGGGTGACGACCGGGATCCCGGAGCAGGGGGCCCTGTGTTTCTCCGGTCAGTCTGGAGTCCGGCGCTGGGTCTAGAGCCCCTGGTCTGCAGCTTTGCACCTGCTGCTCTTTCCATAGTGGCCTGAATCGTTCTTGTTCAGGGCGTCTCAGGGTGTCTCAGGGTGTCTCTGGAGTGCGCCTTGTGCCACCTGCTGCTGTGCCCTACCTGGGCCGAGACCTCTCCACCGGGCTGGCTTTCCCCAGGCGCTGTGCCGTCCTGCAGCGCAGTGCTCTGCCCATCCCTGGAAGGTTCGCAATGATGGCTTCTTGTCCTCAGGCTCCCGGCTCCTGTCAGCAGACGCCGACGGGCAGATCAAGTGCTGGAGCATGGCGGACCACCTGGCTAATAGCTGGGAGAGCTCAGTGGGCAGCCTAGTGGAGGGGGACCCCATTGTGGCCCTGTCCTGGCTGCACAATGGTGTGAAACTGGCACTGCACGTGGAGAAGGTGAGTGTTCTGCCCAAGTGAGCGGGTGAGGCAGATGAGATGTCACCCTACCCAGCCACCCGCCAGCCCCTCTCCTCCTCTCCATCACCAGCATCCCCTGGTTTCTTGGACCTTGCACTTGGCCCCCACCTGCAGTCCGGCTGTCATTAGCACCTGCGTGTTCAGTGGGCCCTCATTTAACTGAGGGTGGCTGTTCACTTGGCTTCCACCTGCAGTCCGGCTGTCATTGGCACCTGTGTGTTCAGTAGCTCCTCATTTAACTGAGGGTGGCCGTTCTTAGTGAGTTATCTCTTTCACTGGAGGCTACTGTCTTTAGCTAGCAGCTTGTATAACTGGTGGCTGCTGTCTTCTGAATGCAGCCCACTCTCTGATTTAGTAACATCCCAGAGCCCTTCTCTATGCTCCCTGTGATTCAGCCCCACAGTTAAGAGTAGAGGTGGCCAGGGTTAGGGGGGACAGTTAAGAGTAGACGTGGCCAGGGTTGGGGGGGGACAGTTAAGAGTAGAGGTGGCCAGGGTTGGGGGGGACAGTTAAGAGTAGAGGTGGCCAGGGCTGGGGGGGACAGTTAAGAGTAGAGGTGGCCAGGGTTGGGGGGGACAGTTAAGAGTAGGCGTGGCCAGGGTTGGGGGGGGCACCTGGGTTCAGGCTCATGACGCCTCACCTCTTTGTGTCAGTTTCCTCACTGACGGCAGGGTCTCGGGGATGTTCCTGGCAAAGGCCCCACAGCCACCCCAGCTTCGTGCCTCTGCTTGTGCTGGGGCTCTCGCAGGAACTTAGGAGGCCTTCCTGGAGGGATGCAGTGGACAAGATCTTTTCTCTTGTCCTTTCGTGAGTCCCTCCCCAGGGACTGCCATTGTCAGCGCATGGCCGCAGTGCACGCAGCACCGGCTTTGCAGTTGCACGCAGCACCGGCTTCGTGCCACGGGGGCCCTCCTAGGTGTACTCCCCACCCTGCGGTCCCCGTTTGTCTGTGTTTCCTGTTTTTGGTAACAGTTTTGTCGGGATGGAGTTCATAGACCTTAGAACTCACCCATTGAGAGTGCGCAGCCCACACGGTCCAGAGGTTTCCTATACACTCGCCATGTTGTGCGGCCACCACCATAGCTAACCTCAGACCTTTATCTTTTTTTTGGAGACAGAGTCTCACTGTATCCCCCAGGCTGGAGTGCAGTGGTGCGATCTTGGCTCACAGCAACCTCTGCCTCCTGGGTTCAAGCGATTCTCCTGCCTCAGCTTCCTGAGTAGCTGGGATTACAGGCACCCACCACCACGCCTGGCTAATTTTTGTAATTTTTTAGTAGAGACGGGGTTTCACCACGTTGGCCAGGCTGGTCTGGAACTTCTCACCTCAGGTGATCCATCTGCCTCAGTTTCCCAAAGTGCTGGGATTAGAGGTGTGAGCCAACGAGCCCGGCCAGACCTTTATCTTTTTTGTTTGTTTTTTGAGACAGGGTCTTGCTCTGTTGCCCAGGCTGGAGTGTAGTGGCGCGATCTCACTTGCAGCCTCTCCCTCCCGGGCTCAAGCGATTCTCCTGCCTCAGCCTCCTGAATAGCTAGGATTACAGGCACCCGCCACCACGCCCGGCTGCTTTTTTGTATTTTTAGTAGGGACCGGGTTTCTCCATGTTGGTCAGGGTGGTCTCGAACTCCTAACCTCAGGTGATCTGCCTGTCTTGGCCTCCCAAAGTGCTGGGATGACAGGTGTGAGTCACTGAGCCCAGCTTCAGTCCATTCTCATCACCCGAAAAGGAAAGCCGGTCCCCATCCTGCGTCACCCTGATCCATCCCCCACCCCAGCCCCCGAGACCCAGTTGTCTCTGTGGATCTGCCTGTCCTGGACATTCATAGAAACAGGATCACACACTGCGTAGCCTTCTGTGTCTGGTGTCTCTTACTGAGCGTGATGTCCTCAAGGTGCATCCCCGCTGTGGCCTGAGTCAGAGCCTCGCTTTTTAAAATAACCAAATACATTTTTTTTTGAGACAGAGTCTTGTTCTGTCAACCGGGCTGGAGTGCAGTGGTGCGATCTCGGCTCACTGAAACTTCCACCTCCCAGGTTCAAGTGATTCTCCTGCCTCAGCCTCCCGAGTAGCTGGAATTACAGGCACGCACCACCGCGCCCGGCTAATTTTTGTATTTTTAGTAGAGACGGGGTTTCACTATCTTGGCCAGGATGGTGTCGAACTCCTGACCTTGTGATCCGCCCGCCTCGGCCTCCCAAAGTGCTGAGATTACAGGCGTGAGCCACCACGCCCGGCCAAATTTTTGTTTAATTACATTAATAAAAGGCACATGTGCTCCTTTAACATAGTCTCAGACATGCCAGCCTGCGACCCACACAGACGTGTGGTGTGGACACCAGATGAGTCGTCGCCATGGCAACCCCTCACCACCAGGCCTGGCTTGCTTCCTGGACTTCTGGACCTGCTTCTTGCTATAAGAAGTGGTTTTTTTTAACTTGTAACTTAGAATGGAGCCGTACGATACGTATGATACACTTCTCTTCCTCGCATTTTTTCACAACATAGAGACATTTTTTCTTGTTTTTGTTTTTTTTTTGTTTTTGAGACAAAGTTTTGCTCTTGTTGCCCAGGCCAGAGTGCAATGGTGTGATCTCGGCTCACTGCAATCGCCACCTCATGGATTCCAGCAATTCTCCTGCCTCAGCCTCCTGAGTAGCTGGGATTATAGGCACCCGCCACCATGCCCGGCTAATTTTTTTGTATTTTTTATTAGCAACAGGCTTTTACTATGTTGGCCAGGCTGGTCTTGAACTGCTGACCTCAGGGGATCCACCTGCCTCAGACCCCCAAAGTGCTGGGATTGTAGGCGTGAGCCACCGTGCGCAGCCAAGACACCATCTTCTAAAAGACTCATGTTGAAAGGAGGGTGGATGTTTCCGTATGTCAATAATGACTTGACAAATTTGATTTGAAATCAAATAGTGCCCGCAGCAGCCTCTGGTGCTTACACAGCACTTCCTGAGTGCTATAGCTCAGGTCTGCACGGTGCGGCCCAGGGTCCGACGGCCCCCGCCTGGGTTTGTGAGTGGGGCTCATTGGCACCAGCTGCCTGTGTGCCTCACGGCAGAGCCAGAGCCAACTCGTTGCAACAGGGACCACCTGGCTCCCAGAACCGAGCATGCTGGTGTCTGTCCCTTTACAGAAAGAGGAGGTGACTCCCATTGCGCACACATTCACCCATTTAATCTCCCCACTGTCCTCCAAAGCAAAGGTGCCGTTCCTTCCACCTTACAGATGAGGAGACGGAGGGTCAGAGGGGATCACATCCCACACGGCTCAGGTGGCCGAGTCAGGATCTGAACGCAGGTGCACACACTCCCGGCTTCTGCGTGGTTCTTCTGTGTGCGTGTTTCTGGGGGTCACGGGGCAGTCCCCGTGAGCCTGAGCGGCCCCTCCTCCCTCCCTCTCTTCTCCACAGTCGGGCGCCTCCAGCTTCGGGGAGAAGTTCTCCCGAGTCAAGTTCTCACCGTCGCTCACGCTGTTCGGCGGCAAGCCCATGGAGGGCTGGATCGCGGTGACGGTCAGCGGCCTGGTCACCGTGTCCCTGCTGAAGCCCAGCGGGCAGGTGCTGACGTCCACCGAGAGCCTGTGCCGGCTGCGCGGCCGCGTGGCCCTGGCCGACATCGCCTTCACCGGCGGCGGCAACATCGTGGTGGCCACGGCGGACGGCAGCAGCGCGTCGCCCGTGCAGTTCTACAAGGTGTGCGTGAGCGTGGTGAGCGAGAAGTGCCGTATCGACACGGAGATCCTGCCCTCCCTGTTCATGCGCTGCACCACCGACCTCAACCGCAAGGACAAGTTCCCCGCCATCACCCACCTCAAGTTCCTGGCCCGGGACATGTCGGAGCAGGTGAACGGGCGCAGGCCATCACGTGGGCTGGCAGGCTTGGAATGAAGCGCTGCTTCTCGGGGTCCTGGGGGTGGAGACCCGCGCGGGCCTCCACGGGCTAAACCATGGTGTGGGCAGGGCCAGTCCCTCCCGGGGGCTCCAGGGGAGAACCCATTTTCTGCCTTTCCCAGCATCTGGAGGCGCCCAATCCTTCGGTTCGGGGCGCCTTCCTCCCGCTTTGTGGCCACAGCACAGCCTCTTCCTGTGTCTCTGAATCTTAACCTCCCACATCCTCTCCTGAGGACCCTGTGAGGACACTGGGGCCCCCGGACCCCCCCCCAAACGTGCTCTGCTGTCTCAGTGTCCCGAACCGAATCCCACCCGCAGGTCCCTTCTGTGTGAGAGGCCCAGCCACTGGTCCCAGGGCTGAGGATGGGATGTTCTGGGGGCCACTGTTGAGCCAACCACACCAGGTCGCCTGGATTCCCGTTGTAATGAGGAATCAGTAACGCCCCAAACTCCTCGAAGCCCCTGACTTGGTTCCCTCTGTCCCTTTGCTGTCCCTCTGGGAGGGCACCATCTGGGGACATTTGCGTTCCTGTGAGTGGATATTGGGCTTTGGGGACAGGCAGGCCTGGGCTGGAATCCAGGAGGGCCCGAGGGGCAGGCGTGGCCGAGGAGACAGGCCCAGCAGTGTGCGGCCCCAGGGTCCCGCAGCTCAGGCTCCGGTGGCGTGGCCACCACAGCAGTGCCGGGTCTGCCCTCACCCCCACCTCCCCCGCAGGTGCTTTTGTGCGCGTCCAGCCAGACCAGCAGCATCGTGGAGTGCTGGTCCCTGCGCAAGGAGGGACTCCCCGTGAACAACATCTTCCAGCAGATCTCCCCCGTGGGTGAGTCTCCCGCCGGCTGCGGAGGCCCTGGGCCTGCCCTCGGGGGCAGCTGGTTTTTATTTGGAGGCAGGTCTTGCTGTGTCACCCAGGGTGGTCCTGAACCCCGGCCCTAAGCGATCCTCTCGCCTCGACCTCCAATAGTGCTAGGATCTCGGGTGTGACCCGCGCCTGCCAGCATTCTGAGTGTGTTAGGCGTATAGACTCTTCCATCCTTCCACGCCTGCTGCGGCGGCTGCCACCATTCTGTGCCAGGCCGAGGCTGAGAGGTGTCATTGCTCAGCCAGCGGGGACACTGTGAGGGGCTGCAGGCGTGTGGGCGGCTGTGGAGTGGGGGTCTGTGGGTGGGGCCATCGGGCAGCAGGGGACAGGCCAGACCGGGCAGGGGCGGTGCACGGAATCCTCCGGAACCTGGTTCAGGGAGCGGAAGCCAAGGCTCAGCAGGTCAGCTGAGGCTGCTGAGAACACGCCCCCCACCCCACCCCACCCCACCCACCTCCCCCCACCTCCCCAGCAGCCTCTTCTGGGGCCCCCATTCCCATCTCTATCTGCCCGATGGGCCCCCCGCACCCACGGAGCCAAGCCCGTCACCCCGACCTCCGGCACAAAATCCTGGGGCTGGAGCGAAGCAGGGACGCCCGCCTGCCATGACCGGGGACCAGAACAGCCGCTTGGTTTTCAGAGCCTCGGAGGCTGCGGGCCTGGTTTCTAGGCTGGCCTCCGCTCTGGAGAACGGAGATGTTTTCCCGGCAGATGAGAGCACAGGCATTTGCCGATTAGCGCTAATGGACCCTGGAGTGGCCAGACGTGGGGGCACGTGGGGCAGGTGGGGCAGGCGCTCCTCAGAAGCCACTAATGAGCACGTGTCAAGAGGCCCCGATGGCTCCCGGGGCCTGCAGGTGGTTATGTCAGCTGCCCATTGTGGCCGCAGAGGCAGTAAAGGTGAAGAGGGCCCTGCCATTCCTTCCCCCAGGGCTTCTAGTGAGTCACCAGGCAGGTGAAGAGGGCCGCTGCCATTCCTTCTCCCAGGGCTCGTTCCTTCCCCCGGTCCCCAGGGCCTTGTTGGGCCTCATTCCTTCCCCCGGGCCTCGTGGTGAGTCACCAGGCAGTTAGGGCTGCGCTGGCTCCTGCAGCAGCACCTGGCGCCGCCCCGCGTGGCTGCACAGACCCGCACCTTCACTGCCCGGTGCCCCCGCCGGGCACGTCTGTGTCTACATCTGCCCACAGCCAAGCCACTGGGCAGTCCTGGGCTCCGACACTCCTCCTCGTCTCCTGCAGCCGTCCTCACCTGCTGGCCCAGCTGTTACCCGCCCCTGAGAGCCACGTCTCACACACATGCCACAGCCTTTCTCGGGTCTCACATCCCCGGCAGCTGGGGGTCACTGGGACAGTCCCCGCCTCACCCATCTCTCCCCCTACCACCCCACGTGCCCACCATGCCAGGCTTCGGTCCCCGCCATGCCCAGCTCTTCACCCACCGCCCCACGTGCCCACCATGCCAGGCTTCGGTCCCCGCCATGCCCAGCTCTTCACCCACCGCCCCACGTTCCCACCATGCCAGGCTTCGGTCCCCGCCATGCCCAGCTCTTCACCCACCGCCCCACGTGCCCACCATGCCAGGCTTCGGTCCCCGCCATGCCCAGCTCTTCACCCACCGCCCCACGTGCCCACCATGCCGGGCTTCGGTCCCCGCCATGCCCAGCTCTTCACCCACCGCCCCACGTGCCCACCATGCCGGGCTTCGGTCCCTACCATGCCCAGCTCTTCACCCACCGCCCCACGTGCCCACTTAGCAGCTTAGCTTCTCCCTGCCTCGAGTCCCCCCTCATTTAGGAATGCTGACCACAGCCGTCAGTTGGATGGAGGAGGGGATGTAAATTGGGCTGTGAGGGCACCCTGGCCACTAGCTGGGGGTGTGGTCGTCATGGCAGCTGCCTCACCCGGCGCTGGGGCGTTGAGTTTCCTGTCTTTCCTATGAGAGGCTCAATTCCATGAGGGCCAGCCACCCCTGACCACTGTGTGCCCTCCGGGCGTCTCAGCCACTCTCTGGGCCTGTTTCTCCCCAGGGAATGCTGCTCACAGGACCCCTATACAGGTTTGCAGGAGGTCAAGGCTCTGTGACCATGATGGCCCGTCCGGGGCAGAGACCTCATGATGTGGGTGGCACAGAGCAGCTGCGTGGTAGTCAGCTTCAGCCGAGTAACAAGCCAGCCCCAAACTGCGCAGCTCGGGCCAGCAGCCCTGCACTGTTTCTGTTTCTGTGGCTGCCTCAGCTGCGTTCTCCTGGTTCCCACGTGTCTGCGGTTAGCAGCCGAGGTGGCGTAGCCTGTCCACTGGCCGCACATGCTCCAGCAGGCCGGCTCCAGTTGCCCTCCCTGTCCCACATGCAGCCACAGCAGGATCCCCCACACGTGCTCTCTGGGCCACTGTTTTTGTTTGTTTTTTGTTTTTGAGCTAGGCTCTTGCTGTGTTGCCCAGGCTGGAGTGCAGTGGCGTGATCTTGGCTCACTGCAGCCTCATCTTCCTGGGCTCGAGCAGTCCTACCTCAGCCTCCTGAGTAGCTGGGACTACAGGCGTGCGCAGGCGTGCATCACCACACACAGCTAATGTTTACTGTGTTTTTTTGGTAGAGAATGGGGTCTTGCTGTGTTGTCCAGGCTGGTCTTGAACTCCTGGACTCAAGCCATCCTCTGGCGTTGGCTTCCCAAAGTCCTGGGGTGGCAGATGTGAGCCGCTGTGCCCGGCCATGTCACATTTGCTAAGGCTTGGCCCGAGATTCCCAGAAGTCTCTGCCCTGTTGGGAGGAGCTGTGTCTTCATGCAGGGGCTGTCAGGCAGCGGATCTGTGGGTGCGACCATCCCGCATGGCTTTATTGGAATTGTAGATGAGGAGGGATGGGAATCCCGGCTGAGCTGGCTAAGGCCGAGCGAGTGTTAGGGTTTGCATGGCTGCAGGTCTGAGGTGGCGCCATCTCCCCACTGTCTGCCCCATCAGTGGGGTGAGATGGCGCCGGCCCACAGGTTTCCATGAAATCCCAGGGCCCACCTTGGGTCACATGCCCATCCTGGAACCAATGAGTGGCTGAGGCACGAAGCGCTCGGATTGGCCGGGCATGGGAGCAGGGCAGCATGAGACCTGGGAAGGGCCCTGGGGAGGTTGCATACCAGGCCGTGCTGGACTCCTGCGGCTGTCTCAGCCTGTCTTTACTCCATTGCCTTCCTGTTTTCCTGCCCCTGATTTTTCAGTTGGCGACAAACAGCCCACGATTCTCAAATGGCGGATCCTGTCGGCCACCAACGATCTGGACCGTGTGTCGGCCGTGGCGCTGCCCAAGCTGCCCATCTCGCTCACCAACACCGACCTCAAGGTGGCCAGCGACACACAGTTCTACCCTGGCCTCGGTACGGTGGAGCCAGCAGCAGCCACGTAGGGCCTCAGTTCACACCAGGGGAGGTGGGCCCTGAGCACAGGCCACGGGGTCGTGGGAGCTCACACCAGGGGAGGAGGGCCCTGAGCACAGGCCACGGGGTCGTGGGAGCTCACACCAGGGGAGGAGGGCCCTGAGCACAGGCCATGGGGTCGTGGGAACTCACACCAGAGGACGTGGGCTCTGAGCACAGGCCATGGGGCTGTAGGAGCTCAGCCTCCTGGGTTCTGATGGGTTCCCAATTAGGAGGCGGATCTCATCTTTCGGGATCTGTGAGGCTGGCAGACAGATCCAGTGTTCTTTAACATGTAAAGAATCATTGCAAATCAACAAGGGAGCCTGGGGAACTTGGTGGAATTCCTTCCTGGGTAGGCGGCATCTGTCCTCTCTGTGCTGCAGCAGCCATAATGTGGTCCTGAGCTCAAACCGTGGCATCCGTGCCCCTGAGTGAGTCTGCACACTCTTCAGTGCTTACCCTGTTTGCTCAGCTGTAAAATGTGGACAAGTCGGCCCTAGCTCAGGCCCTTCCTTCCCCCAGCTCCCGTTCTTCCCTGGTTCCCTGGAAAGAGCGTTTATCAAAACCCGCTCGGGGCTCAGGGCTGTTCCTCAGAGCCTGCAGAGAGGCTGAGGGGATGCAGTTCCCTGCTCCAAAACCCTTGCTTTATGCTCCATTTTCCAGGCTCTATTTTTTTTTTTTTTTTTTTTTGAGATGGAGTCTCGTTCTGTTGCCCAGGCTGGAGTGCAGTGGTGTGATCTCGGCTCACTGCAACCTCCGCCTCCTGGGTTCAAGAGATTCTCCTTCCTGCCTCAGCCTCCCGAGTAGCTGGGACTACAGGCACGTGCTGCCACGCCTGGCTAATTTTTTGTATTTTAGTAGAGACGGGGTTTCACCGTTGTTGCCCAGGCTGGTCTCGAACCCCTGAGCTCAGGCAATCTGCCCGCCTCAGCCTCCCAAAGTGCTTGGATTACAGGCGTGAGCCACCGCGCCCGGCTTTCTAGCCTCTCTACTGCAGGGACTCCTTTCATATCCTCTTTTCCATGAGCTTTGGGCTCAGGACCCCACCTCCCCCTGGCCCTCGTACAATGGCAGAACCCAGTGTGAGTAACAGCCCCAGCCCACCACCCTAAGATGCCTCTCTTTGGGACGCCAGGAGCCCCAACCCTTGGTCCCCAACCTGTAGCGCCCCCCTCCCCTGCGCTCCTTGAGGGGCGTGTCAGCCAGGACATGGGCCCGGCAGGGAGGGGCTGGGAGCAGTGTGGCCAAGGCTGCTGGCTCCTGCTCCCCTGGTTCTCAAGGACTTTGTAACTAAAGAAAGAGCGGCTGGGGGCACGGGCACTGGATGCCGGTTGGCGGGGCCGACCCCCTGGATGGGCAGCCCCGGCTCTCCACACCCTGCAGAGCAGGAGGCCCCTCCCCCGGCGGGCGTGTCCTGGGCCTTGCTCTTGTCTAAGCAGTGCCTGTGCCCTGCCCGTGTCTGAGCAGTGCCTGTGCCCCGCAGGGCTGGCCTTGGCCTTCCACGACGGCAGCGTCCACATCGTGCACCGGCTCTCACTGCAGACCATGGCCGTCTTCTACAGCTCCGCGGCCCCGAGGCCTGTGGATGAGCCGGCCATGAAGCGCCCCCGCACCGCGGGCCCCGCCGTCCACTTAAAGGCTATGCAGCTGTCGTGGACGTCACTGGCCCTGGTGGGCATTGACAACCAGGGGAAGGTGAGCTGCTGGGGCACATGGGGCTGGTGGGCATTGACAACCAGGGGAAGGTGAGCTGCTGGGGCACGTGGGGCTGGGGCTGGTGGGCATTGACAACCAGGGGCAGGCGAGCTGCTGGGGCACGTGGGGCTGGGGCTGGTGGGCATTGACAACCAGGGGCAGGCGAGCTGCTGGGGCACGTGGGGCTGGGGCTGGTGGGCATTGACAACCAGGGGAAGGTGAGCTGCTGGGGCACGTGGGGCTGGTGGGCATTGACAACCAGGGGAAGGTGAGCTGCTGGGGCACGTGGGGCCGGGGCTGGTGGGCATTGACAACCAGGGGAAGGTGAGCTGTTGGGGCACGTGGGGCCGGGGCTGGTGGGCATTGACAACCAGGGGAAGGTGAGCTGCTGGGGCACGTGGGGCTGGCCCTGGTGGGCATTGACAACCAGGGGAAGGTGAGCTGTTGGGGCACGTGGGGCTGGGGCTGGTGGGCATTGACAACCAGGGGAAGGTGAGCTGCTGGGGCACGTGGGGCTGGGGCTGGTGGGCATTGACAACCAGGGGAAGGTGAGCTGCTGGGGCACGTGCGGCTGGGGCTGGTGGGCATTGACAACCAGGGGAAGGTGAGCTGCTGGGGCATGTGGGGCTGGCCCTGGTGGGCATTGACAACTAGGGAAAGGTGAGCTGCTGGGGCACGTGGGGCTGGTGGGCATTGACAACCAGGGAAAGGTGAGCTGCTGGGGCACGTGGGGCTGGTGGGCATTGACAACCAGGGGAAGGTGAGCTGCTGGGGCACGTGCGGCTGGGGCTGGTGGGCATTGACAACCAGGGGAAGGTGAGCTGCTGGGGCACGTGCGGCTGGGGCTGGTGGGCATTGACAACCAGCGGAAGGCGAGCTGCTGGGGCACGTGGGGCTGGGGCTGGGGCTGGGGGGGTGCCAGAGGGAGGCGCCCCCTGGGGAAGGGACCACAGGTGCAAGCCCCTCGCCCGCCCCCCTCGCCCGCCCCCCTCGCCCGCCCCCCTCGCCCGCCCCCCTCGCCCGCCCCCCTCGCCCGCCCCCCTCGCCCGCCCTGCCTTGTCTGTGTGATGGGTTCGTCTTGTTGAGCGAGCTCAGTGGGGTGGCTCACAGCACATATTAGGAGCTTCGTAACTAGGAGCTGTTTGTTGAGAGGACTGCCTTTCACAGGGTAGACTCCTCAGGTAAAGGAGACGAGTGTAAGCCTGGCTCGGCATCCAGTGCAGTCGGGGCTCAGGGAGGTTTCCTTCCCTGTTCCTAGAGGCATTGTGCATGACCCTGACAGAAAGGTACAGACACATGCACACACACAGGCCCACACACAGGGGCGTGCGCACACACAGGCCCACACACGGGGGCGTGCACACACATAGCCCCACACACGTGCCTCAGCCCCACACACGTGCCTCAGCCCCAGGGCCCCATTCCTCTCCCGGCTGAGGGCGCAGCCCCATCTCACCCGGCTCTCCTGGGCTCTGTCTCTGGCAGCTGAGCGTGCTCCGCCTCTCACCCTCCATGGGCCACCCGCTGGAGGTGGGGCTGGCGCTGCGGCACCTGCTCTTCCTGCTGGAGTACTGCATGGTGACCGGCTACGACTGGTGGGACATCCTGCTGCACGTGCAGCCCAGCATGGTACAGAGCCTGGTGGAGAAGCTGCATGAGGAGTACACGCGCCAGACTGCTGCCCTGCAGCAGGTGGGGCCCCGTGGCAGGTGGGGCCCCGTGGCAGGTGGGGTCCCGTGGCAGGTGGGGTCCCGTGCCAGGTGGGGCTGTCCCTGTGGTAGGCAGGGGCCCTGTGGTCAGTAAAGAGCCAGCAGCAGGGAGGGGGTTCCCTTGGAGGGTGGAGGAGGTCTCTGCAGCAGTTGTAGAGGTCCCCATGGCAGATGTGGGGGTTGTGGCAGCTGGAGGGGTTTCCCTGCGGCAGGTTGGGGGCTCTATGGCAGGCGGAGGGCAAGAGGGGCAGGTAGCCTGCGGCAGGTGAGGCTGCATGTGGGGTGTGCTCCCAGAGGCCTGTCCAGGAAAGCTGCACCTCAGAGAAGCACTTTCCTTCCTTACCTGGGAAGTTTCCTCTGTAACACGTTAAGCTCCGATCCCCCCTGGACGGCCCCCCTCTCCAGTGTTCCCAGTCTGGAGGTATCTTTCTAAGCCATCCTCTCAGAATGTGATGGGTACCAGGATGCACACCCGGTGGCCCTGTGGTGTGAGGCCTCAGCAAACATGGTCAGAAGATGAACACACAGAGACCCGCCCGTCGGAAGGAGAGGAGGGAGCGGATACGGAGGCCCACGTGCCAGAAGGGTCCCTTGCAGTGGTGTGGTCATGCGCCTGCAATCCCAGAGTGTCCGCGAAGGACCTCAGATCTAACGAGCTCAGCCGGCAGCTGCACGTGGGACCAGTCCTCTAAGCTTCAGTTGTTTTCCTCTGTGCCGTCAGGAACCAACACGAAGATAAAATGGGAAAAAAATCCCATTCACGGCACAGCCTGCCGAGAAACGCCTGAGACCCAGGCGGGGGCTGCGAGGCTAAACCCCAGCGTGGCTGGGATCCGTAGCCAGTGACAGCGCTAGTGATGGCGAGACCTCGCCCTCTCCCTCTTTGGGCCGTCGCTGTGTGCCAAGCGTTTCATTTTTGTTTTTAGTTGTTTCTATTTTTTGTAGAGATGGGGTGTCCTACGTTGCACAGGCTCTCCAACTCCCAGCCTCCAGGAATCCTCCAGCCTCAGCCTCCCAAAATGCTTCAGCTCATTCATTCATTCTCGCCAGACCAGGGTCTCTCCCCGTAGGCATCACAGACATCGGGGGCTGGAGCAGCCTCTGGGATGGGGGTGTCCTGTTGAGCAGCCTCCCCAGCCTCCACCCGTTACTTGGCAGGGGCACCCCCAGCGGTGACAACTAAAAATGTCTCCAGACATCACCAGGGGTCCCCACCAGAGGCAGAGCCGCTCCCAGCTGAGAACCCAGCACCTGGTCCTGTGCGCCTGGTCTTCCGCACCTGTTTTGCCATGAGGTTGCTGAGGTGCAGAGGCGAAGCTGCTTGCCCAGCTGACCGAGCGCCTGGTGTCAGAGTCGAACTGCTCTTCTCCTCAGCTGGGGCCTTGGCGGGCGCCTCTGCTCCGGCCCCTTGGGGTGACCTGGCTTCCTGCCCTCAGGTCCTCTCCACCCGGATCCTGGCCATGAAGGCCTCGCTCTGCAAGCTGTCGCCCTGCACGGTGACCCGCGTGTGCGACTACCACACCAAGCTCTTCCTCATCGCCATCAGCTCCACCCTGAAGTCGCTGCTGCGCCCCCACTTTCTCAACACGCCTGACAAGAGCCCCGGCGACCGACTGACCGAGATTTGCACCAAGATCACCGACGTCGGTGGGTCCCGTTCCACGCCCGGGGCCTCGAGGTTTCTTTCATCTATTTATTTTATTTTTATTTATTTATTTTTACTCTTTTGAGATAGGGTCTTACTCTGTCGTCCAGGCTGGAGTGTAGTGGTGCAATCTCAGCTCACTGCAGCCTCCGCCTCTCTGGTTCAAGTGATTCTCCTGCCTCAGCCTCCCAAGTAGCTGGGATTACAGGCACGTGCTACCACGCCCGGCTGATTTTTTGTATTTTTAGTAGAGACGGGGTTTCACCATGTTGGCCAGGCTGGTCTCGAACTCCTGACCTCAAATGATCCGCCCACCTTGGCCTCCTAAAGTGCTGGGATATAGCCTAAAGGCTGGGATTACACCACACCCAGGCTTTTAGAGACGGTCTCACTGTGTCATCCAGGTTGCAGCACGGTGACGCAGTCCCAGCTCAGCGCAGCCTCTGCCTTCTGGGCTCAAGCAATCTCGCCTCAGCCTCTGGAGTAGCTGGGATTACAGACATGCGCCACCACACCCGGTTTTTAATTTTTTGTAGCGACAGGGTCTTACTGTGTTGCCCAGGCTGGTCTTGACCTCCTGAGCTCAAGCGATCCTTCCACCTCTCTCTACTCCTGGGGGCTGAGACGCTCCCAGGCCGACACCCGGCACCCGGGTCCTGTGCGGGCAGGTCTGCTCCTTCTTCCGTGTTGCCGTAAGGGGACTGAGGCAGAAAGGCTAAGCAGCTTGCCCAGGCTCACCCAGCACGTGGTGTCCCACTCGCCTCGGCCTCCCAAAGCGCTGGGATTACAGGCGTGAGCCACTGTGCCTGGCAGGCTGTTTCTTTTAAAAATTAGGGTTGCTGGGCGCAGCGACTCATGCGTGTAATCCCAGCACTTTGGGAGGCCGAGGCGGGTGGATCACGAGGTCAGGAGATCGAGACCATCCTGGCTAACACGGTGAAACCCCGTCTCTACTAAAAATACAAAAATCAGCCAGGCGTGGTGGCGGGCGCCTGTAGTCCCAGCTACTCGGGAGGCTGAGGCAGGAGAATGGCGTGAACCCAGGAGGCGGAGCTTGCAGTGAACTGAGATCACCCCACTGCACTCCAGCCTGGGCGACAGAGTGAGACTCTGTCTCAAAAAAAAAAATTTAGGGTTATCGTTTGTCTGGAGTACCCGGTTGACTGTGGACACGTGGCACTCCTGGTAGCTGGGAGCCGTGTGCACAGTCATGGTTAGTTCTGTGGGACCACCCTAGTCACCATCTGAGAGGCATCTGTTGGGTGTGTAACCGCTGTCAGCTGCCAGGCGGGGGTGGCTGCAGCTGCACACTGTGGACACGCCCCTGTGTTCACAGAGTTCACCTCGGAGCAGGGGGCAGATGTACACCAGTGGGCCGGGCCTGAGCACTGGTGGCCCTGGCATGGGGACCTGCCCGCACCAAGGCCTGCAGGCCGAGAGAAGCTGGTTGGTGCTGAGCACAGCGGCCCCCGGGGGGGGGGCAGGCAGTGGGCTCCCAGTTCCTCTCTGTCCGGCAACGCCATCGCCCCCTTCTCGTTCCTGGTGTGGGTCCCCTTGTGTCCTGGCACTGGGTGGGCACTCGGTGCAGGTCGAAGGACCGAGGGGTGCAGTTAGGTCACCCTGTGTGTACAAGAGGCCAGAGCTGACCCGACCCACGTCTCCTTGCAGACATTGACAAGGTCATGATCAACCTCAAGACGGAGGAATTTGTGCTGGACATGAACACACTGCAGGCGCTGCAGCAGCTCTTGCAGTGGGTGGGCGACTTCGTGCTGTACCTGCTGGCCAGCCTACCCAACCAGGTGCGCCATGCTCTCCCCTAAGGCCCCGCCCCCCACCCGGGCCCCGCCCCCTACCTGGGCCCCCATCTCATCAGGACCCTGCTTCCCTGCCCCTGCCCCTCAAAACCACCTCAGCCCCGCCCCTACTTGGAGTCCCGCCCCTACTTGGAGTCCCGCCCCTGCTTGGAGTCCCGCCCCTGCTTGGAGTCCCACCCCTGCTTGGAGTCCCACCCCTGCTTGGAGTCCCACCCCTGCTTGGAGTCCCACCCCTGCTTGGAGTCCCACTTCCCGAGTCTGTCTCTTCTTAAACCCCCACTTCCTAGCCCACTCCTCCCGAAGCCCTCCCCCACCTCGGAGCCCTGCCCCACCTCGGAGCCCTCCCCTCCCTCGGAGCCCCTCCCTCGGAGCCCTCCCCTCCCTCGGAGCCCCTCCCTCGGAGCCCTCCCCTCCCTCGGAGCCCTCCTCTCCATGAAGCCTCTGCTGTAAGAAGCCTTTCCTTGGCCACACCCTTCCTGCCCATTCTCAAAGCCCTGCCTCCCAGGCCCTGCTCCTTCTCAGCCCCACCCCTACACGAAGGCCGGTTCGCCTTGCTCCTGCTGCTGCCCCCACCCCTTACCCTCCCCAGCTCCCTGCGCCTGGGGTGGGCGGCCTTGAAATCAAGTCTCCATCCACACCTCCACCTTCAGTTCTGCGGCTTGTGCGCCCCTGACCAGGGCTCCAACCTCGCCTCCACCCCCCGCCGGTACACTCTGTCCTGCCCCAGCTGTGATTTCTTCCGCCCCACCCACCCGGCTTCATCCTGCCCTGGGGCCCGCCCTTCTCCACCGCGCCCATCAGGGACGGTTTGAAGTTCCTCTCTTCTTTTTGTGGGGCTTTAGGCTGCCAGGGGCCACCCCCGGGGCCTCCCTTCCCTGATCCTCTCAGCTCCCAGTACAGTCACCAGGGGCCCGGGCCCGCAGCTGTAGTAGGGGGCGGCTGCTCCTCCACGTGCAGGTGGGGATACTGGCCTCAGCCAGAGCCTCCTGTTAGTCTTGTGGACTCTCAGGGATGGGACGACTCTCCAAATGGGGCTGTCCTGGGCCCTGCAGGGCTCTGAGCAGCGTCCCCGGCATCCACCCACTCGGTGCCAGGAGCACCCCAGTCCTGACCACCACAAATGTCCCAGACCCTGCCCATTGCCCCCCGGTCGGTGTTCCACCGACCCCAAGAGACCTCATCCCATCGCCATCTGCCCCCCGCCACCCCAGCCACACCCATGCCTCTTTCGGGCAGGGTTCCCTGCTGAGGCCGGGCCACAGCTTCCTGCGGGACGGCACCTCGCTGGGCATGCTTCGGGAATTGATGGTGGTCATCCGCATCTGGGGCCTTCTGAAGCCCAGCTGCCTGCCCGTGTACACGGCCACCTCGGATACCCAGGACAGCATGTCCCTGCTCTTCCGCCTGCTCACCAAGCTCTGGATCTGCTGTGAGGCCCCCCCGCCCGCTGCTCCCCGCTCCCCCCCCGCCGCTCCCCGCTCCCCCCCGCCGCTCCCCGCTCCCCCCCGCCGCTCCCCGCTCCCCCCCGCCGCTCCCCGCTCCCCCCCGCCGCTCCCCGCTCCCCCCCGCCGCTCCCCGCTCCCCCCCGCCGCTCCCCGCTCCCCCCCGCCGCTCCCCCCTCCCCCCCGCCGCTCCCCCCTCCCCCCCGCCGCTCCCCCCTCCCCCCGCTCCCCCCTCCCCCCGCTCCCCCCTCTCCCCGCTCCCCCCTCTCCCCGCTCCCCCCTCTCCCCGCTCCCCCCTCTCCCCGCTCCCCCCTCTCCCCGCTCCCCCTCTCCCTACCAAAACACAAGCCCTGCCTGAGCCCCCCGCCAGAACATAAGCCCCTGCAGGTGGCAGTGGTTCTGCCTTGATCTCTGCCATTTCCCCAGTTCCTAGCACAGGTCCATGCTGTGTGTGGGTGCTTTTGGGACGGCAGCCACTCCCAGGCACCTGTTTGCTGTCTCTCCTTGTCGGGTTGTGTGTATGTGAGGAGGGTGGGCTGTGTCATTCTTACATCCCAGTGTCTGGAAAAGGCACAGTGCTTCCCACATACTTTTTAAGTGAATGAGGGAGTCTCATGACAGGCCAGAGACGGGGAGAGAACCCCGGGGTCACCCAGCCAGGCAGGCAGAGCTGGGGCCCTGACCTGGTGCTCCTGAGCTGGAGGGGCTCCCAGCATGTCCCGGGTGGCCGGGCGGTGCCCCAGTCAGGGGTGCTGAGACCTCTACCACCTCTCTCCACAGGTCGCGATGAGGGCCCAGCAAGCGAGCCGGACGAGGCGCTGGTGGATGAATGCTGCCTGCTGCCCAGCCAGCTGCTTATCCCCAGCCTGGACTGGCTGCCCGCCAGCGACGGCCTGGTCAGCCGCCTGCAGCCCAAGCAGCCCCTTCGTCTGCAGTTCGGCCGGGCGCCCACGCTGCCTGGTAGTGCTGCCACCCTGCAGCTCGACGGCCTCGCCAGGTGCGTGTGTCCCTGCATTGGCCCCCAAACACAGGACTCCTTCCTCCGTGTCCTGCCCCGGGACCCCCGAATCCACACGGCTCCCTCCCTCCATGTCCTGCCCCGGGACCCCCCGAATCCACATGGTTCCCTCCGAATCCACACGGCTCCCTCCCTCCATGTCCTGCCCCGGGACCCCCCGAATCCACACGGCTCCCTCCCTCCATGTCCTGCCCCAGGACCCCCCCGAATCCACACGGCTTCCTCCCTCCATGTTCTGCAGTCATGGCCATGACTGCTGCTTCCTTCCAGGTGCTCCTAACTCCATCCCCTAGTGGTGTCCTCTGCTGTGTCATGAGCCACCCCCTACACGGGCACCCAGCCCTTCCATTCACCCTCTCCCTTTTTTTTTTTTTTTTTTTTTTTTTCTCTCCCCGACAGGGTCTCACTCTGTTGCCCAGGCTGGAGTGCAGTAGTGCCGTCTTGGCTCACTGCAACGTCTGCCTCTCGGGTTCAAATGATTCTCCTACCTCAGCCTTCCCAGTAGCTGGGATTACAGGCATGAGCCACCACACCTAGGTATTTTTTGTATTTTTGGTATAGAGGCGGTTTTGCAATGTTGGCTAGGCTGGTCTTGAACTCCTGACCTCAGGTGATCACCTGCCTCACCCTCCCAAAGTGCTGGGATTACAGGTGTGAGCCACCGCCCCGGCTTTGCCTTGGTGTTTCCTGATTGTGTGCTGGCCTCGCTGTACAGGGCGCCCTGCCTTAGCCTCTGCCCTTAGTCTCTGGCCCCCCTGGATGTCAGGCCTTGCCGTAGATCCCTCTGTGGATGGAGAGAGACGCCTTAGCGTATGGCCCAGCGCCCTGCTGAGCAGACACCTCATCAGGAGGATCTCCCGGGGGCAAGAGGTCACCTTGCAGGGCCCGGGGCTGGCCTTTCTCCGGAACGTGCGGGGTTTGGGCAACCCAAGTGTGCTGAGCTGACCCTGGCCGCCCAGCAGCCCTGTGAGGTGGGACCTTGTCACCCCATTTCACGGTGAGGAAACCCAGCCTGGAAAGGGTGGGACCTTGTCACCCCACTCGTCTGGGGTCACGCGGTCAGGAAGTGGCCGAGTCAGGATTTGAACCCAGGCCCGTCAGACCCCCAGCCTGTTTCAGACACACGTTTGAGAAGGAGCACATGCAAACCCTCTGAGCCACTGATTGCTCAGGGCTGGAATTTTAGAAAACACAGATGAGCAAAAGGAAGAAAATGAAGTGAACCTCCAGCAGCCCTGCTCCGGGGAAGGCCCCGACTTGGCTCCAGGACCTCCGGGGAAGGCACCTCCGGCTTGGCTCCGGGACCTCTGGGAAGGCGCCCTGGCTCGGCTCTAGGGCCTCCAGCATTTTCTTCCTCGTGCTCACCGTGGGCGGGGCCTCCTAATGAGTCACACACGAGGGTTTGGGTTTCAGGAAAAGACTTGATGGAAAGAGAGGACGGTTACGTCAGAGGCTCGTAAACTGGGAAAATTTCAAATATTTAATGAGAGCAGAATAAGCCGGCCCACCCCCACCCAGACCCAGGTCCCCCACCCGCCACCGAGGGCAGCTTTTGCCACCAGAATCTTGTCGTTCAGAGGTCCCGGCGCCTCCAGGCCGGGTGTCTGGGCAGAGGTGGTGTGGAAGTCCCCATGTACCTGCTTCTGTCCAGCCTCAAATGGGAGCGTCACAAGCACCTTCCCTGTACCTCAGGCTCCCCGGGCACGTGGCGGACCGACCCTCGTCCTTGTGTGGGCCCCGTCCCCTTTACTGGGTCTCTGAGCCTCAAGCTCCCCAGGCACCTGGGAGACCAACCCTCCTCCGTGTGGGGGGTCCCGCCCCCTTTACTGGGCCTGTCTCAGGTGGTGCCGCACCTCCCACTTCACTGTTGACAGACATCTGGGCCCACCTGGCAGATGGTGTGAGGCCGGCCATCCCCTCCACCCCCGCCTGTGGACAGATGCCCCTGCCGGAACCTGGCCTCATGGTGCCCAGGCCTCCCTCATGTTCTCCCGTCTCCCGCCAGGGCCCCAGGCCAGCCCAAGATCGACCACCTGCGGAGGCTGCACCTTGGCGCTTGCCCCACGGAGGAATGCAAGGCCTGCACCAGGTGAGGGGCCCCCGGAACCCCTGACTCCCAGAGCTGTGCCGCTGGGGATGGCTCAGCCGATTCTAGCCCCCACCCAGCGCTCCAGACGGTCAAGGGTGGTGGAGGGAGCACGTCCCAGAGGGAGTGTTGGAGCCAGGATCCCAGGATGTGGAGCAGTTAACTTGGTGTGGCGGGGCTAGTTCAGGGAGCAGCATTGCTGGTGGGAGGAGAAGCATGGGCAGAGGCCCTGTGGCAGGTGGGGACGTGGGGAGCAGGCGTGAGGGACGGCGGGCAGAGGGAGACCTGCCTGGAAGCAAAAGTGGGGCAGGCGTGAGGGAGGCCCGCCCGGAAGTGGGAGCCCACTCAGTGCCTGCCTCCCCGCAGGTGCGGCTGTGTCACCATGCTCAAGTCGCCCAACAGGACCACGGCGGTGAAGCAGTGGGAGCAGCGCTGGATCAAGAACTGCCTGTGCGGTGGGCTCTGGTGGCGGGTGCCCCTCAGCTACCCCTGAGCCCAGCTGCCCCTCAGCTACTCCTCAGCTACCCCTCAGCCGCCCCTGAGCCCGGCTGCTGCAAGAGCCACGGCTCGCCCTGGACTCTCCTTGGCGCGGTTAACCTCAGCCCACCCTGCAGGGCTGTTGAAGGCCGTGGGCCGGATGCCTGCATGACCAGCAGAGCTTCTGAGGAAGCCCCTGCCTTTGTCCAGCTGGGCCCGCGGTCCACACACCACCCTCCCAGGACCCCCAGATCCCTGGACCATCTGCATCCAGAGGACCATCTGTGACGGCCGGGGGTCCAGGCGGACCTTGTGGTGACCCGGCTCGGGCGTCTCCTCGGTTTCCTTGCCTCACCCGCAGAGAGCGCTGAACCTGGACAAGCAGCGGCTGAGAAGGACAGGTCCAATAAACACCCTCTGCGCCCAGGCCCGCGTCCCTGCCGTCGGTGCCCCCGACCCCACCCACGACCTTGATTTGGTGCTGGGAGCCTGTGTCCTCTTGGCCTGTCTTTAAATCCTTCAGCATTTATGGGGCACCTAGTGGATGCCGAGTCCGGGGGTATCCAAAGTGAGCAGTGGGGACAGGACACAGCAGGCTGGTGGATGGGATGGGGCGGCCATTGTCAGGGTGGCTTCTGTCCAGGCATCTGCCTCTCAGTGTGTGGTCTGCCTGTCTCTATACTGTCTCTGCGTGCTCTCCTTGTCTCTGTGTGTCTCTGGTATCTCTGCACTTCTCTGTGTATGGTCTCTGTGTCTCTGCATGCTGTTTCTGTGTCTCTGCCTGACTCTGTCCCTGTTATGTTTCTCCAGCTGCTCTCTGCTGGAGGTTGCTTAGCCCCTGGGCCAAGTTTCTGCCGTTTCTGTTGCTGTCCCCAGGGGTCCCGCCTTCCGTCTCCAGCAAACGCTTCTTCCAATTAGGCTGTGTCCCCGTGGCGGGAGGCCTTCCCAGCACAGTGGTGCCCCTGCTGTGTGCCGATGGACTCCTCCTTTCTGCAGCTCCGGGGAGGGCAGCGAGGGTGGGGGGAGTGCCCAGTGCCGGCTCGCGAGGCGGGAGCTCAGGCACCCCGTCACCTGGCCGAGGCACCCCCACTTTAAGGCCCCCATCCTTGGCCGCAGACTCCAAGCTCTGCTGGGACACCGAGCCCCGTCTCACCGCCCCCCTGGCCACCCTCTGAGGGACAGACCCTAGGGCAGCCCCTGGCCCCACTCCTGCGACCTCCTCTCGAGCTCAGGAGTGTGTGGGCCTCCATCTCCCCCAGTCACTCAGCATGTGTGGGGCGCCTTGTGGATGCCAGGGGTGTCCAAAGCAAGTGACGGACAGAACACAGTGGGCCCTGGCGGGTGGTTGGGGCCCCAGCCGCCACGGGGGTGGCTTTTCTCCGGGTGTCTGCGGCGTTTCCATGTGGCTCTGCAGAGACCAGAGTGCAGGAGCGCTGGCGAGGGGTGTGGGCCCGCGGCGGGTGGACAGAGAGGAGATGGGAGCACTGGTGAGGCGTGCGGGCCCGCGGCGGGCGGACGGGGAGGAGACAGGAACGCTGGCGAGGGGTGTGGGCCCGCGGCGGGTGGACGGGGAGGAGACGGGAGCGCTGGCGAGGGGTGCGGGCCCGCGGCGGGTGCACGGAGAGGAGACGGGAGTGCTGGTGAGGCGTGCGGGCCCGCGGCGGGTGGAGGGGGAGGAGACGGGAGTGCTGGTGAGGCGTGCGGGCCCGCGGCGGGTGGACGGGGAGGACATGGGAGCGCTGGCGAGGGGTGTGGGCCCGCGGCGGGTGGACAGAGAGGAGATGGGAGCACTGGTGAGGCGTGCGGGCCCGCGGCGGGCGGACGGGGAGGAGACAGGAACGCTGGCGAGGGGTGTGGGCCCGCGGCGGGTGCACGGAGAGGAGACGGGAGCGCTGGCGAGGGGTGCGGGCCCGCGGCGGGTGGACGGAGAGGAGACGGGAGCGCTGGCGAGGGGTGCGGGCCCGCGGCGGGTGGACGGAGAGGAGACGGGAGCGCTGGCGAGGGGTGCGGGCCCGCGGCGGGTGGACGGAGAGGAGACGGGAGCGCTGGCGAGGGGTGCGGGCCCGCGGCGGGTGCACGGAGAGGAGACGGGAGCGCTGGTGAGGGGTGCGGGCCCGCGGCGGGTGGACGGGGAGGACATGGGAGCGCTGGCGAGGGGTGTGGGCCCGCGGCGGGTGGACGGGGAGGAGACGGGAGCGCTGGCGAGGGGTGCGGGCCCACGGCGGGTGGACGGGGAGGAGATGGGAGCGCTGGTGAGGGTGCCCATGCATTGTGGGATGCAGGCTCGTGGGCAGCTTCAGGGGCCGGGAGATCAGAGTCACCCAGCGCCCGACTCATAAGTGAAAATGCCTCTAGGTGACCTGGCTGAGGTCTGGACGCGTGGAGTGGGGACAGGCCGCCCCCTGGTCCCATCGGTTCTTATCGGTTCCTGATCACTTGAGCTGGGGTGGGCTTTGCGTCACTAGGTTGGGGGGGTCTGTCTCTCAGACCACTGTCACTAGCTGGCTGTCATGAGCTCCTGCCTCACGCAGGTACAGTGGGGTGGGCGAGGCAGGCAGGGCATTGGGGGTGCTGAGAGGAGGCCTGTGGCCCTGAAGCTCTGCTGTCCCCGCCCCCGGCTTCCCAAGGTCCTCGTCGCCTCGTGGTTCCCCCAGGGGTCCTCAAAATCTCCCTAAGAGCCAGGGACGATGGGGTCCCGAGATACAGATGAAGAAACAGAGGCCATATATATGGCAGCGCGGAGACTGGACCGGGTCTCAACTCAGAGGACTACATGGTGCCCAGATGTTCCCGGCCTGCGTCCTCCACACCACTCCTCCACCGCCTCCTAAACCATCTCCTGCTCCGGAACCCTCTGTAGCTCCTGCAGACCAAAGGATGCAAAGATGCCCAGGCAGGCCGGATGCAGCAGCTCACGCCCCAGCACCATAAGAGACCCAGGCAGGAGGATCACTTGAGCCTGGGAGTTCAAGACCAGCCCAGGCAACACTGCGAGACCTCATCTCTACAAAAATCTTAAAAATTAGCTGGGTGGCCAGGCGAGGTGGCTCATGCCTGTAACTCCAGCACTTTGGGAGGCCGAGGCGGGCTGATCACCTGGCCTGACCAACATGGAGAAACCCCCTCTCTACTAAAAATACAAAATTAGCCGGGCGTGGTGGCGCATGCCTGTAATCCCAGCTACTCGGGAGGCTGAGGCAGGAGAATGGCTTGAACCATCAGCCAGAGGTTGCAGTGAGCCGAGATCATGCCATTGCACTCCAGCCTGGGCAACAAGAGCGAGACTCCATCTCAAAAACAAAAACGTGAAATTGACAGTGAGCTCCAACTTCGTGGTGGTCACCAGATGGCTGAATGGGCCCCCTTCCATGCAGTGCAGTATTTACCGAATTCCTAAGAGCAGGGCTGGGGCTTAGATGTGTCTTACCGTGCCCGGCCCAGGGCTCTGCACACAGTAAGTACTTAATACTTGCTTGCGCGTCAGTGTGATTCCTAAGTGAGTGTTCCATAGCCCCAAAAACACCCAAGCACAGTGTTCATCAATCATCCCCCCTTCTCCCGCGGACCTGCCTCTCAGATCATCAGTCTTTTTTTTTTTTGAGATGGAATCTCGCTCTGTCACCCAGGCTGCAGTGCAGTGGTGTGATCTCCACTCACTGCAACCTCCGCCTCCTGGGTTCACGCCATTCTCCTGCCTCAGCGTCCCGAGCAGCTGGGACTACAGGCACCTGCCACCACGCCCGGCTAATTTTTTGTATTTTTAATAGAGACGGGGTTTCACCGTGTTAACCAGGGTGGTCTCGATCTCCTGACCTTCTGATCTGCCCGCCTTGGCCTCCCAAAGTGCTGGGATTACAGGCATGAGCCACCGGCACCCGGCCCCTCAGTCACTTTTTCTTTCTTTTCTCTTTTTTTTTTCTTTCTTTTTGAGAGGGAGTCTCCTTCTGTTGCCCAGGTTGAAATGCAGTGGTGCTATCTCGGCTCACTGCAAGCTTCACCTCCTGGATTCAAGCTATTCTCCTGCCTCAGCCTCCCAAGTAGCTGGGACTACAGGCATCCGCCACCATGCCCGGCTAATTTTTTTTTGTATTTTTAGTGGAGATGGGATTTCACCGTGTTGGCCAGGATGGTCTCAATCTCCTGACCTTGTGATCTGCCCGCCTCGGCCTCCCAAAGTGCTGGGATTACAGGCGTGAGCCACCGCGCCTGGCCCATCAGTCTCTCTTTCTACGATAGCGTCTGGCTGCCCCTCCACCAGGTGGGAGAAAGGGCACAGGGCCTCAGGTGTCCTCCCTGGCCTTGCCAAGAAGGGTGACCTGAGGTCCAGGGCCTCCAGCAGGTGCCGCTGCTCGTTGTCCTGGTGTGGGTCTGGCTGCACCCAGGGTGGTTTGTGAAGGCAGGCTCCGTGGCTCTGGGCTGCAGTCCAGGCTGTGTCCTGGAGCTTCTGTGTAACCTCAGGAGAGTCGCACAGCTCCTGTGAGCCTCAGTTTCCCCTTATGGGATATGGGTCATAGAAACACGGCCTCGCAGGGTTTCTGTGCACCTGAGTCTCAGCCCACAGCCTTGCACACAGAAGACGCTCACATTCCCCTCGGTAAGCAAAGGGAAACGATATGAGCCAGACCAGGAGGGGACACCCATGCCTGGCGGGCCTTCCCCTGTGTGTGTGTGTTTGGGGGTGGGGGTGACCCTTTTCTGACTTCCAGGGAAGAGCAAGGGCGCCGTCGTGTGGCCGCGTCAGCCCCACGGAAGCGCTGGACCCGCGAGCTTCGCTGTATTCTCAGTTCTTGCGCTTTTATCTGTAGCTTCCTGCCTTCATCTTTTTTTAATGTTTCTGTTTTTGTTTTGAGACAGAGTCTCGCTCTGTCACCCAGGTCGGAGTGCAGTGGTGCGATCTCAGCTCACTGCAACCTCCGCCTCCCGGATTCAAGCGATCCTCCTGCCTCAGCCTCCTGAGTAGTTGGGGCTACAGGTGCCCAACACCACGCTCAGCTAATTTTTTTTGTATTTTTAGTAGTGACGGGGTTTCACCACGTTGGGCAGGCTGGTCAGGAACTCCTGACCTCAAATGATCCGCCCGCCTCGGCCTCCCAAAGTGCTGGGATTACAGGCGTGAGCCACCACGCAGAATTTTTTTTGGAGAGAGAGACAAGGTTTCACTCTGTTGCCCAGGCTGGAGGACAGTGGTGCAATCACAACTCACTGCAGCCTCAGCCTCCTGAGTAGCTGGAACCACAAGCACCCACCTCCATGCCCGCCAATTGCCCAGCTAATTTTTAATTTTTTTGTAGAGATGGAGTCGCGCTACGTGGCCCAGGCTGATCTCAAACTCCTGAAATCCAATGATCCTCCCACCTCGGCCTCCCCCTCTGCATATAGTAGGTGCTCAATAAAGACCAACCAGATGCAGGAGTGGATGACTTCATTGCTCGGGACTTTGTTGCTTGGGTGACCCTGACCTTCAGGCCCTGGCACCCTAGGCCAGGACGCTGTCGATCCAGGCCGCATAGCTCGCCACGCGGGTGTAGATCCCGGGCTTCTTGCGGTTGCCGCAAACGCGCGAGCCCGAGGTGACCACGCCCTCGAGCACGCCCCCGCACACCAGCGGGCCCCCGGAGTCACCCTGCCGGAACAGGACGGGGCCGTGAGGGGCGGCCCGCGCCCACCCCGGCCTCACGTGTCGGACCCCCTCACCTGGCTGCCGCTCCCGCCCCACAATTCTCGCTCCTCCCTCCCGTGTTAATCTCGTCTTCACTAGTCAATAGCCCCGCGCCACGCCTATCGCCTGGGCCACAAACCACGCCCCTCGGCCCGCCCCCAGCTCCTGGCCACACCCCCTCTGGCCTCAATCTCACCACGTGTTCCCCCGACCCCACCCCGCTCCAGGCCCTTTCCAGTATGGGGTCCCACACCTCACTCCTGCTCTTCCAAGCTTTGACTTGCCGTGGATCCCACTTCTGCCCTAACGCGTCTCAGTGGCCACCTGCTCTGCTCAGTCCCCACTCACCTCAGGCCACGCCCCTCCCTTAGAGCCCCACCCAATCTTGGCCCCGGCTACCACGCAAGCCTCGGCTGGTCTTAAACCTCGGCCCTGCTCAGGACCCCTTCTCTTCCCCGCCACAGCAGGGATCCCGCTCTGCACCAGTCCTGCCCCTTCAGAGGTTCCCGCCCCTTCCACCTGCCCCACCCCGTGCCCCGCCCCTTCCTCCACGTGCCCGCCCCCTATACCTTCCACCCTTTCTCTGCCACCTGCCCTTTTGCCCGCCCTGACCCTTCTCCAACCCCACCCTCCCTACAGATACCGCTCCTTCCTCCATGCCCTGCCCCTCATTCCCCACTCCTCTTCCTGGCCTCGCCCCCTTGCAGTCTCGCTGTTACTGGACTCCGCCCCCTCCTCGAGCCCCGCCCCCTATCCCCAACGTAACCCACAGGTCCTTCCACATCCCACCCGTTCCTGCCCTTTTTGCCCGCCCTGACCCTTCTCCAGTCCCACCCTCCCCACAGGTACCGCCCCTTTCTCCATGCCCTGCCCCTCATGCCTGGTCTCGCCCCCTTGCTGTCCCGCTGTTACTGGACTCCGCCCCCTTCTCGAGCCCCGCCCCTATCCCCGCCCTAACCCACAGGTCCTTCCACATCCCACCCGTTCCTGCCCTTTTTGCCCGCCCTGACCCTTCTTCAGCCCCACCCTCTCCAGAAGCCCCGCACCTTCTCCAGGCCTCGCCCCCAAGGCCCCACCCTACCCACATGCCCCGCCCCCTCGTACAGGCTCCGCCCACGGGCCACCCTCATGCACCGCCCCTGTTCCAGTTCCCGCCCCCTACGCGCCCCGCCCCTTCCCTGGGCCCTGTTCCTACTTGCCCCCCGCTTCCCGCTCCCTCTGCAGGCCCTTCCCGGGGCCTGCGGGCCCCGCGTCTCCTCCCAGGCGTGAAGGCTCACCTTGCAGCTGTCCCGGCGATTGCTCTCCGCGCACATCATGCGCTCGGTGATGGCGCCGTCGTGGTGCGTGCGCCGGTTGCAGGTGGCGCGGTCCAGCACTGGCAAGAGCACGTGCTGCAGCCTGTCCGGGCGGCGGCCCGCGTGGTTGACTATGCCCCAGCCGGCCACGTCACAGAGAGTTCCCGGCGCCACGTCGCGGTCCACGCGCTGCCAGGGCAGGGGGCGCACAGCAGGGCCCAGCGTGGCCTTCTCCGACAGCTGAGGGTGGAGGCGGACGTCAGGGTTGGGGTGCGGGGGTGCGAGGCTGGGGAGAATGCCGCTAGGCTCGGGGAGACGGGACGGGGGAGGTGGGCATCAGGGCAGGGGCGGGGGTCTCAGTGCAGCAGGAGAGATCTAGGCTAGACCCTGGGTGGGGGTGCAGGTGGGGATGGGGTGGGTGCGAGGCTCACCAGTGCAGCTGCAAAGGTCGAGGCTGGAACCGGGATGGGGATGCAGGGGGAGCGGGGGATGGGGGGCTCCCAGTGCAGCCGCAGAGGCCGAGGCTAGACCCGGTGTGAGGGTACCAGGGTTGTAGGGCGGGGTCCCCATGCAGCAGGAGAGGTCTAGGCTGGACCTGGGGTGAGGGTGCAGGGGGTGGGGGGGCTCCGAGCGCATCAAGAGAGGTCGAGGCTGGACCCGGGGTGAGGGTGCGGGGGTTGAAGGGCGGGGTCCCCATGCAGCAGGAGAGGTCGAGGCTGGACCTGGGGTGAGGGTGCAGGGGGTGCGGGGGCTCCGAGTGCAGCAAGAGAGGTCAAGGCTAGACCCGGGGTGAGGGTGTGGGGGTTGTGGGGCGGGGTCCCCATGCAGCAAGAGAGGTCGAGGCTGGACCCAGGGTGAGGGTGCGGGGGTTGTAGGGCGGGGTCCCCATGCAGCAGGAGAGTTCGAGGCTAGACCCGGGGTGAGGGTGCAGGGGGTGGGGGGCTCCGAGCGCAGCAAGAGAGGTCGAGGCTAGACCCGGGGTGAGGGTGTGGGGGTTGTGGGGCGGGGTCCCCATGCAGCAGGAGAGGTCGAGGCTGGACCTGGGGTGAGGGTGCAGGGGGTGGGGGGGCTCCGAGCGCATCAAGAGAGGTCGAGGCTGGACCCGGGGTGAGGGTGCGGGGGTTGAAGGGAGGGGTCCCCATGCAGCAGGAGAGGTCGAGGCTGGACCTGGGGTGAGGGTGCAGGGGGTGCGGGGGCTCCGAGCGCAGCAAGAGAGGTCAAGGCTAGACCCGGGGTGAGGGTGTGGGGGTTGTGTGGCGGGGTCCCCATGCAGCAAGAGAGGTCGAGGCTGGACCCAGGGTGAGGGTGCGGGGGTTGTAGGGCGGGGTCCCCATGCAGCAGGAGAGTTCGAGGCTAGACCCGGGGTGAGGGTGCAGGGGGTGGGGGGCTCCGAGTGCAGCAAGACAGGTCGAGGCTAGACCCGGGGTGAGGGTGTGGGGGTTGTGGGGCGGGGTCCCCATGCAGCAGGAGAGGTTGAGGCTGGACCTGGGGTGAGGATGCAGGGGGTGCGGGGGCTCCGAGCGCAGCAAGAGAGGTCAAGGCTAGACCCGGGGTGAGGGTGTGGGGGTTGTGGGGCGGGGTCCCCATGCAGCAAGAGAGGTCGAGGCTGGACCCGGGGTGAGGGTGCAGGGGTTGTGGGGCGGGGTCCCCATGCAGCAGGAGAGTTCGAGGCTAGACCCGGGGTGAGGGTGCGGGGGTTGTAGGGCGGGGTCCCCATGCAGCAGGAGAGTTCGAGGCTAGACCCGGGGTGAGGGTGCAGGGGGTGGGGGGCTCCGAGCGCAGCAAGAGAGGTCAAGGCTAGACCCGGGGTGAGGGTGTGGGGGTTGTGGGGCGGGGTCCCCATGCAGCAAGAGAGGTCGAGGCTGGACCCGGGGTGAGGGTGCGGGGGTTGTGGGGCGGGGTCCCCATGCAGCAAGAGAGGTCGAGGCTAGACCTGGGGTGAGGGTGCGGGGGTTGTAGGGCGGGGTCCCCATGCAGCCGCAGAGGTCGAGGCTAGACCCGGGGTGAGGGTGTGGGGGTTGTGGGGCGGGGTCCCCACGCAGCAGGAGAGTTCGAGGCTGGACCCGGGGCGCGGTGTAGGCGGGGTGGAGAGAGAGTGGGCCGGGGATCCCAGTGCCGCAGGAGGGACTGCGCTACACGGGGCCGACCTGTAGCAGCAGGAGGTCGTGGTCGATGGTGTCAGGCTGGCTGTCCGGGTGGGGCACTGCGCGGAGCACGTCGTACAGGCGCTTGGAGGGCTCCGGCTGCGACAGGGAGTGCGCGCCCAGGAGAACCTGCACCTTCCCGCCGGCCCTGGGGACGGGACGGAGGCCGCGGTCGGTGCCAGCCGACTCCCCCCACCCCACCCGGGCTCTTCCCCCGCGCGGCGCGGGCACTCACGCGTCCTCCAGGCAGTGCGCCGCGCTCAGCACCCACTGCTCCGCCACCAGGACGCCGCCGCACAGGTGCGCGCCGTTCAGCTGCACCGACGCCATGTAGGGCCGCGCGTGCGCCTCGGCCTCTCTGCCGCCCAGGATCCGACCACGGGGCGGCGCCGCTGTGGGTGGGCGGGCGCGTGAGGGCCGCGGGGTGGACTCCTCCCCCGGGCGAGGCTGCCTGACGGGATCCCAGCTCTCACCCCCCAGGCCGCTCCCCGCAAGAATCCCATCTCTGGGCGCGGTGGCTCACGCCTGTAATCCCAGCACTTTGTGAAGCCACGCGGGGGTGGGGCGGGGGGGTGCAGATCACGAGGTCAGGAGTTCGAGACCAGCCTGGCCAATATGGTGAAACCCCGTCTCTACTTAAAAAATAAATAAATAAATACAAAATTTAGTCGGTGTGGCCTATAATCTCAGCTATTCGGGAGGCTGAGGCAGGAGAATCGCTTGAACCCGGGAGTCGGAGTTTGCAGTGAGCCGAGATCGCACCACTGCACTCCAGCCTGGACGACAGAGCGAGACTCCCTATCAAAAAAAAAAAAAGAAAAAGAAAAAGAAAAAAAAGAATTCCGTTTCCGTCTTGGGGCCCCTCAGCGTTGCAAACTCAGATACCCTCCGGCGGGAATGCCCCAGAGTACAGAACCCACAGTGGGCTGGGGACCGGGGGCAGATCCCAGCGCCCTACCCTGGGCGCAGTGCCTTCCAGTTGGACATAAGAGAAATGGGGCTGACCCAACCAGTGCCTGGGCCAGCCAAGTCAGCCACGCAGATGAAGTTTTCCACGCAGACGTTCAGACTCTGTCTGCAAGAAAAGCTGACTCCAGAAAGTTCCGATTTCCAATCTGAATTTTCTAGAATTTTTCAGCGTTCAGAGCCTTCCATTAGTGAGGAGAGACACCCCCTTCCTGCCCACCTGGAGGGGCTGGAGGACCGTCCGTGTGACGGAGGGGAGCACCACGCCCCTACACAGCCCTGTCCCTCACCCCAGGCCCAGGCCTCCTCACCGCAGGCGGCCGCTCCTAGGAGGACCAGAACTGCCAGGCGCTCCCAGCTGTGCATGGTGAAGCCGCTGTGGCTGAGACACTGACCCAGGCAGGGCCCTGGGGGTGCTTTTATGAGGGTGGAGGGGGCGGGAGGCTCCCAGGGGCCTTGTCCGCCGGGTGGGCAGCGGCCCAGCTGGGGAAAGGGGAACCTGCCCGCCCAGCCTCCGCCCTCCGCGGGACTGGGTTACCTCCTGCCAGACTCACACCAGAGTCGACAAGTCGCTGGGAGACCCTCGGGCCTCTGTGAGCCTGACGGCCTGCTGGCCCTGGTGGGGGGCAGTCCCTCAGATGGGCAGGAGGCAGAGAGGGGGGCTGCACCCACCCCGGCCCCAACTTCACCAGACCCAGAGTTCCCCAGGGTGTTTCACAATCCTAGCTGGAGGCCACAGCGTGTAAACAACCCACTTCCTTGTCCTGCTACCCTCCCTTCTTTTCCTCCTCTATATTAGAGAGAAGGTCTGTTGGGGGTAGGAAGATCACTTGACACCCTTGTCTCTGTCCCTGTGGCCTCTGGGGCTTGACACCCTGACGAATAGAAAGTTGGAAAGGCCAGGGCAGAGGCAGCTGGGAAGACTGACTACAAGGGACAGGAAAACCCAGACAAACTGGGTGGAGACTGAATCATGAAAGTTATATGGAAAGTTCAGGGAATGTCCTCCTTCAGGTGTGGCTTGATCCAGGTGCCTGAACAATGTCCAGTGTCTGCCTCTGGCTTCTCCTTTCTTCTCTGATGGCTTCTCTCCTCACCAGCTTCCCCTGGTGTGTTTCCAGGGACCCCACACTCAACCCAGTGGCTCAGTGGGCCCCTCCTAAAATTCTTCCTCACTCCAGCCAAGTCTCAAGGGTGCCTTGGGTTGGTGGAGCCTGGATCACACGCCCCCTCCCAAACTGTTCACTGAGGGCAGGTTCTGATGAACAGAGTCAGGGCTGGCCGGGCACAGTGGCTCCCACCTACCATCCCGGCACATTGAGAGACCCAGATAGGAGCATCTCTTGAGCCCAGGAATTCAAGGCCAGCTTGGGGAAGACGGCAAGACCCCATCTCTACAAAAAAATTAAAATAAAATACTCAGAATCTGGGCCATAGGGCCTTCTGTGAGGTGGGGATTTGTGTGTGTTGTTTTTGTTTTATTACAGACAGGGTCTTGCTCTTTCGTCCAGGCTCGAGTGCAGTGGTGCAATCATAGCTCACTGCAGCCTCCTCGACCTCTGGGGCTCAAGTGATCCTCCCACCTCAGCCTCCAGAAGCGCTGGGACTGCAGGCCTGCTCATGGTGTAGCTCCATTTTTCACATCTGCCCCCCAGGGGCCAGCAGGATTCACCCTGCATTAATCCATGGTGCAGGGACCAGAAGGATGGGGATACCTTGTGGGGAGGACCTCGGACATCGTCCCCAGGGGGAGCAGCACACGAGGTTCCCCCGGCTTTTCTCTTCACCGTGGATCATTTCTTTCTTTTCTTTCCTTTTTTTTTTTTTTTTTTTTTTTTGAGACGGAGTCTCGCTCCTTCGCCCAGGCTGGAGTGCAGTGGTGTGATCTCAGCTCACTGCAAGCTCCGCCTCCCGGGTTCACACCATTCTCCTGCCTCAGCCTCCCGAGTAGCT